>NC_044006.1:28664849-28968540 GCF_900496995.4 Aquila chrysaetos chrysaetos
TGTTCACAGGAAATGGATATAGGCTTACCTGTGCCTTTAGGTACAGAAGGAGTATTCACAGGTAATGAGCAAGAGGCACAGATGGCATCTGTGGATGTTTCCTGGAAATCTTTCAATTTGACATGATATCTTATCCTAACTCTGGATGCACTGGAGCACCACCTCCATCTGGGAAGCTGTGTGCCGATGCCTTTACCTTCACTTTTCATGAAGAACAACTCAAAAAACAAGAGAACAAGTCTCCAGCAGGTACAGATCTGTACAGCTACACTGATTTGCCCCTGCATTTATAGTCTGTTTTGTTTACTTACTAATGGTAGAATTGACAGCTTCCATAAACTTTGTAATGAAAACTACTTCATGTTAATTATGTCAAAACACTACTAACAGCATATCCCTAAGGGTGTGCTGTTGAATGTTTCAGTGAACAAACTGTGGGGACCTTTCAATTTCCTCAGCTCATGACTATTTAGACAGTATGTGAGGTATGTCACTGGGGCAGCACAAGGCATCCTGCAGTGCTGCTGAACTGCTACTGCTCTGTGAGAGAGCGGGGCAGCCTCAGCCACCTCAAACAGAAAGCAACATGCCCTATATAAAACTGCACTTGGAGTGAAACTTATCCTTTGATCAAAATGTTCCTTTTGTCAAAATCTCTGGGTGGGTGAATCTGTGAAGCAGAAATTCCTATTTTGTAGGCAAAATTGCCCCCACAGCTGGAGCAGGGGGCTGTTGCTGAGGTTAGCTGGTATCTCTGTGTCACTTGTTGGTTAGGCAACTCTGGCCTGCCATGGCCACCATCCACACCCAGTATGAGGGCTGGTCACTGAGCTACATGGCAGCAGCTCCCAGTGTACAGCCTGCAATAACAAACTTGCTGCCTTTTGCTTGGGGATTTCTGGACAGGGATCTTAGTGCGAATCCATTGGCTCTTTCACCTGGTCTGGGCTGTGCACTGTCTTGGTACTCATTTTGTATGTATCTCCTTGGGTGATGACTCTCCCTACCTGCCTGCTACTGTTATCAGTCTCTTTCCTACACGTTTTCTCTGAGAGACAGGTCAGCAGTGTGCAAGGTGCTTGGAGGTCTGTGCAGAAGGCTCAGTTACGGATTTGCTGACTCTTTTCCTGGCAAAAGGCTTCCAGTCTTCTCTGTGGAGGACCTGCGGGTAACAGCTGTGGGCTTTGCAGAGGCCTTTAATTAGGAACATTGCTGCTTGGGTGTCTGTCTTCTTCAAAACACAAAAATTTCTTTTAAATGCAGTTTTAATGTTTGACGTTGTGAGCTTGTAATGCTTGTTTTGGGGAGGGTTTTTCTACTGTGGTGGTATTAGTGGGTTATCTCCCCCCAATTACTAAAATACTCTTAATGCTAAGGTAGACGGGTGTGTTTTGTTTGGTCTGTCTGTATCTGTTTCAACTGTGTATGCATTACTGAAGACCAATCTTTCCTCCAGTGAGCAAGGTTAATGATGTGTTAAAGTAACAGTGGTAAATAGTTCAGTAGCACGTTGAATCATGTTCCTCTTTGGTAGATTTTCTCCAGAATTTTGCGTACTCCCTCACTGGGAGCATGAGACTCTTTTCCACATAACAGGGGTGAGCAACAGCTAAACTGATCAGAACATCACAGATGTTGGGATCTGCTGTCTTTGTGCACTATGGAAAGTCTTCATCCTTCCAGAGGGAAGGTGAATCTCAGTCTTCCTTTGATGGGTAAGATTGAGATCTTACCTGGTTGTGGTAGGCATCAAGCAAGTGAGATATGATAAAGTTAATTTCCCTGCTTTTCTTCAATGTATTTTCCACTCTCTTTAGAGACTGTAGTACCAGGATGCTAGGCGAGGATGAACTATTTTTTCAGTGGGGGGCTGTAGATTGTCATTTTGAGCTTGTCAGTTGGTAGTTATATTACTTTCTCCAGAGTGTTAGGATCATTAGTATTCTTACTTAATGCCTATCCTCATATCATGAGAAAAGGAGAAATAATACTATTTACCCTTGTGCTAGTTTGTGTCTTAAGAATGAAAGTGTTGGATGCATACTGTGCCTCACGCAAGCTCTGTTTGCAAAGGAGTAAACTAAAATAAAGAGGGACTAAATAACTTTTTGTTAAAATGATTCAAGAAGCCCGTAAGAAACTGAAAAGTAGTCTTACCTTGTGACTGAAATTGTGCTTTTTCCATAGAATTACTTTGGCTTTTTAAAAATCATACTAGCTGATGAAAGTGAAAGGAAGAAGAGTAAGAAAATTATATTTAATTTTGAGCAAAGCAATCACAAAAAATCCCATGGTCCGTTTGCTGGCATGGGTGTAGGTGGTATTTGGCAGGTCATGTGAGTTGTGGCTGTTCTTCTAGACAAACTGAGATTATCTATTGGTAACATCCGCTGCAATCAGCGTGCAGGCACACCACCTCCATGGCTTCTCCAAGGGAAAGATGGTTCCCTTGGTGAGGCTCAGCATCAAGTCTGCAGAGACCTGGGCTCAGGTCTGCATTGGTGAGGCACAGATCGAGTCTGCAGTATGTCTTCCTATACCTCCTGTAAAATGTGGATTATGCTTGTCTTCTGCCTTTTGTCTGTCTTATCTCTGACTATAAGTACCTCAGGACAGGAATGATTTTTCGCTCTGTCTATGAATGACACCACTGCAGGGTTTCAAGTCGCTGCTGTAACAATGTAGGTCCCATAAAGTGGCAATAATTACCTAGAAAAGCCACGCTAAAAAAAAAAAAAAAAAAGCTAAATTGCTGTGAACTCTTGACTTGCATGGCCGAATTTTTGGTACACTCCAAGGAAGTACAGCATTTAAAGCTCCAAAAAAGAGGTACTTCCTCTGCCTCTGATATAGTATCTTGAGTAGGAAGAACAGCTTTCTTATGAAAAGGTGTGACACTTTCCTTTGCCCCACCTTATTTTACACCAGCTTCACTTTGTGTCCTTCCCCTTGATTTTGAAAAAGCAAGCATGCCGAATCCTGTTGCAGGTAATGGTTTCTAATCACCGTTAGGAGTGCGAGCATCTTCAGCCCTCGGAGGTGCTGTCACACTCGGCCACTGCAGCACCGCACAGTGCGCCTAAGTCGGGAGGAAGCCATCTGGGAGAAGAACAATGTGGTGCCCTGACAAAATGTCACAGTCAGCTTGAACGTAACTTACTGTGTCAGGAAGAGAGAGCAAGAAAAAAGCATGAGGCATTCTAATAAAAGCACCAGTAGAGTGAAGATTCATTTTTCTTAGAAAGAATCTTAAGAAATCCTTTTTTTTTTTTCCCCATTTCTTTTTACCCCCCATCTGCATTATCAACACTCTACCTGCTGTGTCTGTCTCTCTTTCTCTGTTACTTTCAATATGCATTGCAACTTCTGTCTCCTCCTTTGTTCGCATTAGCAGGATGTGTCTTTCTAGGCGAAGGAAAGGGGACCTTTTGCTGGCCTACATATCAAATAATTTCTCACCTTGTGAAGAGTGGAGGAGGCAATCCAAATCCCTTAGTTCTGAATCTCTCTTTCCTTTCTCTTGGATTGTACTTCGAAGCAGGGATAGGGTGCTGTTGGCTTTGCTGCTGCATGTCATTTGATAGATGCACATAAATCCAGGAAGTGATCCAAATCCTGTATGACTTCTTTTATCCCCAAATGGACTTCCTGCAGAGGAAACAATTAGGGTGGTTTTTGTTGGTTTTGGGTTAAGGAGAAGGCTGCTATCAGATTTTGTTTTCACTGGCATCTAAGAAGCAAGTCCTTTAAGATTTCACATCCTGAGTTGATTTGTGAAGAAAGCTTGACTGATCAGAATTTTCCAGGGGATGAAGAAGCTGCTCACCCTCAGGTAGCTACAGGTTAGCCTGGAGCAGTTACATCAAGCTTGCTATGGCAGTAGAGGAACCTGTACAACCTACCATAGGCTTCTGGTTTCTGCACAGACATCTGCCAAAGTAACTGCAGCAATCTGAAGTGCTATATTGTCTTACTGCTCTTTTGCAGGGGAAAATTCCTGACTTCCTTCAGAGCTGCTGTTCTCTATGCCGTTGTAATGTTCTTAAACTTGAAAATCATTTTGGGCAGGGGTTAGAGAGCATCAGGAGTGGGGATTAGTGCCCTCCCGAGGGCCCTTCCCACCTGAGGGACTTTGTGAATCTCTGGTGGTCTGCACTGATCACTGGCAATAAATGACTGTTGCACTTAACATGTAGTAAGTGTGTACAGAATTGTGAAAGTGCTGTCATGTAAAGTTAAAAGTAGTCTTTATGAAGGTATATGAACTGCAGAATCAAAAGTACTAACTGCAGCTTAAATATGTATTTATTTAGCCTGAGAATTAAATTAGGTGATCATAGTGGTATAAAAGTGAGTGGCCTGCTGTGACTATGTTCTAGGGAAAACCTGTGTGGGTTTTTTGGTATTAGAGGGAAGGTGCAAGTGATCCTTCCCGCCTGCCTGTGCTGTAAGACAGAGGCTTGGCTCAGCTTTCTGCTTGAAGCAGTGCCGGGAAACGTACTTGAAGACCCAGTCTTGACTCTGGCCAAAGAGGGAGGAGGACATGAGGAACTGTGGTAATACCAAGATTTCAGGGTGGTATTTATAATCAAATAAACTAAATTTAGGAGCAGCTTAAAAAAAAAAAAAAATAGATTGATCTATCAATGTTAAGTGTGTCAATGTCATAGGAACTTAATAGCCAGGAGTTGAATTCTACTCAATGTTAAGGTGGATCATTTACAAAAGACTGGTCTGCATTTGAACTACATATGTCCTCAAAGCTCAGGGACAATCACATTCAGGATTTGAACCTGTGTAAGGAGATCTCTCAGGCCTTGGATGCGGATACTTCCTGCTCCTTGGAGCTGTTTTCATTGCAGCAGTTGGATAAAGGTTGAGAGAGGATACACTTAAATGTTTCTGTTGAGTTATACCTGAAACCTGTGATTTAGACTGCAGGCTGTCATGGAATGCTTTCAGTTTCTCCCTGAAATAATATTAACCCCTGTCATATCACCAAGGGCCACAGAACAAATGCATCCACATAATTTAACGCTGTTTGTTGACATCGTCACACAGAAAACAGATGCAGAAGGCTTGCACAAACTTAAGGAAAGTGTTGCTCTGGCAGGGAGAGTGTAGCGTTAGGCCAAAAGTGAATTCCTACAAGGCAGAACTGAACACTGTAGCCATGTGATAGATGGAGGAGACCAGTATAAATCACAGGATAAAATAACCGCTGTGAAGAATGCTCCTTGTCCTACAAATGTTGTGCAGTTATGCTCCCTCATAGGATTTATAAACTATTTCAGTCATTTTTTTGCAGAACCTTTCAACAGTCCTGAATTCTCTGAATCAACAGCTCAGGAGAGAATTGAAAATGGCAGTGCACTGATGCTATAAAGGAAACCAGAAGACTTAGGGATGCATTCATCTCTGATTTAACGCAGTGCAATATACTCTTAGTAAGGCTGGACTGATGTTACTGTGAGCAGAACTTGCCCTTTGCAGTTTAAAATGTGGGGCTCAGGCATCCAGTGGTGTAAGTTACACCCCAGGCAGAAGCACATAACGTGGTGTAGTAAGCACAGGTGTGATGTTTTGTGGGTGTGCGATGCTGGTTAGAAGAGGAAGGAGCGTGTCATGGGAATAACGTGTGTTGATACATTCCTCTGAGGAGATCTGATTTGCTTTTGCATAAATGACTGCAACCCCTAGGGCAGCTAAGGGGGCTTCCTGACTGAGAGCAGCCCATGCTTGGTCACAGGAGCATTGGGGAGGATGTGAGCACACACTCAGGTTAGGCTTTGCTTGAACTGACACGCAGGAGGAGCAGAGGTCTGATAACTTGCAAGCAGTTTGGACTCTTATGAAAAGCATCATGAACACACTATTTTATCATTTTCATGTGCATTTTGTTTTTGAGTAACATGTATCAGGAGTTTACTGTTTGTAAACTACCTAGGTTACCAGATTTGCCCCAGGTAGTCATCCAGGCTGTGCAGGCTTGTGGCATTGACCCACAAATGCCTTAAAAAGTTTCACTGTATGAGCCTGAATTAGCAATATTGCCTGCCATTGGCATGTATTTGTGTTGGCATTTCACCTTCTTGATTCCTCTTTGTTGGAATTTCTCCCACCTGAGCTTGATGTATATGCTATGAATTGGGTCCTGCTGTAGTCTTTCCTTATTTTATTTTATTTTATTTTATTTTAAAAGCAAATCCTGCCAGTGGCCTTGCACCACTGCACTGTCATCCTGGTTTTGCGGTGGGAAAGCACAAACATTTCTGATGGTGGCTGGGCTCCTGGTAATGCTGCAGGTGAGAAGGCAAAAGTGGTGAGAGCCAGGCTGTGTCACGGTTAGAGCTGAAGGAAGAAAGTCAGCTCACGTGAAGGCATGAAACTTGTGAAAGGATTTGGTAGGCAAGCTGGGACTTTCATTTGTCATTTTACCTTAAGATCCAAGTAGAGCAAAAAGCAAAGGTACATTTGACTTCAAGTATTTGAACACACCCTTATTCACCATCATTCCTGAAATCAAGACTCATTTGTGCTTGGGCCCATTTTCTAATGATAATGGAAAATGGCATTCATCTTGATGATTTGTGCAGGGAAAAATGAATCCAACTGCTTCAAAAATGACAAAAAAAATGTTGAGCATAGGTTCAAGCCAGTTCTGGCTCTATTCAAATAAATTAGTGCACAGTTAACAGATACTGCTATGGAATGATTGACACAAGTATTTGGAAAACTACGGGTTTCTAGAACTTATAAACAATTAAATGCTCAATTTTTTAGCAAGCAACCATATGGCACATATAGGAAAACCTCTGAGAGGTCCAAACCAAACCAACCTATCTGTTTATCCTGATAACTTGTCAAGTGCACGTTACTTTTGTGCTTTACTTACCATATAAGCTTCCTGCCTTGAAGTATCTAGTTCACCGTCTCTGTTCTGGTACTGAGAACTCTTCTTGGGGTCGTCAGTAGTGGCCTGAGATTTTGTCTGCATTCAAGGAAGTCTAGCTGAACTGAGCAAAGTTATGAAGTTAAACCTCATGAAACCTGTGTGTGGCTCCTACTCAGCAGTGCTGCTGCCCCGGGTGTTTGGAATCTCCATGTGCTCTAACCAGCATTCTTGCATTAAAGCATTTTTTCTGAAAAATGGATCAGCAAAATTTTTCTGGCTTTCCTTCTTCAATCCTAAAAGTTTCTTTGAAAATTGAACCAGTGGAAAGTGCTGACCACTGGGAGGAACACTTAATGGGTAAATTCCTGACAAAGATGGGATGGATTATAGTACTTCTCCTCTAAAAGGCAAAAAACCCCCCCAAACTAAAATGATTACTTTCAGAATTAAAATGCAATGCAATACCCTTAGACTTTCCTTCAATGATTTCCTCACACAAAGACTCATGCAATAGTCACTGCTTTAAATTAAATTTAAGCTATTTCTCCCCAGTGTGGGAAAGATGAAAGTGTGTTTCCAATTTGTAAACACTAGTGGAAAACTTGTAGAATTTTTATTGCTGAATTTATATTTTAATTAAAAAGGGCTTTATGGAGTGAAAATAAAAAGAGGGTTTGGGCAGAAAATTTTCATTATTTTTAAAATTTCTGGCTTTTTTTGTGGAAAAAAGAATCCAAGCATGAAAATTTGTTCTCCTAATGGTTTATTTTTGTTAATAATATTTTTTGTTTTTAAAAAGTGATTTTTTGGAAACTGGAACTGTTCACTTAAAAACAGGGCATTTTTCATTTTTTGATCTGTTTAAAAAAAAAAAACAAAAAAGAAAAAACCAACAATCAACCCGCCCCAAAGCCCAAAATACAACAGACTCATTTATGCTTACACAGGAAATTTTTACTTTTATTTTTTTTAAATATACCATTTTCACTTTAAAAAGATGGCATTTCTCCTTCTGCTTCACTTGAGACGTTTTCAGATATTACAGTGATATGGATCACAAAAATGTTTAGCAAAGAAACAAAACTTGTTATCTTAGCTGTTAACTGGCATCAGTTCCAAAACCTCTGCTAAATTCACTAGTCCACATCTGTGATGGAGGAAACAATTTCATGCATTAAGGAGAGTGCTTAACCTGTGTTTATGTCATAGAGGACAGTTCCCTTAAACATGTTTGTAAGGAAAATTGTGTTTGGAAGCCCTTTTTTCTGTCCTCCAGAGCGTTCTTAAACAATTCAATGTTCTGTCATAGGAAAAAAATTGAGATAAATTTTTATTGGTAGGTATCCTTTAGACTTACATGTGTGTCTGTTCTCTGTGACCACTGTGGAATTTTAATTTACTTCTATCCACCCAGCTGGGTGCCTGACTTATAGCCATAGCTCAGAGAAGGGGTTGAAAGAAGTAAAAAGGAGAGAGCATAAATAATACCTGTACTGGTAAACTATAATCTAGGGATGCAGGTCTCTGCTTTCCAGCCATGCCTGGCTGTTTCAGAGCTTGTCAATGGATGAAACAAGAAAATATCCTCTAAAATAAGCACTTAATCTGTTTTTGGCATGTGAGTGTCTAATGAGGAATTCTTTAGAGACATGTAGGAAGTGATTGGCCTGCCAACCAACTACTTAGAGAAAACTAATATCTTTTTGGTTAAGAAGGTACTCTAAAAATTGAGAATCTACCTGAGATTTTATTTTTGTATGCCATGGCTCTCCATTTTTAAAGTTAGGACAATAAAACCTCCCCGTTTTTGATGAGAAAAGCAAGAACGTAGGCATCAATGATTGAGAAAGTTACTAACATTACAATGGCCATGATATTAGATAAGTAATTGAGAAGTGCTTTAAGTATCTGTTAATGACCTAAAAAAATGAATAAAGCTAGTGGAAGATATGGTTAATTTAAAATATATAGTGAGAGGATATATTTTCCTGAGTGCCTGGAGGTACCTTCCTGTGTTGCATGTAAGTGTTGCTGGTTTCATCAAGAGTAGCAGCAAAATCCCCCCCCCACATTTTGTTGAAGATTGAATTTTCCAGCAGGTAAAGGCAGAGCAGAAGTGCCTGTGTCGCAGAGTGACCAAGGGCTAGAGCTTGTGAAGGACCTGTGTGGGCTGTTTTTGGTATGGGGCATGTATGGGAATCTGTAGAATAAGTAAGTCTTTAAAGAGCTCAGATTTGAGTTTAAATTTATCTTCTGCCACGGAAGCTGAGTTTTTCAAATATTTTTCTTCCTACGCAGAAACAAAGTTGCTCAAAGGGAGGATGTAGTAACTTATTCTCTGATATTTTTGGCCTGTTCTAGTCCAGTAGATATTTGGTCTTGTATTTTAAAATAAGACTTATTAAATATTAAATTAGCATTTTTGCAATTATCTTCCTGAAAGAAAAATAATAGTTACTTTTCAAGGAAATACTTACATTTTCTTTGATTTGGCTCAATTGGCTGTAGTTCTTACAGGGAAGTCAAACCAGATGCGGCTAGAGTCCTCATCTGCTTCCACTAAAGCTGACATGGACTTAATGTTGGACTATAGCTTTGATGACAATTTGAATGGGAACTTGGAGACTGTATTTCAGGGTATGAAGGCTTCAGTACTGATGGAGCCTTAAACTAGGTGGTTTTGTAATTTGAGATTTGAATTGTTCTCTAGAGCTGCACAAGACCAATAAAGTGTTGTAGATAAAATGAATTTAGCTGACAGATACGCAACATGTGCAATATATTTTTATTATTTCTTTACAAAGGTAAAGCCAAATGCTGAACTCTTTATTCATTTGTGTCTCTGTCCTTACCCAGACTAAGCTCCCATTGGCTCTAACCTGTCTCCAATTCATTGAAATCAGTGGAAATGTATCTCCATAAAGACTTTAAGATGTGATCCACTTTGCTTCAGCCTCGCAGGCCAGCATCACTCAGAATTCCATCATAACGCTGTCACAGCTGCATGGCAGCTGCATGAGCAAGACAGCATTCTTGGGAGGATGTTTGCCCTATTTTGTTAGCTCTCACATCAACATTGTCAGAAGTTCCTGTTTGAACAGTTTCAGTCACTGATTAGTTCTGCAGCTATATGAAGATTTTAAAAAAACATTTTCTGGATGTATTGTAAGTTGCGTTTCTGCCACTGACTTGCTGGGTCACATAGGCTGTGTCACACTGTCTAGTTATGATCCTGTTTCCTTTCTCATCTATGCTTACATTTAGTTTTCAGGGACTATTCTGAATTCCACATGTTTTTCTAGGTGATTGTTTGGATCATAAAAAGGTGTGTCCCGATCCAATGTCGGGGAAGGTTTCGATATGATCCCAAGAGCGAGATTAAGACACAAACGAGGTCAAATGCCGTATAGTCAAAAGAGTTTTTATTATCAAAAGTATCAAAAGTGGAAAAATGGTAGCGATAGGATAGAATGGAAGAAAAGGTAGAAATTAAGCAAGCAGTCGGGATAGAGTTGCAAGGATAGTCACCACCATGGATCCAGCGGCGTCCCGTCGGTCCTCAGGCAAGCAGTCGGTGGTGAGAGTTGCAAGGATGGTCACCAGCACGGATCCAGCGGCATCCCGTCGGTACTCAATCTTCGATTCTTTGGTGAGGAAGAAAAGGCACCCCCCCCCGCTTGTTTCTAGGCGTTCTTTATAGGGCATATTTCGATGATGTCATGCGCTGCAGGTTTCATTCATCACACAACCTTCGCGTGATCGATACCAGAAACCAATATCTTATCAGCTCCAGCCCAGTTTCCTCCCCTGGATGCCTCAATGGCCTGGTAATCGTCCTTATGGACAGAGGAGTGTCCCGCTTAAACCGGCCATCTTGGAGACAAAGGGCTCTGGATGAGCAGTTCACAGTTCCTTGATGACAGCCCAGTCCCTCATACCTAACAATCTTTGAGGCAAATGGTTCGAGATAACAATTCAGCCTCTTACAAGGTGAAATCACTTGCGTGTGTATTTTGATCCGTGTTTCAGTCAGGTATGAGTAATTTGTTTCTGTATTTCATAGCAAATGCTACAAGTGTCTCATATCAGTCACAAGATGTGGAAGCGATATTTGACATGCAGGCATCATTTATTCTTTGACAGTCTCTTGCATCATGTTTTTCAGGATGCCACTTCTGAGCAAAATTTTCGCAGTGGTATTCCTAGCACAGTCAAATGCAAACCTAGGTACCTTGGAAGATTCGATGTTTTCAAATATTTAATATAACTTACCTTTCATATTTGCTATAGCTTACTATGTTGTAATGATAGACCACTGATTTTGAGCTCTAGCTGCCTATGTAAGTAAAAATCCTCTCTTGAGTTCCTATAGTTTGATGCTGCAGTTTAACTCTTAATCCTTTCAAATTGTTTTTGAGAATCTTTTTTTCATCTCTTGTGGTCATGTAAGATCATTGAACGCAGTGGAATTCTTGCTTGTTTTCACTGGTGTAAGAGTAGGATTTGGATCTTGATTTGAAATAGGTTTGGTGGTGGTATTTTTTTTTTTTTTTTTTTAATAAGACCAAATTACAATTTGACCACTTTCATTATAGATGATCAAACAGAACTGCAAACACAATTTTCAGATTAACATCCATTACAGCATAAAGTATTCAGTGGCAGCCTTTGCCAAGAGCTGTCCAGAACCTAATTATTCATCATTAAACTGCAGCCTGAAGACACAAAACCAGACCAGAGGTCTGCTGTATAACATTGTCGTACATGCACATAATAAAACAGGGGGTTGGATCCACAGGGGACTTGGGTCTCCATTTCTGCTTCCTGCTCTTCACACTACACACTCAGCAGCTAAAATATATAGTGTTCACAAGGAAGGGCCTTGAACCACTGCTGGCCACCTGCTTCCCCTCCAGGTGACTGCCCTGACTGCCAGGCTGCAGTCATGTTCCCTGCCTTGCTCTCCTTAGCTCCGCCACTTGGGATGGCGTGCAAGGGGTAACAGCTTTGGTAGGACGGATGGAAAATGCCCCTGCAGGCTCTCCTGAAAGGTGGGAGGTGTGGGGATGAGCTGCCCCTTTGGAGGGGAAAGCTGACTCCAGTCCTGTCACACACTATGTGACTTTCTGTATTCAGTACTCTGGGATGCCATTGCTGCAACCAAGCACCATGGAAATTCCTTGGTAGAAACTTGAGAGACTGGAGGTTGGATGGAGGATGAACCACTTAAGGAAGGCACCTCTTTTGCCCTCTTGTGGGTGGTCCCCTCCCCGGTTACAAACCACAGCAGTGGGTAGTGTGAAGGCCCAGGATATATGAACGGTGGAGAGGGGAGGAAGGAGGAGCACAGAGGCAGCAAGCACCCGGCTTGGGCTTACGCAGCAGGATGGGGCAGAGGCAGGCAGGCAGTGCAGGTTTCCCCACCCTGCAGTGAGGTCCCGTCTCCTGGAAAATATTGGCCCTCTTATGACCTGGTGTCATGTGGTTATCTTATTTGGCATCTGAGATTCCGGCGTGCAGAAGTGAGCCACAACATACCAAAGGTTTTTGTTCTGGTTTTGTGTTAGAGAATACTCTGAGCAGTGGAGGGAGCATGTGGGTAGCCCGGAAGTTGACTCAGTGCACTGGTTTACATTTGGACAGATATTTCCACAACAAAAAAAGTTCATAACTTACTGTCTGCCTTCTAAGAGGAGCTGAGCACCTGCAAACTCAGCATGATAAATGAGAGCTTGGAAAACTCAGCAACTCTGAAAATCCGATGCTCATCAGTTCCAGCTTTCCACATAGTATTAAAAATAAGTATGTACAAACAGATGCCTCTGCTATTTGACCTGACCAAGGACAGCTTCCCACTTCCCATTTATGCCCCACACTCAAACATTTTACTGGAAATTATTCCTCATAATGAGAAACATGAAAATGTGTTGGGCTGTTCTTCTTTTCAAGGATGGTATGTGATGAATTGGAAATAAGCATAGAAATTAAAACACTTAACTTTTCCATAAAATCACATTCAGTAAGCCTTTAAACTAATCACAGTTTGAAATTGTAATGCCTGGAGCTAAAACAATTGTGTTTAAAGCAGCAAGGCAGACTCACAGTATAAACTTCCATCAAGATGTTGAGCCTGTGCTTGCTTTGTGTTTGCTTTCTCTTCTCTTTTAAGCCTTAATCTTCAATAAAAGCTGTGAAATAGGGCCAAGTAACATGGAAAAGCCTGTGCACTGCTACAAAAGTGAAATCTATAGCAGAAGGAAAAATCTCCTTGATAAACTGTTCAACTGCCTCTGCTAGATGGTGATGGTTCCTGCTGTTATTATGGGAGTAGTAGGTTGCAAAATTTCATGTCTCACTTCCCCCCCCCCCCCCCCCCCCCCCCCTCCTGGCCTTAAAGACTCAAATTCAACAGTTTCTTTCTTCTCTCCTCTTTTCTTTTTGGGTAGAGCTGAAGAAAATACGAACTCTCTCTCACCTTTTCTGTATCCTCTGCTTGCTTTCTTTAGACTATTGTATTGCCTTTTTCAGAATTATCTCCTTTTCTTTAAATCTTAAAAGTTTGATTATTACAGCCCAACAAGATTCCTCAGCCAATGGACCTGGGGCTAGAGACCTATATGCCCTTACCATTTCAAAAGTGTCAATATCTTCACAATCCAAAATGGCTTTCAAGTTTTCTTTCTTCCTTTTTTTTTATTTAATAAAATGATTTCAGTAAAAGTAAGCTCCAGAAATTTCTCCCACCTTCTCTTCTGCCAAATATACATAGATAATTTATATGACTGTGGGTTTTCAACTGCATGCAGCCTTCTTGAAATGTTTGTAATTTGCTGTTTAGAAACCAAATCTGCAATAAAAAAGGATCTGAAATGCTGCTTTCAACATTAGATGTTTCCACTAAAATTATTGTATGATGACTGAAGTGCTTATGCTCTGGAAGTCATCAGAAAAATGTGATACAGATACATGACCTTAATCTCTTTCACCTCAAAATGCATTTATGGCAGGACATAATGACTTTTCTCCCATTCCTTCTTCTGCGTCAAAGCCTCTTTTCTTTTGGGAAGCTACTTCAGGACTGGAAGACCATTGCTTTTCAGCTGTATCTCTCCCATTAATCATCTGTTTTTCAAAAATCCTACTTTTTTTTTTTTTTGTCCATAGGTACTTGGATTGTCTCCTCACTGTCTTGTCCTGCTGCACACTGGCGGATCGTGGCTGGTGCCTCTTTCAGACTTGATTTTTGGGAACCCAACTCCAAATGACCTGGGAGGGTCTGGCTTTTAAAGGGCAGGCCCTCATCCTCACTTGAAACTCCTATGTGTTGAGTGACTGATCTGTGTGTCCTAGTTTCAGCTGGAATAGAGTTAACTGTCTTCCTAGTAGCTGGTACGGTGCTATGTTTTGAGTTCAGTATGAGAAGAATGTTGATAACACCGATGTTTTCAGTTGCTGCTAGTAGTGTTTAGACTAATGTCAAGGATTTTTCAGCTTCTCATGTCCAGCCAGCGAGAAAGCTGGAGGGGCACAAGAAGTTGGCACAGGACACAGCCAGGGCACCTGACCCAAACTGGCCAACAGGGTATTCCATACCATGTGACGTCCCATCCAGTATAGGAACTGGGAAGTGGGGGCGGGGAAATCGCCGCTCGGGGACTAGCTGGGTGCCGGTCGGTGGGTGGTGAGCAATTACACTGCGCATCATTTGTACATTCCAATCCTTTCATTATTGCTGTTGTCATTTTATTAGTGTTATCATTATCATTATTCGTTTCTTCTTTTCTGTTCTATTAAACTGTTCTTATCTCAACCCGTGGATTTGCTTCTTTTCCCGATTTTCTCCCCCATCCCACTGGGTGGGGGGGGAGTGAGTGAGCGGCTGCGTGGTGCTTAGTTGCTGGCTGGGGTTAAACCACGACACTGTGGGTCTTAACAGAAGTGGCTCCTGGGTCTCTCCAGGACTAAAGATGAGTTTGGCTCCTCTGGAACCAATTGCTACATCCTCAAAGCACTTTTAAGTGATACCTATTTATGGGGACTGCTGTTGTAGTCCTCCCCCATGATAAAATTATCTTTCACTTTGTCGTGGTTTAAGCCCAGCTGGCAACAAAGCACCACAAAGCCACTCGCTCACTCCTCCCCCTGCTGGAATGGGGAGGAGAAAATATAACAAAAGGCTCATGGGTCAAGACACGGACAGGGAGGGATCACTCCCCACTTATGGTCACAGGTGAAAAACAGACTCAACTTGGGGAAAAAAACCAAAATCAATGTAATTTGTTACCAATCAAATCAAGAGAAGTAAACCCAAATCTTAAAACACCTTCCCCCCTTCCCCCTTCCCAGGCTCAACTCCACTCCCAGTTTTCTCTACCTGTTCCCCCACAGCAGCGCAGGGGGACAGGGAGTGGGAGTTGTGGTCAGTTCATCACATGTAGTCTCTGCTGCTCCTTCCTCCTCGGGAAGAGGACTCCTTATTCTTCCCCTGCTCCAGCATGGGGTCGCTCCCATTGGAGACAGTCCTTCATGAACTTTTCCTGCATGGGTCCTTCCCACAGGCTGCAGTCCTTCATGAACTGCTCCAGCGTGGGTCCTTTCTGCGGGCTGCAGTCCTTCAGTCAGAGACTGTTCCAGCGCAGGCTTTCCCATGGAGTCACGGCCATCTTCGGGGGCATCCCCCTGCTCTTGTGTAGGGTTCTCCCTGGGCTGCAGGTGGGCATCTGCTCCCCTGCTCACCTCCATGGGCTGCAGGGGGCCAGCCTGCCGTCTCACCACGGGCTGCAGGGGCATCTCCTCCTCTGGCACAACTCCTCCTCCTCCTTCTTCTCTGACCTTGGTATCTCCGTAGGTGTTCCTCTCACATTCCAATCCCCTCACTCACTGCAGGTTCCCCTTCTTAAATATGTTCTCCTAGAGGCGCTACCACAATCGCTGATGGGGTCAGCCTGGGCCAGAGGTGGGTCTGACTTGGAGCCGGGGAAGCTTCTGGCAGCTTCTCACAGGAGCCATCCCTGTAGCCCCTCCCCCATTACCAAAACCCCTCCGCACAAACCCAATACACACTTCTTGCTAGGACTGTATCCAAGAAAGGAATGGAGGATTAAGCACACAATTCCTGCTAGCAGCAATAAACTCTGGCAGACTAGGGAGCAAGCAGGCTCCTTTAACCCTCAGGATGAAACCCTAGGGGCTTGCTTCCTTGCTGAATGCTAGTTTTTGGCCTGTTTCATAAAGATTGTTGTCCTCGCACATATTCCTGTTTCTGTCTGGTAATGCTCAAGGGTACAAGATGCGGAACTATGTGATTCAAATCTTAAAATCATAATTACTTTCTGGTTTAAAAAGCAAGCCTTAGTTTTGTTGTTATCAGCGGTAGATCCTCTTTCCTCCTTTTTAAACATAAACTCACCAAATGGAACGTAAATTCAAGCTAAACAAGATAGCATACGTACTCATTGCTGATCTGAATTGAGCAGGAAATGGATGCAATAGATTAGATGGAAAGGTCTTCATTAAGGGATGAAAACATATTTTTTTGAGAATTCTTTTTGCTGCTTTCCAGTACACTTTAAAAGGAAGTTGAAGTTTCTAATTCTCTATTCTGAAGATGAGGAGGGGTTTGGCTTAATTACATTGAACCGATTACATCTTGAGGTGAACTTGAGTCATTCCAGTGATGTTATGTGGTTTGCATCCATCAGAAGACTTGAGTGTAGCATGGTTAGAAACTGTTCCTGCAGAGCTAATGAAATCAAGTCTTGTACATCTGCAGTATTCAGCAATAGCTGCCATTTGTACCTTGCATGATAGTCTGAAAGTTATCTATATGTATAAATTGTATTGCTTTAATCACACTGATACAGGTGAAATTATACAATAACTCCTAATTTTTCTCTTGTGTCAGTACAATTATCTTGGATCAAAGTATAATGGCGCTTTATATATTTTATCAATAGTTGTATTTCAATGAAGGGAAGGAGAGCTAGTTGTGGGACTGTAAAAACTCTTTAAACTGGCATTGCTGCATCTAGAAAAATAGTTGGATTAGGCGCCTTGTCTGTATTTCTCTTTTTTTGGTATAAGGTCATAGTCCGGAATGGTCTTAGAGAACAAAGTTAGCAAAGTTAGCTAAACAATCTTTTTGTGCTCAGCTCTTCACTGCTGTCCCCCCAGCTGAGGAATGGTTACTGGCTGTGTGACTGTTCCTAGTTTGTTTCAAAGCCAGTAAACCAGGTTAGATTAGATCGCCATCATGAGAGGTGGGTAAATTAGCCCATGCTGGGCCCAGGGCTTTTATACCTGGCCTGTGTCCAGGTCCAGAAGTGTCTTGTTAAAAGCCGAGCTTGAATGGCTCTGCATTCCAGGCGCTTCTGTGACTGGTGTGCACACATGCCCCATGATGGTTTTACCAATTGGACAATGCTCATTTTTATATTTAATCACCTAGAAGTTTTTCCTCCTAGGGTTCTTGCTGAGTATGCATGTTTCCATTTCTTTCTCAGATTTTATTTTATTTTTTGGATTGTCTATAAAAGATTGACCTTCCACACTCTCAAATATTCTTGCCATTAGATATAAAGCATATGTATTGGCATAAAAACTACCGTATATGGAATGAAAATTACTGGCAGTTCTTGAAACACATTCTGTGCATGAAAGCCTAATTGTATGTTGGACAGTGGCAATCGTAAAAAAATAATCTTGAATAGTTGCGGTTTAAATCAATGACCTTTCCTTCTCTGAGTGGTTGCATTGATACTGAGGTTGTCAAGTGCTAAGCCAAGCTGAAACTGTATATTGTGTGAAAACAAAGGTGCATGCCAACACTCCCTGCCAACAAACAGCATGCCCTAAGTGAGGGTGAATGAGGAGACTGGTGAGGAGATTAGGAGGTTAAGGTGCAAGAGTAAGAGCTTGTTCATGTGAGTAAGGACTGATTCCTACAACCCTGAAGGAAATAGTTTGCTAAGATGCATTTGATTCATCTGAAAGGCTTGAGGAATTCCCTTGATAACCAGAGTATCTGAAATCTTCTCCAACCAAATTCCACAAGCTGGAAATGCTTTTGGGATACAAATGTTAGAAACTGGGCCAAATTCAGTTTCCAGAATATTGATGACGTAGCCATTGATCTAAATGGAGTTTCCTTGGGGTTTTTGTAATGCTACGATGAACAGAACGGATCCCTCAGATACTACTATGTGTTGAATGCAGAGCCTGTGTCTTTCTTGTTTTGGGTTCAGAGCAAAATCAGGGTGATTCACAAGTAGAGTGTAAATTCACATTAGCTGCCCTGCAGTTGCTTTCTGTCTGGCCGCTCTTGGTCAACTTGCATCACAGGGGCACCCTGAAAGGGAGACCTAGTCAGGGTGGTGTAGGCAGTGTGCAAGTAATTTGCACCCAAGAACTGTTGCACTCATCTTACCTCTGCAGACAAGCCTGTGTGCAAGTGCAGATAAGGAGTTAATTTAATCTCAATAGTTAATTTAGATAGGGCCATATGTGGGAAGAGCATCAGACTAGCGTTGCTTTGCAGATGAGTGTCGTTTTCCCTGCCTTGTATAGCTTGTCCAGGAACACGAGTAACAAACCCAGTGCAATAAAACCCCGTTCACTTCTGTAGTTTTGTGTATTCCCTAGTAGTAATGAGAGTTTGTTTGCTGGTGTTAATAAGAGGTGTTAACAGATAGCTCTGAAAATTGAAGTCCTGTGTTTGTCTCCTGCCTGGGCACAGAGGTTCCCAACTCACCCTGTACTGCTTCAAGCAAGACACTAGAGGGAGGAGGAAGTGCTACTCCAGGAGTCTCTCCGTGTCCCTTACCTATTCATCCCTCTTCTGAGAGCAGAAGCAAGCATGGTAATTAGCAGCATCCATGCTGTGGGTTTTGCAATGCTGGTGTCCGTCTCTCCAGAACAGGACCAGTAACACCCGTTGCTTTGCACCTGTACCCCACAATGGCAATCACAAAGCAACATCTTACTCTTACCGCCAAGCCCCCCGGGTTGTCACCAGCAAAGTAAAGGCAGAGAATGGATAGCCTAGTCAGTGCTTGGGCTGAATTTATACACACATAGCAATAGAGTACGCAGTTCATGGACAACAAAACAGTGCTTTCTAAAGTGAGAATGAATGGGAAACTCAGGAGACAAACAAGGTGGTTAGTCCAGATCAAGAACTCTGGGCTTGTCTGTAGTACACAAAGACCTCTGCACCATCAAATCACCTGTGTTTTGTTTTCATTTGCACCAGTGTAGCCCCTGACTACTGCAGATTTAAATCAGTGAGAGATGGCTCAAGGCCGAAGTCAATTTTGTTTTAAAGTTTCTTCTGCCAAAATTTGGCCCTGGAAGCTTGTACTTGGAGTTGTACAAAGTTTCATTTTATTACGGTTCGTTTCCCCCTCTGTCCCCAAATTGGCGACGGCTTATATGAATTTTGGCAGGGGACGAATGATCCTTCACACTCAGCCTGTAATTTACAGCTACATTTGGTTTTACATAATGTACAATTTCAACGTTGTCTAACATTTCTTCATGTATTGCGGAAGACTTTCAGGTTTTATTAAACTGGCATATATAAATTGATTTTCCAGCTGGATGCAGTCACTTGGCAAACTCTGCACATTCTAACTACATATGAGCTAAATTACACACTCTAATAGTGTGTTTGAATTATTTTATGTGCAACATATAGTTGCAGGAGCATGTGGCAGTTTCCCAGTGCTTTGCCTAACTAGAGTTTTGCTCCTAGCTAAAGGAACTGTTACAGAGACAGATATAAATATTTTAGTGAAAGAACAAGCAGGCTGTGCCTTTTGGTAGGAGAGACTCTTGCTAACTTGCACTTGCTGAGAAGAGGTATTACTGTCTCCCCATGACATGAAGAAGTGTTACTTAGGGCAAGTCAAAGTCTGCAAAATTACCACTTAGTTAGAGGGCTTTATGGATATGAAGAAGAATAGAGCTAGACTGGGGCACCTTCAGTGTCAAGGGGATTTCTTATATAAATAGATGATCCATGAGAGGCAGAAGACTTCTGCAGTCTGGCCTGCAACTGTTTCATGACTGAATGCTGGAAAACCTGAGCATATTGATTGGATTTCCTCTTTGCTAAAATGAGTCAAGATGCCAAGTGAGACACTGTTCACCCCTGATGCACTCACTTCCCAATTTTGCCATTCTTGCTCATTGAGAGTTGGCTTTAATCCCTGTATAGCCACATGTTTGCATTACTCTTTCTGAAGCATCAGAGTAGAGCTTAATCTCAAACCAGTTACTCAAAAATAAGGACTGGAGAGAGGGCTGTGTTGAACATTTGCTCATTGAAGACAGGCAGATGACTTCCATCCACATGAACCCCAGTGTGTGTGGCTTGAGATTTATGGCTGAGTTTTGAACTTGAAAAATCATTTGGTGCCACCCGTGTGCTACCTAAAAGGCTTGGCCTGTCAGGGGGGATAGTCACTGGAGTTGGGATTTTTTAAATGATGTTCACATTTACCAGAAAGCTTCAAATATCTCTGTCAAGAAGGTTATCATACTCTGAGGTGTAGTGTTCAACTTGGTAACAGATATCTCTATCTCATAATTGCCAGTCATCTTGCTCTTAGGATGCTTTCATGGAAAGTGGCTAACTGATGGTCACACCTTGTTCTGCTGGAGTCAGCTCCTAGGGCGTCAGCTCCTAGGGTCACCCAGGCCGCAGGCAGATGCAGTAACTCAGAAGGGCAGTGCTGGACTTTGCATTGTGAATTTTTTCTCTTGGAAAGGTTTCACTGTGCATCAGAAACAATGTTGCAGCCTCAACCTCTTTGTAAAATGGAATTTCTAGTTTCAAGCCTCTTTGTGTTGAGATGCTGCAAGGATTTTATGTCAGGCTGGGAATTCTCTAATGCACATCCTCCTCACCTACAAAAGGTGGAGGAAAGGAAAGCTGTATCGTAATTTTGTCACCAACAATCTTTTAATTCACCAGATATTTGAATTTTACTGGTGAGTAATGCATTTTCTTATTTCCTGAGAGATCGAATTAGCAATAAATTCTGCCACTACCTCTCAGAGTTCTGATTTTGTAGCCACTGCACCTCTTACAGTGCTTCAGGTGTCAATTGTGCTACCTATTTACCACATGGATAAACACATAGCAAGCATTATATCACTTTATTAGGCCACTAATATCTAAGAGCTTCGTCTTATGACATGGTGTAAACAATAAATCATATGCTCATTGCAGTTATTCTTTATGTCAAGTCTTATTTCTACATCCCAGGCAGAATAAAGTGTTCGGTACAGTTTTCTTGTTATGTCTTTCCGCCTCCTCTGTTGTTATTAATAGACAGTGTGCCTGATTATTCTGCCAGGGAAGGCAATATGGGATAAATCGTGGGCTTGGATGAGGGAATCAGAAAGAAATGTCTCAGTTTTTACATGGTATTGATGACTGTAATTTTCTTTGGGAAATCAGCGTGCTAAGGACCAGATAGTTGAAGTTCAGCCAGAACTGCTTAGCCTAGTACTTCCTATTGAAAAGGGCGCTCTAGAGCCCAGAGAGTGGAGGTCATGTGTAGCATTTAGAACATGTAAATATGGTCCAAGGTATCACACTGGTAAGAGGTCCTCATCAAAGATTTGCTGTGGTAAGCAATCACCTGTCGATCAATCTCCTAAGCTAAAAGCATGATATACAGTCCCAGACTATGTATTTCTTGTAGAATCATTAGGAAAAAGAACAGATTTGTATTTTAATGAAGAGGTGTGTTAATTTTACCACAAAAGGAAGAGAAAGTATTTTATGTCATCACAAACACAGCCATCTGCCGTGCAGCATCTACAATTGCTGTCCATCAGAGCCTTCACCTTTGGCTTCCAGGTGCCAGGGAAGACCACAACAGCTTGCTTAGCTGCAGTATGTTGTTTTGTTGGCATCAGTTTTATTTTTTTAGGAGAAGTAGCAAGCAGCCTTTACTTGCCCTTTTTGCCTCTTCCACTGGAGCAGAATGGTGGGGAGGGAAGAGAAACACGGAGACATCAGCTGTGGGGATCCAGAATGCCTTCAGCCTGTCCTTTCACCTACAGCAGGTTTAATCCAGGCTGTGAAGAGAACAGTTCTTGGCTGCCCAAGCTGTCTAGGGCCTTCTGCATGATATTCTTGAAGAATCACTTCAGCCAAGTATTATAACAAAAGTGGCATTGACTTTATCAGCCAGTTCCTTGAGAGAAAACTCCCATGACTAAGATTTCTCACCATAGTCGTGGCCAAGCATGCAAAACTTTCCTAAACAGGATTCACTGAAAGCCTTGAATGCCTACCTTTTCAGTTATGGACACTCTCCTATGGAATAACCATACCACCTTGCATCTCTCCCAAGACCTATTTCTTGATTGCTATCACACCTATCAGATGATTTTCCAATGGGTAGCTTTAACCACAGAGGACTATAGATATTCTTGGGGACCTGAAGGAATGTTTCATAATAACAACCAAATACTAAAGATCCCAGGATCTTTCTTGCCAAAGATGAACTCATTTTTGCAGGTCTTAAAGGAAGCCATCAGCTCTTCTTGCTGTCCAAAGCCACGACATCCTACAAAAAAACCCAACCAAAAAAACCAACGCAACATGGTGTAATCTGAACATCGTAGAGCATTAAAAATCTATGTCAAAGTCTATCTCTCTACATATATTTTCTGCTCGAGTTCCTTGTTTGTCATCTTTTACATGAAGGTAGTTCAGTATCTAAACTGTTTCTGGCCAAGTGGCCAGATAATGTGTGTATCAGACAGAAAATGCTATACCTGATAGAACCCATGCACGTTTCCACAGGGTGTAGACAGAGCTGTTGCTTACATGATACAGATCTACAAGGCAGCAACACAGTCCTTCATCTACGTATTTATTCTACACTGTGGGTCATTTCTTGATCATTACAGGGTCTTCTATAAGAATACTCTGCCCTACAATGATCCTCTAGTAGATTTCTGTTACACTAAGGATTTTGCAAGGATAGGAGAAGTGGGGTGAATTCTTCTCCGTTTCTGTTGGTGGGTTACTATTTCCTATAGGCATCTGGAATAGGACCCCAAACTCTGTCATTTCTTCTTTGCTGGCAGTGTCTCTCCCAGTTTTGTGTCTGGAGGGTTGTTTGGCCAAGGGACAAAGTACAGTTGTGTAAATGCCTGAACTGAGCTATCTGGTTTGTACTAAAGTTATTCTGACTAATCATAAGCTCATCTCTCTCTCATCACTACATGGTTCTGGAGTGAAGAAATGGAAAAGGAGGAAGGCTGAGCACTCCGTTGCAGTGTTGAACTAACTTGAGGCTGCTCACAAGACAAGATTTGCGTGACTATGTATCAGGACTGTAAGAGGGACAGGTTACTGTTTGGGAGAGTTTTCCTGTTGCCTTCTCTTATGCCTGTGTGGAGCAGCTGTGGGGAGAAGGAAGAGAAAGGCTTCTCTTCAGAGTACCATCTCCTGCCTGAGCCTAAAATTGGGATTGCCTATCCAGTCTTGCAACTTGAAGGAAAGCAAGAACCATACTATCTAGTATGTAGATTTCGTTAGGGCATTACAATATTTGTTCCCTAATTCAGGCCTCTCTTCTCTTTGCAAATCACTCAGAAAGACATCCTGTTTTCAGCAGATCCTTGCCAGACCATTTGGGGGAATGTGATTTCAACCTCTGCTTTGTTTGCAGACTACCCACTCCATCTGTTTGGTGTTTGTGACGAGTGGTTTGTGGCCTAAATTGCATAAAGTCTTGTTCTTAGCAGGAATGAATCAATACACAGCTACACTCTTTTACTCTTCAAAAAAAAGTCTGGCACATTGTTTTACTTCCAGTCCTCGATTGGTTGCCTGAAATTTTTGGAGAAGAGAATAATAACCAATAAATAGTGAACAGTGATTAATACATAAATGCAATTGTTTTCCAAATAAAGTCATCATTCAAACAATTTTTACCCTGAAGAGGGGGGAGCACGGTGGTGTTGGGTAACTAGTGTCCATAAACACATCAGGATAGCATGGCTTTCCCAAAGCCAGCACCATATCTAGTCTTCATTTCCATAATGCATGGCTTTATCCCACCCTTTTTGTGGGATTTAGGAGCTCTGGACCCAGATTGCCCAAAGGGTAAGAGTTAAGCTGTAGTGGGAGGTGTGTGCAAAGTGAAGGCTCTTCAGTGGGGAGCACTGTAAATAAGAACAGAAGTTTTGTTCGCTTGCAGTTACAAGCAGATGAGAAAGTCCAGTGGGCGGCAGAGTAGGTTTGGGAGCAGCAGCTTGCTCGCTGGAAGAGAAGCGTAAAGAGAGTTTGAAGGCGATGCCAGTTTGGTGAAATGTGTTCACTGGAAGGTGGCTTAGACCTTTGTCATCTTCCATAAATATGGACACGTTATGGGCTGTAGGGGCAATGGGCTGAGAATGAGCTTGTGGGGTCATTAAAGGCCATATCCGTCCGGTTTTGCAGCTGCTTCTAGTCCAAGCACTGTTTCCTCTCTTCCCTTCCTCACCCTGCATCAAGGTGCCTTGTGCCTCCCTTGCACTGCAGGGAGATGCTGACAATGTGGTATAGATCAGAAGGCACGTTGGGAAAGGAAAAATTTGACATTGACTAATGCCCGATTAAATCATATGTTTGGGATCTCCTGGGTCATGAACTGTGAGAACTTTCCATGAAAATTATGAGCCATAACTCAAGCAGGCAGCTCTGGGACAGTTGCGCAGCTGCACAAGGCATGCAAGCTACCCTTTTGCACTCGAGATTGTTGGGGTTGGGGTTTTTTTTGCGTTTGGTTTTGTTTGTTTGTTTTTTCCCCCCACCCCCGGTAACCCTGTCTCCGACTTGCAGGTGAAGCTGAAATTTGTCCTCCGGTACCCGCTCTTGCACTTCGCCTGGAGCTGGGCTGACCCGAGCGGGAGGGCGCGGGCAGGCGGGCCGGGGCAGGGCGTCGGAGCGGAGGCAGCCCTGCGGGGAAGCTGCCGGCTCGGTGCCCGCAGCCTGGGCTGCCGAGCCCAGCCAAGCCCGGAGCCTGCGCTAACGCTGTGAGGTGTGCGGGCCCCTAGAGGGTGCTGAGAGCACAACGGAGAGAGGCTTTGCCTGCACGGCTCCAGCTGCAGGGCAGGGAATTGACTTTATCATTCCTTTCAGATCTTTACCCTGTATCGTTCCCCAAACATCCTTAAATTGGATAGTCAACGCTGCCTGCAGATTGCTTGTCAGCATCGTGCCTCCCGCATCAGGCAGAGAGCGGGATCAGCCAGCTCCGCTGCCTGCTGCCACCCGGAGAGATCATTGCGCCCAGGGCTGGGGCAGAGGGTGGTGTTTTGGGGGACAATGGGGAGGGCCCCTCTTCCCGCAGCGGATGGAGGTCAGTGGCAAACTTGGGGTGGGGTGACAAGTTTTCTCCATGCACGCCTTCTCCATGCGGGTGGCTGGACAGTAGTATTGCCTGCCTGCCTATGCCTGTGCCAAGGATTATGAGTCGTAATTCAATGGGGGAGAGAGCTGGAGGAGCAGCGGGGCGCTCCACTGGCACCCTGTGATGCTGTCATGCTTGCTCTGTGTTGCAAAGGAATGCAAGATGAACAGAGCTGCAACAAATGTGTTTAAAAAATTTATTAATCAAGGGGACTTAGCTGCAGAAATGTGGTTTCAAAAATCTCAAAGGGTTTTGTCATCAAGACTTTCTGAGGTAAAATAAAAAAATACTATCAGGGATCAAACAAGGCACTTTCTCTGTGTCTCGCTTCTCCCATACTGTGTATGAAGGCAAGGAGAAGCATTGGAAATGGGCAAACACACATTAATCCCTTCCTGCCAAAATTTCTTTAGAAAATGTCTCCGTCTCCTACCTTTACCATTAGACTGTTGGGCTGCTTTGTGGGATTGATTTGATACATTGATTCTATTATGGCAGAGCTTGCAAAGGGTGAAAGAACATGAAATATAGTTCCCTAAAGAGCAGATTTCTTGGTCAAGAAAGATTCTTACAGACTAGCAGCAGAAATAGAGCGCTAGCAAGTATGCTAAATAAAAGCAGATAGCAATCATAAACAATTACATATGTGCTTAAAAATTCTCCTCCTGACATCTTTACATTTGCTGGTGGAAGTCACCTTATGAATATCAGCAGATGAATTATTCTATATGGGTAAGGAGTTGAAAAAGGAAAGGACATCTCACTTTTTCCTTTAACCTTGGGGAATAGAAAAGATCTGGCTCTTGCATCTCTTTCGAGAATACAGTTACTGCAAGGGAAAAACCCATATGCATTGGAAGGCTTCTGAATACATCTAAATAACAGGCATATCAATGAAATGCCAGGCTTTGGCTGAACGATAACCCATATATAAATCATACAGTGTGCTGCTGTTTACCTCGGATTTATGCTGAACTGCAAATCTAGCTCTGCTGGGAAGTTTGCACAGACGGACCAAAACAGTCTGGCTAAGAAGTACATCTGCCTCATCCATTTGTATAAGCAGAGCTAAACTGATGGTCTTAAATCCGCAATGGAAACTAGGGATCTTTTTATATTCTGGCTGGAAGAGCATCCCTGTTTGTTTGTTTGTAGTTCAAACTAATGTCTTGTGGTCATCCAAATATTAATTTTAAATAATATTTGTTATGAATGTAATTGCCTTTCTGTGATACATACTCTCTTGCAATTGGTCTGGCGTTTTGAGAAGGTAGTAATTATTCTCACTTCTTAGCTAAATAGTTTCGGTACATAACTTTCAGCCTGCGGTTTGATTGCAAACTTTCTCCTTTGAATATTCGTTATGCGTCTTGGATGTCTAAACATACAGCATGGTATTGTTTCTGGCTGCTGATTGTGTGACTCAGATTTTTAAACAGTAGATGCATAATTGGCAAGTAACAAACTTTCAATACAAATTAATCATTCTGGCATTATGGAAAACGCAGGATTCTCAAGGATTTCCAGAAATACCTACTGGCTATATGAATATTCTGAAATAATGAATAGTATTACTCACAGCCAACTGAAGTCTGGCAGTCATGCCTGCAAAATATTTTTGAATAAGGCTTATGCCTGTTTGTTTTTTGCTATTCAGCTAGAACAAGTGCTATCACTTCCTAACTCGTGATTAATTCAGTGTTGCCAAATCCTGTGGTTTTTATCGCAAGTCTCGTGATACTTGATGGTTTTTTCCCTATAACTTCCCATTCCCGGAGACATTTAATTAGGTGAGAATCTCAGTTTTCATTTTTATAGAAGTAAGTTTCTACTCCTCAGACTGTGAAGAAGTTTGAAAGTATGACCCAGGGGCATCCTAAAGACAGCCACAAACCCCAGAAAAAATAGAAATTAATCTAACTTTTTTTCTTTTTTTGTCTTGTGATCTTCAGATAGTTGGTCAAACATCTGATTCCCAATTCTTGACTTGAATATTTAGGGATGGCACTACCCTTAACGAATTTTCTGCTTTCCCTCCCTAAATTTAAAACACTGACACATTTTCTTCAAAGGGGAAGGACTGATTGTTGTGGAGCTGCAGTGAGGCCACATGGACAACGTTCAAAGTGCTCCCTCGTCACCTGTACTCTTAGCTCAACCTAACTGTGATCTGAACACATTTTTTTGTTTCATGTTATTTTGCTCAAAGGTCAAATTCTTTGGTTCCCAGGCGCAATGAAACCCATTACGCACGGTGCTATTACAAGGTGACCCTCCCTACGGCCTGAAATAGGAGACATATTGCCTTCTCAGTATAACCTGCCATGAACAGTAAAAAGTGAAGCTTTGCATGATGAACTTTGTATGATGTGTGTGAATGTGCAGATATTCATAAGAAATTTTTTCTGTTACAGGAACAGAGGAGATCATCAGACTTTTCACAGATGAATATTCCTTGAATATTCCCCCCCTCAGATACTCCCCTCTCATCCCTCTTTTTACTCTATCGTGCATGAACCAGTCCCAGTTTCTGTGAATGTACTTGCTGTTTATAAGTGTTTCCAATAGGAAAAGTGTGTATACTGCTAGATTAAATAATGTACAGTTGATGGGTTGTTCAAACTGTTTGATTAGGGTTTTTCAGAGCTGGCTGAAAAGCAGGATTTCCACTTTGTCAGGGTTTTTTATTTTTTAGAAATTTGACTTTGGTCCAACTGGCCTGAAAACTTTTTTTTTTTTTTAATTTCCTATGAACTGAAAAAATGTGCTCCGGAGACGTTGGCAAGGGATGTCTCAGGCAGTAGTCAAACTGAGGAGAAAGTTGGTCTGATTTTTCAGCCTCTTTCCCCCCCAAATGTTTCACTGGTCTGTTTCCCTGCTGCCAAGCTGTAATGCCACCATCCCTGTAACACAGCCCAGGCTCACTCTGGCCTGGGCAGTCCTGCCCTTGCTCTTCCTCCTGCCCCTTCACCCTCCTCGCTGCTGCATCTCTGCTGGAGGGCATGAGGGGAACCATCTAGAAATAGAAAATTCACTGTGTGGCCCCTCCACAACTGGAGGCCACCCAGGCAACAAGGCAGCACCCAAGCAGAAGAGGAAGATAGTTCCTGCCCTGGCCTGCAAGAAGACGTTTTTAGCCAGGGATGTGGCTTTTCCTTCCTTCCCAACAGGCACTTTTGAAGAAGAAAATTGATGATGAAATGGTTGATTGCTACTGCTCCTGCTGTTTATGTCAAATCTGAAGGAAAGACTGATCTGTTGGATTTTGGATTAAGCCTTTTGCTAGTAGGGCAAAATTAAAATGGATAATTAAGAAAAGAAAGTGATTTTGTCACAGAGCACAGGGCTGAAAAGGTGTCTAGCTAAACTAAACATGACAGGCAAACACATTTATTGCCCTGACTGGCATCTCTGCTTTGACCTGCATGACATTTTCTGCCTCTAGACTCTCTCTTAAACTTGTGAGAAGTTTTGACCCTGATCTGGCCATTGCAGCTGAAATGGGAAGGGGAAAAAAAAAGAAATGCCAGCAAAGGAAAGGCACCATAAAATAGACTATAGTGGAAGGAAATTAAAGATAAGGAGAGCTATGAGAGACTCACTGTTGAAATGCGCATTTCACTGACAGAGCATTCCCAACAAAGAGTGATAAAAAGGAGGAGGGGACATATCCTGCCCACATGGGAAGTCCGAGAGCTTTCTTCTAAGTGCAGGTAAAAAGCACTGTGTGTGACAGAAGGCCTGGAGCCCTGTCTCCTACCAAACTGCCCCAAACTGTCGATGGGTCTCATCTTGGATGGCTTTGCCCAAGACCTTTTCCCTGCCAGCTAGCCAGTGTGCATGGCGGGGCTATGTGATGACGAGAAGGGTGCCCGTTCCCTCTTACCGTGGTGTCACCGTGTGACAACCACCTGCGTGCTGGCATACAGATGCCTGTGTCCTCACTTGATGAGTCAGGAAATCCTCCCTCATCCTATGTGCATAAGTAAAAAAAAGTGCTGATTTAATGTCTTTTTGGATTTGACTGGAGTATTTGGGAGGTTTCTTTCCAGTCAAAACAAAACAAAAAACCCAAACCACATTGCCAGATGCTACACTGCTAGTGTATCATAAAACAAAGAAAGCAGTAATTTTGTCACAGATACATGTGGTACAGGGCTGATGGAGTCAGGCTGAGGAATCAGAGGCTTCAAAGAGGCCAGGAAACAGGCCATGCAATAAGCCTATTTTTTAATATGATTAGAGACGGTTAAGATTGTTAATTAGTATCACAAAAAAAAGTTCCTCAGTTCTTTTCTTGATCAGGGACAAAAAGCAATTTTAAAATGGGAAATGTGGAAAGTTGCTGGCCTGATCTGCCGTGTCCCATGCATCTACCGCAGTGACTCATGGAAGCTGCGGTTCTCGTGATCTGCTCTCCTCCAGGGCTGGCGCTCCCCATTCAGATGACTCTTTCCATCATGAGCTGCGGGAGTCCAAATAAAAGGAATACTGTGGTGCACTGTGGAAAATGTGCTCAAGCCCAAGAACCAAAGTGGAAGGAGAAGGGGGGCTCACAGCACTTGAATTACTGCTCCCATGAGACAATAGGACTAAGAAGATGACTGGAAAATGAGGCTGAAAAGAGACACTATGATTTTTGTTACGACCGCTTTTTGTGATTTGTGTTAGCACATCCTGGAGCTAAAAATTTTACTTTTTGTGACGGGAAATCAAAAACTTCTGAGAAAATCAAAACTTTCTCATGGAAAGTGCATTTGGCAGAATTCACATTTTCTTTTAGCAAAAGCCATAATGCTTCAATGGGCTTTCTGATCCATTCTGCTTCCCATATTTAGCCCTGTTTCAAGTGGGATTGAGCATGGGGTGCAGTTACTACATCCACAGCTACACTTATGTAGATGCCTAATTAACCAGTTTGATCAGCTGTCACTGGGCTTCTATCTGCAAATGTGTTTGCAATTCTTTTTGAAAATGCTGCTTTAAAAGTACTAGCTCCCAAGAGGCTGAACGGTAAGAATAGCATGATATTTCCAGTGATGACATATGGTGTCCCTTCTCTTCCCTCTAGCTGAAGTTCTGAGCCCGCATGCTTGGCAGCCTGATGAAGCAAACCAGAAGAGGTCTAGTGGAACAGATTTGCTAGAATTTCAGGCTTTTTTTGTGCAAGCTCCCATGCTGAAATATGTAACTTGAGTGTTTGGTAGTCACAACAAAGCTCGTTCTGGAGTTGCATAGCTTCTAGAGTGAGACATATGCACAGTGTGTAAAAACGGGTCCCTTTATGAGTTCCTGGTCTAGTGGACTTGTAAAAATAATTAATAAGGACATCCACCATGCCGTACCTCTCTGCTTGGTCTGTGAGACATGCCAGCTCTTGCAGTTTTATCAAGCTGGGTGGGATCTAGGGATTTTCCCTAAGCCCTAGCTCAGAAACTGTGTTGGAGTCTCCAATTTCATTTTGAGAAAAAAAACCACCTGACCCTTATACATATATTCTTGAAGGTGACTCAGATGAACTTGAAGATTTAGAGTATTAGAAGTATTTCCCTCTCTCTTCCCTGTGGGCAGTAGCAGAAAGGGTGAGGAGAGCCTTTCTGTAATAGGTGGCACAAAGTCCACTGACTGCAGCATCCTATGCCCTTTCCTCTCTGTAACTGGCACTCCCCTTCTAAATGGCTCCTTCTATCATGAGTGGCACCAGTTCAACCAGATAGAAGAATGGTGTGCTGTGGAAAATGGAGTTCTGCTACAGGACTAAGTGTTTTTTATGGGGAAAAAAAGCAGTCTGTTAAGTACCCTGCTTAGCCACAGAAAGCAATGTACAATTCTGCCTTTGCTAACAGCATGGAGGCAGTAACTCCTCATGTCATCATGTTGGCCTTTTTCTTTTGAAATTTATTGTGTTGGGTGTTACACAGTATCTTCTCTTCCCTGGGCAATAGCATTTTAAATATAAATCACATTAAAGAGCAGAACACCATTGGACAGACAAGATCATTTTGTTCTTCTGAAAGCAGGAGAGATCTGCTGTATGCTGCCCCATAGCATCCCTGATACACAGTGAGTGTGCCGCCAACAGTCATGGGAGGCTACTAAACCTAACCTTTCTTAGGGTTATTCTGTTGTCCTCCAAATCTAACATTATGTTTTCATATTTGACATGGTCCAAGAGCTTCTTCAAGAGTTTTATAAAATTCCAAGCAGAAAGTGCCTGCAGCATAAAATTAGAAACAGGAAATGACCAATTCAGTCGTTTGGCTTTTGACCAAGAGCCACCTCCACTGGGGGTAACACTCAGCTTTCCCAGTGACCAGAGAAGGCAGACAGGGCAAAGCAGATCATTTGCATCGACCAGCTACTCTGAGTGACTAGGAACACAGGCTGAAATGGTAGTTTGCTCGTTTTATAGATATATGGATTACTTAGTCAGTGTAAATTAATAGTAGCATCTTCATACTTTTTCTCTGCTGCACTGAGTAACAATGGAGAACAGAAACATATGGATGACAGGCAAAACAAAAGAAATTTGCAAATAAGGGGGAGAGATTTGAAGTAGCTTATAAGAGACAGTGGGGTTTGTCCTACAGGAAAGAGTGGCTTTTAGAGTTGTGAGTTTGGGGGTTTGTTTTCAGTTCTTTACACTGAAACTTTGAGTCTTATTTGGACCACAAAACTCCTAAAGAAACAGTGAAATGCTACCACAAGAATAAAGGTAATAAAAACTGAAGGGCAGAGAGGGAAAGAACATATTTTCTAGACTTTGTTTCATGCAGATGAGCAACTAAAACTTGGAAAAGATAACTTGCTTAGCATTTCCATCTCTTCAGTTAACAATGAACATCCTCAAGCTCTCCATAATTCCTTTAGATAAATTAGAACACATCCAAGTTACCCAAGAACTGGGAAGATACCCAGATTTGCAGCTCGGGAGACAGGGTAGGGGAGAGGCAAATGGTTTGGAAGGAGGCGCGTGAGACCACAAACACTTTCTGTGCTTGATCCACTACTAGAAGGGATCCCTTTTTGTCAGGTAACTGGATTTCTCATCTGTAGGATGGAAGAGCTTCTGAGTGAGTGGGAGCAGTCTTTGGGAATCACTAGTATTGAGTAGCCCAAGAATATTGAATGATGTCCATGTATTTTTTCCTGTTCAGGAGTGATTTCATCTGGCCATTCCTCAGTTTGTTAAGCCATTCAGTGTCTTCTCTGCAGTTGCCTTTATTGTTTTGTCTGGGGGTTTGTTTGATGTTGCAGAGATATAAGGTACCACTGAGGAAGGGAAAGTATGAAAAAGTTACCTAACCTTTAGCTCTATTTTATCAGGCTTTTGTTTTAGAACTGGAGGTTTGATGAGGTGTGAATGTGCCAGTTCTGAAAGAGACCCAGAACCCCCATATTTTGGTGGCAAATGGTAAAGGCCAGGGCCCTGGGCTTGGGTGTTATGGGGTTCTGTTGCTTTTATGTGCACAATCGCAAACATCATCAGGAAGAAAACACAGCCATGACTCAATCAGTAAATTTAACTGCGTGACCAGCAGCAAAATTCACAGAGTTGCCCCTGCCCTTCCCTGTTACGTGAGTTTCCATGTTTTGGGGAGGAAAGGAAAAAGAATAGCTAATTACCTTGAATGGTTCATTCTGCAGCAGAGAATGGAAATTAAGTCTTTATGAGAGTTTGGCACTGGGAGAACAGAGGATGCAAAGGCGGCTGAAAAGCAACTCTGGAGTTTGGTTTATTTTGATTCAAAACCTGTGAGAAGTGGGTACTGTCATTTGTGTCATTATTTTTGTTGTTTGCAGGGGAAAAATAGGTTAGGTCCAGAGAGCTCTCTGAGTTGTCCTACACTGAGAGCTTGGGGAGTCCCACAGGAACAGGGCTCACCCTTGCTACCTCCTCTCTGTCACCCACAGCTGCTTTTTCACACCACTCTGCTCCTTCTGCTCCCTTTTCTGGAGGGAAAGGGAAACTGCTGGAGACTCCTCAAGGGACATCGGACCGTCTTTCCTTGTGCTTGGAGAATAGGAGGGGAAAGACATCGAACTGCTTTTCTTGTTCTCTTCCCAGTCCCAAAGAGAGAGATGCAGATGGGGGTCTTTGTTCTTCTCTCCTTCAGCGTTAAGGTGGAAGTTGGAAGCAAAACCTGTGCTTCTGGCTTGCTGGTGAACACACTTCACAGTGCTTAGAGGAGGTTTCCCTCATTATCCCTGCAGAGAGTCCTGGGGGCAAGGGGAGCCCAGCTATGGCTCCCGCTGGGTGGTGGTCCTGGCTCCAGTGCCAGCTGAGCACCAATGGAGGAGTGCTGCACAGGAACCAGTCTGCATGTGGCAGGTAGGGTTGCAGGGAACCCAGCCACCAACTTAACTGCTGTTCATGCACTTCAATTCACATATTCAACAGTCTTGAAAAGTACAGAAACTGCCTCAGTTCCAAGCTGTCCCTTTTTGTGTCAGGTAATTTAATGTCTTCCTGGAGGGACCAATGTTCAGATGATGAAAAGCCTTTGTCTTTGCATGGGGCTGTGTGAGATGGCAGCAGATGAAATCTCCCAGAATCAAAGAAAACATGACCACCAACTAGGTCCAAGTTACCATCCTTTGGATTTCTGTGCAGACTGCAGCTGTCCTGCTGGTGCCCTTTCCAAAATCAAAGCCCTCTTCTCTGACAGCCAGTTAGCGGGACTACAGCTGCCTCTTGGAGAGGAGTGAAACAAGCTGGCACGAGTTATCTTGCGTTCTCTCAATGGAAAATTACGTTTTCCTTCTATGACAGTATCTACTTGGGATACTAAAATAACTTTCTAGTGCCTAATTAAGCTTCCACTTCCTTATTGGGAATAGATGATGGTACAGAAAGATTGAGTTCTGCCCAGTGCAAATAGTGGGTAGTCAGGGGATACGAACCAAAAATCCTGACTCCTAGGTTGCCCCAGGCTAATACCAGGCAACTCTAATTCGCCTGGATGTAGGAACAGACACCTTTCGTGGACTGACAGTTATTCAGGGATTGAGGCCCCAAACTAACGAAAGTTAACTGAAAGACTTTTTTTGTCAGTAGTAGCCTTTCTTAAAAAAAAAATAAAATTAAATTGTTTCTATAATTTTTCTCCCAGATTTTTTCTTTTTTTTTAATCAAACAAGTAATTTTAAAATTTTTCTTTCATTTTCTTTTTAATGCAGTCACTTGTCCTAAGAATAGAAGAGGGGCAGGAAAAAAGTGTGACAGTATTCCACAAAAAAAAGTTCCTTTCCAGACACTGTGGAAAAAAATTCTGCAAAGTCTGTAGCAATTCTTTTCTATGGTTCTAGTCAATGTACAGGAGACGACAACAAAGTTCAGCCCTATATTATGAATTTACACTTCTCCTCTGATGAGTCAAGTGGTTTAAAATAGTAATTGACTCCTCTGGCCTACCCTCCTCACTTCCATTCCTGTGCTGTCTTTATTTGCCATTTTCAGAAACCATGCAATGACTTTGTTTAATTGACCAGAACAATCATTGTCTGGAACAGAACTTTTAATGGAGAACTTCCCTCTGGTTTTGTCTATGAATAGATCAAAACGAGACCAAATAAATTTGGGATTTGTTGTTGATCACTGTAAGCTCTGTGTTGTTATTCATAATACACACAGTAGTTACATTCATAATTAGTTGAGTATATGAATATGTGTAGCACTCCAAGTGTAATCTCCAAAAAGTTAATTTTCAGGCATATTTATCTATCTGTAGAAAAGCTTGTATGTATAACTCTTCCATTACATACTTGGCTTTTACAGAAATATTTCTTCACTGAGGGTGATGGAGTTACTCTTGATATGTATCAGGACATGTTAGGATCCCCTAGTTTAAGTGGCCCTGAAATACTGATTTTGTGGAGCTAAGCAGGTGATCACACAGTTGTATCAAAGCTACAAGTAACTTCTTAAATTGTGAGCATCATGAGACTCCTGAACTGAACCTTGGAGGAAGGTTCATTTTAGAGGTGTAGAACTAGTTATATTTGTGGGTAGAAAAGATAAGCATGGGGATGTGTGACCTTGCAAAAGCAGCATTTATGTTGAATAAAATCACTCAAACCAGGCCTTCCCGCTCAAGGAATTTGGTCTTACCTCTCTCTTAAAAAAAAATTTTAAAAAGCTATGTTAACAGAGGACCTAACTAGAAATGCACTGCAGGCTGCTAATTTATCAAAATAGTTTTGGTTTGTTGTTTAGTTGTTTGGTTTTAAAATTTTAGCATTTTAAAGCTTGTCTGTCCTTTGTACCAAATACACTAAATAAAACTAAATACAAGATGGGGTGGGGTGCCTGTTCCTGCTACTGATGGAATTATTCTGTGCTTGAGTGAACCTAATTTCTTACTGACTTAAGAAATTCAGCTGTCAAAAGCTGACATATTTGTATACTTTTCTAAAGATGAACTGCATATCAAATAGCAAGGAAGTTGGATCACTTTGTTGAACGAGATTTTAATTTCTCTTAAGTGGTTTCCTTGAGTTGGGTGTCACTTTGGAGGCAAAATTTTCATCTTGTCAGGAGGTGTTTCCAGTATATTGCATTCAGACAGGAATTTAGGTGGCAATAAAATGAAACCTTACAAATAAGTCCTGTATTTCCTTTGTAATGCTATTACTTGGTAACAAATCAGTATTGAATACACACTGTTTTTAGAGGACTGATTGTCTACTGATTAGGATGTAGGGCTAAAAGTTAGGAAATCAGGGATGATGCTCTGGGCTCAGTGATTTTATCAGACAGCTGCTGGTGGTTTTTAGGATTTACACCCCGGTATTTATTTGCTTGACACCTTGTTTCTGACCTTTTTGGAGGCTGGGAGAGAGTCTGGAGCTGTGGGATCTAATTCTCATACCAGCATCCTGGGCAGCAGATGCCAAAGGGAAGTGAGGTGTCTTAAACTTTCTCCCTTTCTGTGCATCAAGCACAGGCTGACATGGAAGGACCTATGTCAGAGTGGGTTTTACAGCTGTGCAGCCTTTTCTGGAGTTCAACATCTGTACTGCTCCTTCCCAAAAAGGAGGCAAAATCCCCCCCCTTTTTTTTAAGTGTTTGTTTTAAATAGAGCAGCAGCTTCAGCTGGTCCCACACTCTCACCCCTTCATATAGACCATTAGTGGTTGGGTCTCTTACCAAAAACCTCCCACCATGAACATCTCCCACTTTCTAGGAAACGGCCTAGCTGCCTGGCTACTCAGCTGTTCCAAGAAGGGCACTTTCCAGCCCTCCTGGCAGATATCCAGCTGGGCAGGACAGGGTTCAGATCCACAGGGAAGGAGATGGCGAAGGGGAAAATAAGGAAGAAAAGTGAGTGTGACTGTAGCTTAGAGGGTAGGACATGCCTCTGGGGTGATGGGTGACTGATCTATCATAGTGAAATCGCTGAGGAAGGCATTGGATTTGGGTCATGCGCTCTAATCCTACTTTCCTATTCTGACTGATAGGCTGGTATATAAAAGGCAGGTGCTGCCTTTGGCTGTGTTTTAACTGTTAGGAGTGCTATATGTTTGCTCTGATTGCACCTGTGGGATGAAGCTTTACATGGGAAATCAGCAGAGCAAAGCCTAGGAGAAGGGTGCTGATGGGGCTGGGAGGCCCACCACTGGAGCTAGCCCCAGATGTGTGAAAAGGTGGCAGGCACCTAAGAAAACTCTGCTGGCAGAAATACTATCATCTACAGACTTGGGAAATCTGTGGTCTACACATGGGCTTGGAGACTCAACCTACTGTCTCTGGGTATGTAAACTCAGTGTGGGTGCTTACTTTCATCCATGGATCTGGCCTTAACCTGTGTATGCCTCTGTTTTTGTATCTGTAAAATTTGGAAACTGCTATACCTAAAACATGAGGATAAATAAATATGGTTTAAGCCAGACCTTCATGAAGTTAATGTAAAGATACTTGTGAGTTTCACTGGCCTTGGAGCAGCTCTTGTAAATAATTACAAAAGCACTCCAGGATCCTTCAAATGGAATGTGCTATAGTTATGTGAGTATCTAAAATATTTATTCTAATAAAAAAAACATTCTAAATTCTGGTGGGTAGGCTATTTTATTAGTAGTAAGAAAATACTTGCATGAGCTTAATCAAAATAGCATGAGAAACAGGGAGAGACAACAACAATACTTGTCTGCTTTCGGAGTTGTGGTGGTGGCTACAGCATCTACCAAATATGTATGTGTTTGTGTGAACTCAAGTGGCATTATTACAGAAGCAGTCACTTTCTTTAGAATAGTACCCGGTTGCTACTGCTGCTTAGTGAACTCAGTGCCATGCCAGAATCCAGGATGGCTGCGCTCTGGTGCCAGCTCTGTCACAGGGCTGCTGAATGGTCTCAGTCCTGTCACTTCTCTTTGCCTGTCCAGCCTTCTATGAAATGAAATTTTATTTAATATTTTTTTCAAAGTGCTTTTCAGGGCTCTCTGTAAGAGCAGACTGTTTGCTTTGTTTGCAAGAGAAGCAGCTCTCCCAGTCGAGGCACTGCAGGAAGCCTTGGGGTGTGTTAGAAATATGGCCCAACATAGCCCTGGTCCAACAGAGCATGGGGGCATGGGTACAGCCCTGACTCCTGGGTGGTATCACTGATTCAGTGATTTGCATTTCGCTGCTGCTGGAGACCTGTCTTCACCTAGGGGTTCAAACAGCAGAAATAAGAGCAGGCATCTGCTCAGATCAAAAAGAGGGAGAGTAACATTTCACCGGTGAGACCTGTTATGAGGCATTTTACAAACACATGCAAAGATAGGGTCTGTGGTCTGGGTAGCTCAAAGGTAGGCATAACCAGAAAGAGGAATAAAGTTAGTTTGGAAGAAAAATCAGGAAAATGTAGGACACAAAAAACAATAGTGTTTGCATTATTTTGGCTGCTTTCATGGGGTATACTTAGACTTTCTCTTCAATTTTTGTGTATGCTAGTACATGCAGAGGCTGAACGGAAACTGTTTGGGTACAACAGTGGCTGGGGAGGAAAGGGTTACCTCAGGTTGAAAAAAATATAATATTTCTTCTTATTGTATCCTGCTGTATCAAAAATATCTTTGAATTCTTCTGGTTTCTTATTGTCTGTTTAGATCATACACAGCACCCATTGTATGTTCTAACCAGCCTTAATTCTTTGCAAATGTTCAGCCCTAAAACTGCCTGTGTTTCCAGTCCCACTGTCATAAAAGTAATTGACTTCATAGGGTTATTATGCATTTGCCTAATTATTGATATTTCTCTCCACCGTATGATGCTAATTTAACTTTTACTTTTTCCATCTTGGATTTATTCCTGATTTTCTTGTATACTTTTTTTTTGTCCTGGCAGTATGTTGGCTTGGGCTCCAAGTATCAAATTTAACTGTGACAGGGTCTCTATTCAATTCCAAAGTTATTTTCCATTCTTTATTTTCCTCAGTATTGACATGGGACACAGTTCCAATAAACAGTTCGTATAGCATAGTATCTCTGACGACATACGCATTTCTGCAAGCTGGGTTTTGTTTTTTTTCCATCTCTGCATATATTCCCATATGCGGAAATTGTATTTGTGGGATATTTAGTAATATATCTCCCATAAACCAAATTTTGCCCAAGTTTATTGCTCACTGGTTGCACAATTGTTCTTTATTAAAAAAACTCCTTCTAGTTTTTTTAAATAACATTCTATGCACCTCACCTTCAGTTAGTTTTACTATGTGACCTTGCATAATGAAACCCCTTCAGTACCTCAGATAAATAGCAACGTGCAACTGCTCAACTTCCAGAAGGGTGTTGGGAGATCTAATGCACTAGGTTTGGGATATGCAAACAGCCCTGCTTAGCTCAAAGATAAGATGGCCCAAATAATTCAAAGATAAGGAAATACAAACAGGAGGTTCTTACTAGCAACACAGGGTTGTGAATTAAACAGTGGATCTTGGGTTTTGTTTTTAACTCCGCTTCCTAGAAAATTTCACTTGGAGGAAATTACTGGGCTTTTTTGTCTGTTTGCAAAAATGCATGTGAATATTATAGTCATCTGAACATTCGTACTTGACATGCTTGGTAGCCATTGCTAAGGTTTACACTTGCTCTAAAATGAATATGTTCAGGAGCTTGTGAATTCTGTGTCCAGTCTCACAGAGGTAAAATTGAGTATTGCGCATTTAAATTCTGTATTTTGAAGGTGTAAGCAGTACTTAACTGATGCAAGAGCCCTGTGTTGGACCTCTGTACAGGGACTGGGTAGAAAGTAGTAAGGATCTGAAGCTGGAGTCAAGAATATCTTCTGAATGATGTCACCTTCTCAGTGAATATGATCACTTATGTCATTTACTTGCTGCTTGTGAACAAGGGGAAAAATCCCTAGTAAAAATACAAGTCTGTTCATGAACAATTCATAAATACAGAAGGAAGGTAATATCTTATTTAATAAGTGACACCAAATAATTTGCTCCATCCAGACTTTTCCAGCAACATGGTTAACTCAGTTGAATTGCATTTCCTGACATTTAATGAGTAATTTCTGGTATATACATTTAACCAGGAAAAACAGGAAATTCACCTCTATGGAGAAAGCCAACAAAAGACCTGCGTGTTGTGACAAAGTTAAAACTGCAGTAGGAACTTTAACATATTCATTTCCTGGTTCCTTGTTATATTAATTATGCATCCTTTGCCTGCCATTAATTGAAGCCCAAGGCTTTCACAACAGGTGTGTGAAGTTAGGCTTATGTCCCTGTCAGACAGACACTCAATTAAATAGTCTGATTTTTCAGAAATACTGGATATACTTCAGCTTCCTTTTGCTGAAAAGCTGCACTTTCAAAAATCACATCATAGGTATTGAATTTGATTTCCCGAGTGGCAGCTGGTTTTAAACACAGGTACTGCAAAAAAAAAAAAAAAAAAAAAAAGAAAAAGTTAGTTGAGGTTATTTTGTGAGAACAGAATGTGCTGCTTTTCTTCAGTTTATTAATGCATCTGTGGTCAACCTGGTAGTAGAGCTTGTCTTTGTGTGTGGCTACCATGGCATGCTTCAGAGATGGGGCAACAATATCTGCTAAGCTAAGCAACAATAAAATAAGTTCTTCCCTTGCTAGTTCTTTTATCTAACAGCTCTCAGGCAGCGATGAATGTGTACTGTGTAGCATGTGGGCTATAGCCTCTCCAAAATGAGGTTTGGTTATTGTTTTTGATTTTAGCATACAACATTGTGAAAACAATTTTTTTATCCACCTGGCCCCTGGGCTTTGTGGCAATGAGCTACATCTGGGACATCAGAGGGGTCATCATCAAATCCCCATGAAACACCTCCCAGATTGTTTTTTCAGGGTGTTCTCTGTGCGTAGTAGCTTTGTGAGCTGTAAAATCAGTGGTCCGCAACAGGAATAATGATTTGTGACTTTTGCCGTACAACTACAAAGGCCTTTCATTTATGTGAAGGGCTGGTGTTACCTGCTAGTGTTGCTGCATGCTTCTGGCATCAAAGGCCAGAGTATTACCAGGCAGACAATGAGGAATCTGTACCCATGAATGTCTCTGTGAAATCAAGAGAATAGGTCAAAACACACATCCTCAACCCTCAATAGCTAAAGAAGTGCTCTGATTTGCTGATACTGTTCATGAGGCAGACATGGAACAGCCCTTGGTACTGGCTGCAGCACAGCTTGCTTGGTAAGGTATGATGGATTAAGACATTTAAGCAAAACAAGAGCTATAATAAACAAAATTATTAAACTAAATGGTACAAGTTCAAACAAGTCTCAGCAGTTCCTGTTTCTGGATGGAACTGTGGAGATTTTTAAGCATTGGAAGAGTGAAGTCCTCAAACAGCCTCTTGATGCAGGTATTGGGGCAAGGAAGCAAAGTTGTCTTTCCACCAGTCTTCGTAAACTCATGATAAGAATTATTTAACAGAGATGGAGTGATCCTGGATTTTTTTTTTTTTTTAATGTGTTGCTATCCCTCAAAGGATGCTGAAATGAAACTTGGGCACTTCCTGCTTGTTAAGTTGTCAAATCGTATTGATATTGTAAGAATTGCCTTGGCTGGTCTTACCAAGAGCCAAAAAGATACGTTTGTCTCCTTAAAGCATAACTTGTGAAGCCTCTTCGCATTCCTCTGAGGAATGGCCAAAGGTTGTGGTAGGAAAGGGCAGGTCACTCCTGGAGATTCTGGGAAACGTCTCAGGTTTTTGGCTGCATGACCCACCCCATTGGGTGGAGATGGTCAGCTTGGCAGCTGTATGGCCAAGTCACACAGTAACGAGTTGCTGAGATGTTTTGGCCTTCTGTACTAGTATGGGACTAGTATGTTTCCTGTGTTTGTCCAGGCACTTTCACTCCACAGATCTTGTGCTCTGCAGGGAGCCAGCATGTGAGTTGTTTTGCCCTGTAGGTGTTGGGGGCACCTGTGTGAATTACAGTGCGTATAAAAGGAGACTTCTGTATCCTTGTGGGCAGTTACATGGTTGCTTGTGATTTCAGGAGACTGAATGTGATGATCTACCCATTCTCTGCCCATTGCATACATAATTCTAGATTAGAAAAGCATTCATAGCTGTTCAACCAGTCTAAGAATGGGGTGAAGAGTTTCCTTGAATAACTACAAAAAACCTCACAACTGTTTCTCTTTTTAAAAAAGTCAGTCCACCTCAGTTTTGTCAAATGAAATTAAAGCATTGTATAATTTTTTTTACGTTAGAGGGCAGATATGCTAGAATTAATAAAATAAGATTCAGTAAAAGGAAGATGTTAAGTGGTTTATAACTATAGAAAAAATCTAGACATTTCATCTGCAGAAAATGAGTAGATTATGCATCTGGAATGGAAAAAAGTGAGTATCTTTACACACAAAGTAATGTGGTAGATTTGAGTCATCCACACAAGACTTGATTAAACTAATTAGAATTCCCCAAAGAACCATAAGTCCATACCTTAAGTTGTATAAATGGGAATATCCCTTGTACTGCAATCTTCCATAGTCCTTGGCTGCAAAAAATATTTATTCATTGTGGAGTAGCACAATTCTTTTAAAAGGACATACAGCAGAAAAAATAGTAAACCATGAACAACTAGAATGACAGGTTTGAGGGTAAGAACCAGAAAAGTGATTAAAACCAGGCAAGGTTCAGTGCAGAAAACAGAAGTCTGGGAGGACACAGGCAAATACCTCATCAAACAGGAATGCGTGTGTTAGGCAGATTAGGACTCAGTTGTTCGTTACCCTCAGGTAATGAGGGTAGAAGACAGTCAACACTTGGTCAGGGATGCTGTAATGGTAACAAGCTGAATTCATGCCACTTTCCATGGCTTCAGCAGAGCTGTCACCAACATGCTTACCAATGACTTTGGTGCTGTGAACACTTGAGCAGGGAAAGGGTAAGAAGGTGCAGAGGAGCCAGAGCTGGGGATTTTCAGCGGTAGTGAGCAGGGAGATTTGCATATGCAAAATCAGTCAGGTTTAAAATGCTTTTCCTAAAGTCATCAGTGGTCCCCTCTGTCCCAGGTGACCCCTCTGTTGAGATGTGCCTTCTCTTCTAATACATATAAAAAGTCTCCTAAAACATCGTGATGGAGAGGCATGGTTGTCCATAGACAAAGTCCGTGCTGCGAACAGTCCATGGCAGGGTTATCATTGCACTTTTAGCATTAAGCCTTGTGGACCCAAGTTAAATCTTCTGACTGCATATGCCACAACTGGGATGAGATCCTCTCTCTTTCCTCCTTCTGTTCCTTTGTTCTCCTTCTGTTCTTTGTTTCAATAAAAGCTACTGCAGCGTACGCATATCAAAAACCTGAAAGTTGTCTGGCACTTCAGATCAAGGAATGGATTCAAATTCACTGCCTCGGGATATGTGTCAAGTCACTGCGCTTATCTTGCTCTTGTATTACTGACTTTTTAGTTTTCACTGGGGGTAGCTTTCTGCTCTTACTTATTGGCGTTCAAACCACGAGCAAGAGAAGTCAGTAGAGGATAGCACCTCCATGCTGAAATTGGGCAGGGCTCCCTCTTTCCTTTGAGCTGCAAGGAGAGGACAAAAGGAGATTGGGAGCCCTGGGAGGTAAGAGTGAAACTGGCCTGATGTCTGCCTGGTAGCAATAGTCCTTTTTTACTGTAATTGTTATTATTTCTACTTGCAATTATAAATGAGAGGTACTGTAGATTCCTTTAAATGGCTACTGAAACCAACAAATAAAAAGCACAGGCCAGTGTGTGAGGGAGCACGCTGATGCCAGTATTTTCCCAAGAGTTAATTTTTCTGCCTAAACGTAAATGCATTCTGTGACTTCCAGTATTTATTCCTGCAGACTACAGAATTATATTTTTAGCCGCTTTCTCCAGAGTTACTTTGATAAGTTTTCAGAGCCCCTTTGGAAAATCTAACAAAACAGAATAATGTAGGATACATCTAAATCCAGCAGACCTTTAGAAACAGAAATTAATGCTCTGAAAATCCTTCTACCAACCCAGCAAAACATGTTAGCTGACAAAATATTTAATCAGACATATTGCATGCAAAGGGGATATGCATGTCTGTGTTTACACTGTGATTCAGGTCTGATTAGAGGCAGTGGGTAGGCAGCTGTTTTTGACATAGTCTGTATTTTTTTTTTTAATATATATATGTGTGTGTGTGTGTGTGTGTGTGTATGTAGGCTTTGGAAGATTCCACCTGTATCTCCTTGTAAGTCTAGGAAATTATTTTTTCGAAGTGGGTTTATTTTTAATGTGTGCTTATATGCTTATACATATAAATTAGTAGGAAGTATTAAAAAGAAAAAAAAATTTATGAGGAATCAATGTTTCATGAGATGTTGCAATACTGCTCTGTCTGTAGAAGGCCAGATTCTGTATTTGGAGGGTAAATAGACACAGCACTACACCCCAGGCTCCAAAAGTCATGTGGAACACTGCAGGTATCCCCACCTGTATGGATTTGCCAGAACTAAGGACAAGTACTGGCTTTGCTGTCCGAAGCCAGGTAGCGAAACCCTGGCTCCATGTTAAGGTGCCTATCCCTGACGTAGGGACCCTGTTAGTGTCTCTGTGTGGCTGTGTGTTATGCTGTGTTGGTGGACCAGCTCATCTGGAGGTGGCTTGAACATTTTGAGTGTAGCACTTTTTGCGCAGTGTAGATGTGCACTTCAGCTCTGGTGGAACAAACACTGTGGCAGTACCAATTCCAGCTTGGGCTTTAGGGTCATTGCGAGGTCTGCCCTGGAGGCAAGGAGTCAACTTCTCCTTTATCCATGAGATGTACAGTGCACACTTGCACAACATCAATACTTTTTGCATGCTGAGTGAAGATACGGTGGGTTCGAACCTAGATCAGTTAGTAATTTGGGGCGTAAAATGAAACACATGAAATGAAATACGTACAATGAAACACAACACATTCTGGAAAATGAGCAAAGAGTTAAAAGTCTGGAGTTAGAAGTCAGGAGACTTCTGACCCTGCCATGATCTCTCTGTGAGACCTTGCACAACTCCTGTTACCTCTGTTTCTCCATTTATAAATCATTTCCTGCTTTGTGTCATATGAACCAGTTCATGCTTGGGCAGTTTGAACATTAAACACTCTTAAAAAGGCTAAGTAGTATTATATAATAATAACTTTTTCCCTGGTGTGATGAAGCCTGCATCTGTTCTCTGACTTGACAGCGGGAAGGAAGGATCACTCTGAACAGACCAAAGTACATGAGGGATTGATTAAGAAAAAGAAGTGGGTGAAGGAGGGAGGACAAAAGTAGTTGAACGGGAGAGGCAAGCAATGGAGAAATGCCGATTAATTGACACATCTTAACACAGTGGAAAGCTGAATCTTAAGTAAGGTAACATGAGGTTCATATGCAGCAGGAAATCTTAAAAGCAGTTTATTTCAGGAGTTATCCTGAGGCTTGGGTAACAGAGAAGCAGCAGGAGGAAGCAGATGCTTCTTGTTGTTGTTGTATGTTGCTGTATGTTGAGGTTCATCAACCACTGCCCTAACTAGCTGCTCTTACAAGAATGGACCGCTATGTGGAAGATGCTCTTTAAAGCAAATGTGAGCCTCCCCTGGCAAGTCATGCAGTTCTTAGTTTTACCAGATCTCACAGCTGAACAACAGCTAGGTACATGAGCAGTTGCTGGTATGTGCAGGCTGGCCCTAGGAGCTATGTCAGATTCTAACATGCTAAGGCTTTTTGCTGTGCACCTTCCCCAGGAGATTTTCTCATGTCAGAAAAAGGGTAAGCTTCTCTTTGGCATATTTTAGAAAAAAATATGATCTGTGTTTAAGGTAGGAATTGCAAAATCATTTAAATATAATAAATAAGAAGGGACCTTGAGGCATATTTTCATCCTTTCAGTTTAAAACTGTGGGAACATCTGTTCAAAAATATGTGACCAGGACTAGCAGCGTAAGCGGTGTATATCTGGGATTGGAGAGAAACACACACACATGCATGCACACTTCCTATACGTGAAAATGCAATAGTTTAAGGTCTGTGACTGAGGGTAGAAGGGGTTACAACTAGATAGCAACCTAGCGCAGGTAACTGGAAGAGCTATGAATCGCTTTGAAGATCAAGAGTGGAAGGTTGAACCTGATGCTGTGAAAAAAGGGGCAGTCAGCGAAGGTATCTGAAGAGAGTGATTGTATTTAGGGTAACAGGCAAAGAAGGTAATGTTTTCAATTCTATTTTACATGGACATCATCCAGGTGAGAGTGGAGGAAGTTGTGGCTGTCAGGAGAGAAATTGCTGAAGGTCTGGATAGGTGAATGGACACGAAGAAATCAGATTTTAGTATTACAGAAGGAGTAATAGGAAGATACAAGATGCAGTAAACACACTTGCAGGCCCTATGCAGGTGAAAAGGGGAAGAGCTGGGAGCCTTTCACATATTTAAGTGGGGGTTTGCTAAATTTTGGGTTGATGGTGAGGTGACAAATGCAGGAAAGCAAGATGGCTCTGGAAGATAAGGAAACTTACTTGGACATTTTATGGTTGTTGAAATAGATGAAACTTGAGATTACTTGAAGTAGCCACTGGTATACTATGTCTTGCTTCAGGAAATTACCAACAAGAGGAAATAGCCAGGTCTAAGTAAACATAGCAAATGGAAGCATGAGGGAAAATATGGAACTTCAGGTCTAAATGTAATGTGTGAGAAGCTATTTTGGAGGAAAAAAGTTTAATCTGACCCTAACCCAAACCATCTGTGCCTGTCTTCACTTTCACTACTCTTATCTCTGGTCAGAGTACTATCACAACACTAAAATTCGGGGTCTGAATCAAAAGTTCAGTTAACACTGACTTCACATTCTATGTAATCACTTAAATTCCAGGTTTTTTATCTTCACCTGTGTGTACATCCTCCCTTCCCCCTCTGCAAACCCAAGCTGTGTGTGCATACCTGGCGGATTTCCATCCATGGGATTCAAATAAATTTGGGCTTGTTTTGCTTTCCTTGCTGTTACTAGACACCAGTGAGGCAGAGTTTCTTAAAAGTCAGCCCTTGCTGCTCTCCAGCTTAAAGGAAGGGGAGGAAATTATGCACCTTCAGCCCAGAATCAATTGACAATGGCAGCTGAAGCTGGGCAGAGAGACACCACTTACTGTAGTAGCAAATCAGTTGCTGCAGCAATGAGCAAGTTGTCTTTCCATTTTCTAGGTGACATTTTGCAGTTACAAACTTGTAATGGGCTAGCATAGCTTCCCTGAGCAGATAGCACCAACCTGTTAAAAGTTGATCATATGGGAGATCTGGTGCCCTTCTAGACCTCGTGGGACCGCAGAGAGACACTATTTCTAGCTCCGACTCTGTACAGATATCTGGCTTGGGCAAAAGAGCTTCTCTGGGCTTTTTCTGTGCACTTTGGACCAGAGTCTCACAGGTCCTGAACACCCCAGCCACCACCATCAGGGGCCATCTGAGGTTGAGGGTGTACAGAACTCCTTGCCTAATGGTGCCATGCTAAATGAGAAAGATACTTATTGCAGGAGTGCTGCCATAGCCAAATAAACTCTTAACCACAGCCATTATACTCTTAGCATATTGAAGCACTACAGACCTCTGGAACTCTCATGGCTCCAGAAAGCTTCTAGTCCCATCTTCCTCTTGGGTGAGTCTGAAGTTTATGAAGCCAGATGGGGCCACCTTGCTCCTCTGTCTCCTCCTGCTTGTCCTACTGGCTTGGGAATACTGAAAGCAACAACACATGCTGAAGTGATCTCTGCCAAGCACTGCTTTCACAAGTGTTGGCCTCCTCCCTAGTTCTACTGGCATTTCCTCTGTGGAAAACCATTTCTCTACAGGATTCAGAAGCGTCATCATTCAAAGTTGATAGCTACAGGCTGCTGCCTCAATAGGTTCTCAGTCGTAGTCCTTCACCGGAGTGTCAAGCAGCTTTTCGGGGCAGATTTGTTCGCTGGCACATAATTTAATACGTTTATGTTTCTGTTATGTTTGGACATGTGTTCAGTAGAACATGAGGCAGATTTGCCAGTTTAACACAGACATAGTTTGCCCTGTCACACCACCTTCTGAGGGCACATCAGCAGAGACGTGCAGACTGAGCAGTGAAAGGGACCCCAGGTCGCTTTTTATTTCCAGTTCTTGCTGCTGACCCTGTTGCATGACTCTATAAAATCACTTTAGTTTTCACTGCTGCTCTATGCATTTGCCTTCCTCACCCATTGTGCCTGTCATGCCTTAGGTAATGTATACAACATCCTGCATTGCAACTGCTCCTAGTACGTCGGCTGGGATCTCCAAGTCCCTGTGACACTACTGCAAATAATATTCCTCTCTATCACTGGTCCTTATAATTGCTAACAGGCTGAGTATGAGCATGTGTAAGAGAAGAGTATTGTGCAACTAGATGCATGGCCTCTCCCATACCTTATACCCAAAGGCTTGCATGTGGGGATACTTATGTGTTCTTCATGTCCACATTTTTTGGTAGTGCTATCATTGTCTAATATTAAATAAAGGCTATAGGATGGTTGTAAATATACTGTTTACTCAGAGGGAGCTTAGAGGAGGAAATAAGAGAGAAATGTATAGAGCCCTAGTGATTTTCAAATGAAATGAAAACGTGTAGGCACAACCTGGAAGCCATCCTCTCTTGCCTACACTACGTTCCTGTGTCATCATCTGCTCCCAAGGCATCAGCTCCCCTCTATTTTTCATGTACTTTTCCAGCCACATGCCCTTGTGGCAGCGCCATTTAAAGTCTGTCCCTTGAAATTTGACAGAAGAGCTGTAACTCTAAAATGGCTGGTTCTTGCTTACTGTACCTTTGTTTCTGAAAGGCAGGGAACATTCTTAAATTGTGGTGTGTTTTCCCTATCTTATTTTGAAGGAGGTAAAACACTCTCTTATTGTGATTTGCTTCAAAGAAGAGTCTTGTTTCATCCTACTCATTTCTCTGTGCTTGCTTACTTCAGCCAAAATGCAACGCGCTTGATTTTGGTAAGACTGAACAACACATTTACAAGCAAGTTGCAGATAGTGAGATCTCCCTCAACTGCCTTCCTGATTATCATCATCTCATGTCACTGCCTTGTTTGTCTTCCTTTGCTTTATAAGAGAGTGAAGGATTTTAATGTTTATGAAAGATGCCGGTTTATTTAACTTCAGAGAGCTTAACCAAGCACGGTCCTTGAAGAGGCCCTTGTGTAAGAATGAAAGCCCAGCCTTACAGAAAGGGCAATAGTTTGAGGTTAAAAGCTCCCTCTAGCCATCACTTGTACTGTTCTCCAGCTGTAATAAGAACAGTAGCTTCAGAGTGAAAATTTCTAGCACAGAGAGCATAGTATATTTTGCACATTTGTTCAAGCCTAATCTTTTCCATGTCTCCCTGTTTTCTGGGCATGTGGATTGGGTTTAACTGAGCACTATTTTATGCATCTTTTCAGCCCTTCAGAATGGGGACCAGCACTGGGATGGTTTTGGTGCCAAAATAGTCTAGCAGCTACAGTAATTGAATGCATGGAGATCAAGAATGGTTTTTAGAACTGTTTACTTGATTCAAAGTCCAAGGAAATCAGTTGGAGGATTTAATTGATGTTTATTCAGGCGCTCTGACAATGCACTTTTTTTTCACCATCATTTCCCCTTCTGTCATTTCTGTCTGGAACACAGGATCTGTCCCAGGCCCCACATAGCATCAACTGCAATAAATAAGTGGAGAAACTATTCACACTTCGCACGTGAGAATGTGCACTCATTTTACAGCCCATCTATCAAACATAAACATACTCCAGCTCAGGTACAGATGCAGACCGGGAGGATTTATGATCCCAACTCCCTGAACACAGTTTTAATAAGTGCTACTACAAATATTGCAATAATATAATACATTTTAATGTGTTGGAATGCAGTCCTTGGGGGTCTGTGGGCATTTAAAAAACCCAACCCAGATAACAAAAGCCAGTGTTTTAATAAAGCAGCTAAAAACCCTTGGACTGAGAGCATCTAACACCACTGAACTCAGCATTCATACAGGAATGGTTTGTTGATTTAGGGTTCTAGAGGAGCTGTTCACAGGTGGACAAATTTGTACAGAGATTGAAGCTCTTCCAGCCACATGCAAGGTGAAGGGATATGAAAGTTTTGGCAGAAATAATGTGGGTCTCCTTTATCATTTGCTATATTTGGGTGTAAAGTTCTGTTGAGTAAAGCAGTAACAAGCAGATGGAGAGGACCTCTGTTGCTACAAAGAGCTGCAGTTTGTTCGTTTTTTTTGAATGAACTGGTGAAACAGAGAACACTCGTGTGAGGATTAGCAAAGGCTATTTTAGGAGTTGTGGAGGAAGAGCTCCTAGGACCTCATGAGCTACCATGGTCCTCACAGTTGAGCACCAATCACTAACCAGTGTGCTGCAGCAGGGCTTGAAATGTTGCTGGTCAAGCCTGCTGTGCAGCTGGCAGTAGCATTGCCTTATCTACATGGCACTGTGTGGAAGCTTGATGTATTGGGTTTCCTTGGCAAGGTTTTGGTAACAGGGAGGACTGCAGGGGTGGCTTCTGTGAGAAGATGCCAGAAGCTGCCCCCATGTTGGACAGAGCTAGTTCCAGCCAGCTCCAAGACAGACCTGCCACTAGCCGAAGCTGAGCCCATCAGCAACGTTGCTAGTGGCTCTGTATGATAACGTATTTAAGAAAGGATAAAAAAATGCCGCACAACAGCAGCTGGAGGAGAGGAGCAAGAATACGTGAGAGAAACAACTATGCAGACACCAAGGTCACTGAAGAAGGAGGGGGAAGAGGTGGTCCAGGTGGCAAAGCAGAGATTCCCCTGCAGCCCGTCATGAAGACCATGGTGAGGCAGGCTGTTCCCCAGCAGCCCAGGGAGGTCCATGGTGGAGTAGATATCCACCCTGCAGCCTGTAGAGGACCCCACACCAGAGCAGGTGGATGCGCCCTGAAGGAAGTTGTGACCCTGTGCCGGAGCAGGCTTCTGGCAGGAACTGCAGCCCCATGGAGAGGAGCCCATGCTAGAGCAGGTTTTCTAGCAGAACCTGTAGCCCTGCAAGGGACCCATGCTAGTCTGTTCCTGAAGGACTGCAGCCCATGGAAAGGACCCATTCTGGAGCAGTTCTTCCAAGAACTGCAGCCCATGGGAAGGACCCACATTGGAGAATATCATGACACACTGTCTCCTGTGGGAGGGACCCCATGCTGGAGCAGGGGAAGAGCATGAGGAGGAAGGAGTGGCAGAGACAACATGCGATGAACTGACCGCAACCCCCATTCCTTGTCCCCCTGTGCTGTACGAGGGGAGGAGATAGAGAAGTCGAGAGTGAGGTTGAGCCTGGGAAGAAGGGAGGGGTAGGGGGAAGGTGTTTTTAGGTATGTTCTTATTTCTCATTATCCTACTCTGATTTGAATGGCAATAAATTAAATTAATTTCCCCAAGTCAAGTCTGGTTTACCCGTGATGGTAATTGCTAAGTGATCTCCCTGTCCTTATCTCAACCCACAAGCCTTTCATTGTATTTTCTCCCCTTGTTCTGTTGGGGAGGGGGAGTGATAGAGCGGCTTGACGGGGACCTGGCAGCCAGCCAAGGTCAAACCACCATAATGCACTTCAGCCCTGGGGTAAAACTTCCACAGCTCATTTGTGACTTTAGCCTTTCTGAGAGTTATTTGCCTACCTTATTTGTGGGAAGATGTTCAGATCTTAGCTTAAAGCCTGGCAAATATCTTTTTCCTTTAGGATTTGGTATTTTGAGTACTGAAAGAGTAAGGAAGGTACTATTCTTGTCATTTTATATATTGGTGCCAAAATTCATGTATATATTCAGACTATGTAAATAAAGGTATTTATAGCATAGACATTCATTTGGTTGTGGTGATGCCAGAGGCAAAAGCAAGGGGTTTGGTCCTCTCTGCATGAACTTTGCAGAGATGTAGAGAGCATGCATGATTTCCTCACTGTTCCTTACCAATACACCAAAGGACATTTGCTACTGCACTGTTTATGTTGAGGTCTTCTTCTTGGAAAGAAGTCCTGAATTGTTTTGTGTTCTTTACCATATTTTTCCTTACACTTCAATAGCTCTTTTCCTTGTTTGGCCTTCATCCTTGATATCTTCCTTGAAAGTAATGGTAGCCCTCTCAGCCTTTCTCTTGCTCCTTCCAGTCATCGTCATCTTCTGTAGGCTCTCCATGCCCCTAATCAACTGCTTTGTCTTTGTTTGCCTTCATTCCAGACAGAATTTGTCTTTCTTGAACCCAAGGAATGAGAAATGTCCATAGTGGTACGAGTGAGTTGTCACCAGGGCTTTGCACAATGCTTGCCTTCCTTGCCTGACACATAAGGATGCATTTGCCTGCATCACATTTTGTGGCTCATAGTCACCTTGTGATCTACTCATGCATCCAGGAACATTTGCCTACTCTGATGTTTCCAAACCATACCAGAAACTCATGGCGCTCCACCTGACGTTGTGTTACCTATTTCTACCCTGCAGTTCTTCTCACAGGGTTTATTGATGTAGGGGATATTTCTTCTGTCAGAGCTTCAGCTGGGAGGGAGGATGGGGGTGTAGAACTATACCATGAGATAGATCTTTTTCTGCCTTATGGTTGCCATGAAATCCAGAAGATGATGTGGACAAGGAAACATACATACCTTGAATGATGATTTTCTGCAAACTAAATTCAAAAGACCTGACCATGAAGTTTGCTGTTTCCTACATTTGATGACAGCAAAGCATGAAGGGTGGAGCCTGAGGGTTGTCTTAAGGGGGCTTTCACCCATTGGCAGCCTGCAGGAGTCCAGCTCCACACAGTCACCATCAGCAGATCCAGAACTCTGCCGGCCAGCTGAGCAACGGTTGACCTGTGTGGGTGGGGTCTGAACATGAAGCTGGTGGTGTCAGTCCAGTCACTTTCAGAATGGATATCTGCCTCCTAGGGAAGAAATTATCCACAGCTGGCATTAACTGAGCTTCTATTTTGGAAGTTTCATGGGACAATGTGCCAAATCAGCCCAGATGCTGAAAAAGCTGCAAGGGACGAAACGCTGGTGGGTCAGTGCAATGCAGTTTGTGGCACTGCTGTCTGTGGGGACATGCTTTACTCTCCCAGAGTGTGAACAAAGGTTGCTGATGACTTTTAAAATGACTTCTGCAGGCCCTTAGTGAAGAGGAAGGTTGTTGCTGGTAATGCTGATACAGGTAGAGGAGGTGGCTGGCCAGGTGGCCATCCGACACTAAAAGGCAACTGCCTCTCTTTAAGAGGCCCTACACACTGGCAAGGTAGCTGCCAAGAAGGACTAAAGATTTTGCTTTTTTTATATGCCCACTTGAAACCACCTGAGAATGTCAGTGTGGTGAAATTACTGATGATGTCATTCAGATACAAAGGAACTTCTTTTTTTCTTTAATTAATAAAAAAAACTATGAAAAAGAGTCTTCTAGCACACACATGGTAATTACTTTGCAAAACTGGTGCAGTGAGTGCAGAAAGCTGCCAGACTATGTCTGCTCAGTTACAGAATCTCCACGTTGTGATGCAAGTTCAGTATGATGGGACAGGCCCTTGCATGTGTCCAAACATTGATCTGAGAGATGAGCAGGCAGAGCAAGGCTAGAGATGAATTCCCTTGCCAGGAGTGCCCTCTGTCCAGAGGGCTTTGAGGAGAAAGACAGTCTTTAAGTAGCAAGGATTTCAAACAACATGGGATTTATGAGCTAAAACCTATGCTTTGATTTATGCTTGAAAACAAACTGGTAGCCAGTGCATTTTAAGACCATGCTTTCCTCTTTGCAAAGGGCCGTGCAAGGCAAATGAATGCTGAAGTAGCACATCCTGAAATAATTAACTTAGCTCTACTAATAGCTGTACTGTGGGGGATTAAGCTACACAATTTTAAAAGGATGTTAAGGTACCTAAGTGCATCCAGAGGAGGGCAACAAAGCTGGGAAGGGGCTGGAAGGCATGTCCTCTAAGGAGTAGCTGAGGACACGGGGTTTGTCTAGTTTGGAGAGAAGGAGGCTGAGGGGTGACCTCACTGCTCTCGACAGCTTCCTGAGGAGGGGTTGTGGAGAGGGAGGTGCTGATCTCTTCTCCCTGGTACCCAGTGCCAGGATGTGTGGGAATGGCTCAAACCTGTGTCCATCAGGGGAGGTTTGGACTTGTCATGAGGAAACATTTCTTTACTGAGAGGGCGGTCAAACCCTCGAACAGGCTTCCTGGAGAGGTGGTTGATGCCCCATGCCTGTCAGTGTTGAAGAGGCATTTATTTGGCCAATGCCCTTAATATCATGCTTTAACTTTTGGTCAGTCCTGAAGTGGTCAGGCAGTTGGACTAGACGGTTATTGTAGCTCCCTTCCAGCTGAAATAGTCTAGTCTAGTATATTGTCCTTCCTACCTCCTCCTTTCCCTACCAGTACATGCTTAGGAAATCTCTGATGACATTTCTTCCCAGCCCTGCACTAGCAGAAGGCACTGAATAGGCAGTCATGACCCATCCTAGGCATGGCCTCTGTCACGTGTTCTGATTGGGGTGAGAGCTGTGGATTGTCTCAAGATAAATGGACCATCTGCACAAATTTGCAAGAAGCAAGTGTGAAGTGCAGGTTTTGAAAGTCTTCTGTGTTCATCCAGTTTAGCTGGGTTTCCACAGGATGGCGAAACCCCACATCTCTGACACTAGTGAGGCTCAGAGATCAAGCCCTCAGTCTGAAGCAGGACATGCTCCTCAACTAAAGGGTTGCAAACCTGTTGGAGGTGAGCAATACCTGTTCATTACCCCTGGATTTTGTTTTTGCTCCTTGGACTCATTTTTAGAAGTGTCTGACCTGTTTCTTGTGCAAAAACATGCTAAAACACACGAGCCTGAGAACAACGGTACTCCACCAGAGAGAAGGCTCCTCTGGCCCAAAACTCTGTCTCCAAGGTGGGCAACCACCCCTGTCTAAAGGAGGGCGTATGAGCCGTGCAAGTCCGCTTCTGTCAGGGTCCTGGGGGTGCTCATAGGCCTCAACGGCTGGGCCCGGCCTCCCCTGGGACCCCCACCCTCCCCGTCTCCTGCCAAGGGCCCAGGGGACATGTCTCAGCTCAGCCTGGGGCCTTCAGTCCCTGCCTGAGCCATGTTGTAGGTGTGCCCGTCCCTGCCCCTGTCTCCTGGATGGGCCTGGCACCTGCACTGCAGAGAGCTGCTCTCCTGGATGGAGCCCTCAGACCGAGGTCGGAGCTTGTCATGCGGAACTCTGGGCACAACACAGCATAGCTGTTCTGTTCTGTTCTGTTCTATTCTACTCCATTCCCTGTGCTGACCACGAGTCAAATAACATGAGACTTATTTGCCTGAAATGCCAGCAGTTTTTCAGCTCCAAAAACACTTTCAAGGACACATAACACAAAAATTACATGTGGAAACAGGATTTAATTTAATTTAATTTAATTTTAATTTTATTTTTCTGGATGTGTTTGAGAGCCGATGCTCACAAGCATTAACACAACATACATGTGCAGCCAGGAGCAGGCCGATGCGTTCTTCAGGTGAGCTTGAAGAAACATCCTTTGCAACGTGGCAAAGGCAAGTCACAGAGCTACAGAAAGTAGCAGCAGGAATACAGGCCAAGCAGTCCCTGTTTCCTGAAGAGTGAGAATGTGAATAACAAGGATCAGGACCCACCACGCACAAAAAAAAAGAAGAAGAAAGAAGAAGGAGAAGAAGAGGAGGTGTGTGGTACCGTGGGGTATTTTCCAAAGTATGACACGTAGCAATGACAAGCATACTTTTTTGCCTTCCAGAACTTGCTCCGCTGCTGTGCTGCTTGTGCAGGGATGCTTGAAATGCGCTCTCGCACCTGCCCTGCGCTTGTATTGCACGCCGGGAGAGCTGAACAGCGGCAGCTCCTGATGGGGCAGCAAGCCTGGAGCCCTTCCAAGCACAGGCTGGTTTGCAGAAGCAAGAACCCCTGGGGAAATGGAGCCAAGGGAAGAGCAGAGCTCGCTCCTGCTACAGACTGGCACTGGGCAAGAGAGCCCGAGAGAGGCAGGGCATGAGCGGTGCCTTGGAGGTGCAAGAGCAGCAGGCAAGGACCTACCGAAAGGGCCCAGAGGAGCCCTGACAAGGGCCTGTGCTCAGTGCTACAGAGGACAAGAACCAACCCCCTGGGGCATCGCTTGGACCCTGCCCTGGGAGTCAGAAAGCCTCCTCCCCCCAGATGCAGGGCATGAGGGCCACCTTCGTGGAGCATGAGCAGCGGGCACCTAGCCGCAATGGCCCAAAGCAGCCCTGGCAAGGGGCTGTGCTCAGTGCTGCAGAGGAAGGCAAAAAACCCCCAGGGACACTTGCTAGCCCACCATGGGGGGAAAAAAGACCTTCCTCCCCTCAGCTGCAGGGCACGAGAGGCTGTCTTCATGGTGCATGAGCAGCAGGCAGTAACCTAGCCAAAACGGACCGGAGGAGCCCTGACAAGTGGTCATGTTCAGTGCTGCAGAGGAAGGCAAAAAACCCTGCCAATCTGCCCCGGGGGAAAATTCCTTCCTGACCCCAGAGCTGGCGATCGGCTATTCCCTGAGCATGTGAGCAGGACCTGCCTCCTCATCCCACAGGCTGGTCACGCCTGCCAGAAGATGCCCAAGCCCTATTCTCCCTCAACTTGGAGCCATCTCAGGGGCTTCCGAGAGTGGCCAAATGCCCCTAGCCTGATCAACCTTGGGGGCAAGAATCCTTTCTGTGCCTTTGGGCCACCAGTGGGTGCTCCAAAGCACTGGGACCCCTGGCAACATCTCTGCATTGCATTTCTTATGGCTGCTGCCCCTGGCTCCACAGGGGATGAGGATGGTGAACTCTGCACTGCTCCTCAAGAAGGCATTCCCTTGGTCTGGCCATGGCTATCCAGCTGAAAAGGCCCAACAGCCTCGGGCACCGCCAGGGCTTGGTGGTTCTTCTCATCTCCTGAGGGGCTTGCGTCTGTTCCCCAAAGGTTGAAGCAGGATTCCATCCATCAGATGGGCTTTGAACGTGGAAATGGTGTTGCAGCAGAGAACCTCCAGCAGCCTGGTCCAACGTCCGGTCTTCCTCCGTCAGCCCCCTCCAAGTAATTCCACCGGCTCCTCAAGGACTTCCTCTCAGATGTCTTTGGGCTGTCCCCAGGCCATCTCTGGCAGCGGGGCACGGGAGGCTGCCCCTTTTATACTGCCCCGGGGCATTGTGACTGCTGCACTGCTGGCTGGTGGCACTGTGACACCGGGGTGACAGGGCCTCCCATGCGCAGCCCCGCCTGCCGCTCCTCCACCCAGCATCGTTCGGAGGAAGGCCTTTGGTGTTTGATCAACTGTAGTTACATCCCTTAAAATGAGACTCTTGAGTGTCACATCCCGACTTTCCCTCTGAGCTCTGCCACACCTTAGGAAACATGTGCTGTCAAAAAGGAGCAGATGATAAAATTTGGTTCCTGTTGGGAAGACTAAACCACTCTGAAGCACTTTTACAGGACTTTGAAGAGACTCAGTTAATGTTATTCTGCCTTTTGAAAGCATGAATACGCAGAAGTTGGTCAAACTGGCAGTAACCTCTCTTCATGTGTCAGGGAACACCAGAGGGCTATAAAGTTGCGCTGTGTGGAAAATTCAATTCTAGCAGAAATTACATGGGTATAGCCAGCAACACTAGTGAGATTGGACACTGACCAAAATATTAGAAAAACAAGTGACCACAAACCACAGAGAATTCTCAGACCCACAGCACACCAGAAAGTGCTCCAAAGCAGAACTTATTAAAGCCATACACTCTTGGTTATGAATAAAGTGCACAACTATTTTGAAGGACTTCCAGTACATTTAGCGTTTTACAGAGTATCAGGCCAAACAAGCCCACGTTGGGCTTGCCTGAACACATCCTGATGTTGTAGACTCTTCTCTCCCTGCAGTATCACTGAGTGGTTTAGCAAGACACCAAATGAACCGAGTAGAGAGGCTCCACAGAAGTCAGTAAGGTCTGGAGAAGCAGGAGATGATAAGTGGGAAAGGATGCTCTGGTGCTGCCCTTATTTGTCCCTACTTGTTAAGACCCTGATTCTGCGACTAGCTATGTGTTTTCTCTGGTGCTATGGGGGACATTTCTTTGAACCAACTGCTCAGCAGCATAAATCTCCTGCAGTGCTTCCTTTACAAATAAGTACCACTTTCCTGTCCAGAGTGAATCACTTGGTAAGAGCAGCCCTCTGCCATGGCTTCTTCTCCTTACTGCTCCTCTTGATGAGAATTAGGCTGTTTTCATTTTCTTTTTACTCATTGCATGTCCACTTGTCTCAGAGAGCTCTCCCAGCACCATATGATGTGCTGCACCAATGGCTGCTCGTTCCAGTGGGGCTCTGAATCATGCTGTTGTCATGGCTCTACATACAGGATCTCGGCCTCTTGCTTGCTCTCGCCCTGGGGTGTTTTCAGTTGCTGTGGTCTAAAGTAGCAGCTGTGGCTTCCAAATTCAGAGCGAGGATATTGGAATCATGTGTGTGCGCCTGCCTGGAGTGAAAGGCTTTGCTTTGTACGCTGCTGAACACAGCGCTCCCTGACTCCTTGTAAATGGGCAGGGAGCAGTGCAGACTCCCTTCCCTTGGAAAGGTGCCTTACCGAAAATGAGTAATGGTAAAGATTTCTATACTTAACAAACTACCACTAAATGTGCATATTCCAAGTAGGGCTGGAGCAATGCCAAATGTGGTCCAGCTTATCTGAAACACAAAGTGCCTCCTTCTAAGAGAGAGGGTTAGGGTTGCAGTATTGAAAATCTTCTTTTGATATATGCTGCTCCGGGGTTGGGGGAAGGGAAGAGATTTTTAAAAGGCATTGTTGGAGGCGCTTTTGAAAGAGGCCTCAAACCTATTTGTGTAATAAGGGTGGGATGATAGAGAACTTTGTGGGTATGGCCTTGCCTGTATTAGCATGTTAACCACTGAAAAAATCCAGCTCAGCATGAAGTGTGTGATAGAAGGCACAGAAGTCACTGATTCTGTGGCTTGCATTTAGTGGGTCATCCCAGCTCAATGACCATAACATGCTTTCCTGTGCTCTAAGTGTTAATTCTGAAGCTAAGTCTTGTGACCACAGAGTTTTGCTAAGGATTCTCGAGGGTAAGTTGTGGGCTACCCCGTTGCCTTGCTCATAATGTTACTACATCACAGCCTCATTGCCATTGCTAGAGTTGTGTCAGTGTTTCAGTCAAGAATCCCCATGTTCAGAGTTCTATACAGCCGCAGAACAATTACCTCTGAAATTAATCATGGCAGACAAAACTCAGGGAATTAATTTTTATTTTTTCTTATTATTTTGGTAACATGTTTAATAGAATCATCTGCAGCCTTGTAGTTAAGCAAGGTTTTCTCTGCTTATCCCAGTTTTTTACTCTGGGTGGTGTCTGCAGAAGAAGGATGATTAAGTGATAGAAACTGGGAAAGGAGTATCTTAGTTTGGGTGTGCTGAAAAAGTTCTTCCAAGTACAGGCACTGGGCCAAATGATATTGCATGAGTTTTGATTTCAAGGCTCTGTGTCTGCCTAGGATAAGTGAAAGGCATGTCTTAAGCACTTCTAAATAAATAAATGTCATTTAGGTATGCAGTTGCCACCCTCAGAAACTTTCCAGTGCTTCTCTTTGCAATTAGATGTTATCTAAACTTCCCTGCACTTAATATAAAGAATACTTAAGCAATCTGTGAATAATGAAGTATCTTTATTTAGTTACCTCGGGCAATTGAAAAGATTTTAGAGGTGGCTGCTGTAGTACAATGGCTGCTATATCTTAATGAAATAACTTGTCATTATTACAAGCCTTTTCTGAGGTCAAGGAACAGATACTTCCACTCCTGAGCATATTATGTCAGGAGTTTCAAAAATTAATTGTAAGACTGATAGTAAAATAGTAAGATTTTAAAAAGTATATAATTTCATTTCTTTGTGTTGGATAATGTGTTTGGATCCCTTAGATACCACATTTTGAGGACTTTTCTGCACCTACCAGGGCCAGAAATCTTTTCTTTTAAAATGAAAACTGGAATCCTCACGTAACCAGATGACTTCAGGAGTCAGGGCTTTCAGGAAAACCTCACCCACCTCAGTAATCACTCAGTGATCATCAGCAACGGTCAGTAGCATTCAGGACCTCAAAGTCCTCTAAGTCAATGAAAAGCATTTCAGCAGGACCATGGGGTAGGTAAGTCCATCAGTCTCATCTGTGGGCCGATGGCATGAGATGAGGGTGCTCATGAGTGATCAGAAGGCTTTCTCCTCTCGGTGCTCCATGGGTGAGGGAAGGGTGTTTCAGTGAGGGGTGGTCATGTGTTTACAGCAACACCAGTCACCCAGCATGGGCACAGCAGATACACCATGAGGTGTACTGTGCTTTCGGTGAAGGGATGAAGAAAAGCCCAGGCATGGAGGGAGGCAGCAAGTACTCCCCACCCGTCACCACAGATGCAGGCTTTTGGAGTTTACCAAATGGCTTCTCAGCTCCCATTATTTAGACTGGACTGTGTCCTCCCTTTCATGTTCTGGTTTGTAAAACCACATTGGAAAGACAGACATTTTTCCCCTCAGCATGGCAATTGATAGTGGAAGCCACTGATTTATTGTCCCATCTTCTCATCACTACAAGACGGTTTGATTATCAGAGGCTGCAACAGTTCATCTTCCTAAATCTCCATAGCCTGTAAAAATTTCAGTGTTCCTACAGGCTACCATCTAACTTGACAAAATGCTGGCAGCAAAGGTTTTCTCAAATGAAATGGGTCTGATTTCATATTTATGAAATGAAAGAGGGCATATGTTGTGAAAAGAAATCATTAGCAATGGCAAACAAGTTCATGAGTACATTCATCTCTTCACCTGGTAGGTGACTGACAATGGCTGCAGTCCTTAATAATTTCCCTTTTGATTCTGACCTTGTCTGATGGGTGGGAGTTTTTTCATCAGTATCTCTCGTATAGCCTGCTTCTCTGACTGGCTGGGCATGCTTATTGTCATTGTGAGTGTCACCAGAAGATAGCTGACTGATTTTTTTGAGTGTGGCTGCATTGTGGGTGCCCAACCAAAGTTGCCTTAAAGGCTGTTGGTAAAAAAAGGATGTGTGCTGCTCCTTGTAATTTGTTAAGGGGGATGGTATGTCCGCTTTCTCCCTGGAGGTCCATACAGAAGGCCCATGGGCAAGACTGTGCATTTGGGCTGATGGCCAAAAAAAAAAAGGGCAGGCAAGGCTTTCCCCAGAAAGCAGGAGTAGGGATTATTAGAAGCATGGACTTTCCTTCAGTGCCTATAGTTTGGTTAACCTTTTAGAGCTCCCTATCAAAAAGCCAAAGATATGTTGAAGCAAGTTTCACGGGGAATATATCAATGAAATGTTGAGCTTTCAGAACTTTGAAAAATAAATTGAGGGCTTATAAATTACACAGAATGAATTATAGTACGCTGGAAATGTCAGGAAACCACACTGCTTTCATTAGGTTTTTGTTATAGGATCCTCAAGTTTTCCCAATCAACAGCTAACCTTCAGAACCATTTTATTACCTACATATAAATTCTGGATTGCTTTTATGCAATTCAGATCTGGAAACTACTTACAATATCCAGGAGAAAAACTGTTGAAAAATTTGGATTTTTTTAAAAAATGAATAGTCAATACTTGTTTCCAACCTGTCCCATGTACTCCTGAATATGAGATTTCTGTCTCAACACAGTCGAGGTGGGACTGCTGTAAATTTGCACTGTGGTAGAGCCACGACAGCCAAATTACAAAGGCGAGCTGAGGCACCATCAGATTTTTGGAATCCACAGCCCAAACTCAGCCTATGGGGCTCCCTTGAAGATAAAAGTCAGAAAAGTTTGAGAAAAGGGTTTGGTTTGAACTCAATTTTCTGACACCTACTCAGCCTAAGATACTTGAAACCACACAGCTTAGGGGTATCTCATACTCTGCTTGTGCTTAAACACTTGACAACACACAAAAGTTGCCAGGAGAGAGCTCCAGCACTGATGTTTTTGTTCCCAAGTCCAACTGCTTGGGTAGAGCTATGGAGATCTCTCATGGGGAAGTTGCATCAAGGTGATGGATTGAGAAGCAGAGATTAGGCAAAACAGGATGCTTGAAACCTAGCCTAGTAAAGGCCAGACAGGATTTGAACTTTAAACAAATGGTTCTCATTTTCTCTTAGTAACTTAAATTTACACATAATCTGGATAGAGTCAGAAAGATCTTCCTAAAATATTCTTCCTTTTGGCAGGGTGCTGTCTTCTGAACCTTGTTTTCTTCTTTACATCTTCAGAAACATGATCTGGGAGGGATGACTTGTAACTGAAATTCCCCACTGCTGGTATTAATAACAAAAAGCCCAACATGTAGCCTCTCCTACTCCCACCGCCTCTGACAGGATCAGGCCCTGACACGGCTTAGAGACAGATGTTCTAGGAAGTCTCAAGTTGCTTAATATTATTTGTTCACACATCCCAGCTGATGCTAAATCTTGTTAGGGAGGTGTTAAATGTCTGAAGACGACAGAGGCACTATCCATTCCCAGAATGAGTCACTGGGACGGGAGAGCTGAGTCCAACTATTACCACCCGCCAGGGCTTCCGAGACTTTCCCCCATTGCTCCCCCTTTTTCATTTTAATGGAGATATTAATTCCAATCTCATGAATTGGGATTTGGACACAATCCCTGATTTTCTTATGACATATTAATAGCAAAACTGGAAAGGAACAGGATTAAAAAAAAAATGGTGCATGGTCATAAATGTATAATAAGAACAAAAATCTCAGTTTTTCTTAAAGGAAGGGAGCTATTCTTCTTCTAATTAAAAAAACTCTTCTAAAAATATATGACAGCTCCTTGCATACAAAGAAGTGGTTCTGTGTGGGGAGCTCAAAACACTTTCCAAACTCTGTATACCTTCCCTGAGGAAAGGGTACCGAATTTGTTTATTCCCCTCATTTCACAGATGGGGAAGCAGAAGCACAGAAGTGAAGAGACTTGCCTGTTGTCAGCTGTGGTCAGGCACCAATCCAAGCAGTCCTGATTTCCAGGCTCTGCTCTAACCTGTCAAGTAGACTCTGGTTCTTCCTCCTCCTCCTCAGCAGTTTCCTTAGTGGTTTTGCTGCCTCCCTCCATGCAACCTCTTTCTTAGGTTTAAAATGGGGCCAAATGTCTATCCAGTGTTGTGCGTGAGGGAGCAGCCCACCATACAGCTTCCCGTGTAGAAAGTAAACATGAAAATGCCGTTGTCCCAGACCTCAGCCTTACGCACACATGGTGCGCAGCCCCACTGAAACCCATTTAATGTGTTTAATATGCATCATCCATGACTTATAGGTTGGATGCAGGAAAAGAAAAACAAAACATCACTGTAAAACAAACTATGATTTCAGAGAGTTGCTGAAAACGAAAAGCAGGAACAGGCACCAGGGATCTTTCAACAAATGTAATTTAAAGAGCTCACTTTCAGCTCTCTGGGCACTTTGACAAGCATTTAGTGGGATTCAAGCAACTACTGAGTAGTAATGGGCAGCTGTCTGTGCAGCATGGCTGCGCTGGGGCAGGAGGGAGCAGGATGCATGGGAGGGAGAAGTGGGGGCGATGGGAGGGAGCAGGGCTGAGCGATGTGTGATGGGGTCCTGTGTGAACCCCAGTCTGGAGCGCATACGGCTGCCTGTTGTGACTTTCACAAGTTCAGGGAGTGAACACCCTCCTTGGTAATAAGTCTGATTGATAGTAAAACTGCCCTCGCCAAGCCAAACAGCACCCCATTTCCAAGGCTGGGGAGGACCCCAAAGGAAGGGCTGCAGCTCCAGGTGGTTGAAGTACAGGAGAAAGTGAGGAGGGGGGAAGCAGTGGGCTGACGTGAAGGAGCAGCTTGGCAACGGTTGAGGTTCACCCAGAGATGCAAAATTTCTCTCGGCTGCTCATTCCTTGCAGGAAAACTGCTCCTTTCTGCCTGCCAGAAGGGATTTCTTCCTGATAGCCAGCACTGGGCTCTGCCAGCCCCCCCCCACGGCAGCCATTTGCAGCTTCACTAGAATGACTTGTGTGCACCCGGGACACCTTTGTGAAGACTGTCCTATCCACACCTTTATTTGCCACCTCTGCAGAGCCAGTGGCTATGATGGGCCAGGCTTCCTTCACCGTCTTATCCTTCCCACCTCACACCATCAACAAGGGAGATCCTTCCCTTCCTTTGCTAAGCTCTGCATGGCTTGCGTTTTGCACCTACCTCCACACACACTCCTTAAGATCAGGTGTTGAATATAAGTCTAGTTTTCTTTGATGGCTCTTTCACAGAATCACAGAGGTCAGAAGGGTCTTCTGGAGGTTGCCTAGTCCAACCCCTCTGCTCAAAGCAGGGTCATCTACAGTGGGTGGCTCAGGGTTGTGCCTGGTTTTGGCTTTTAATATCTCCAAGCGTGGAGACTCCACAACTTCCCTGGGAAACCTGTCCCAGTGTTCAGCGACCCTCCAATTCCCAGGTGCTCCCAGGTACTTCTCTATTTTCTCTACAGCATGAACTGGGCAAAATGCTGTTGTGGGTTTTCCTGGGACTGGGTACTTTGATGGCATAGGGGCCATCCTTCTTTGTGTCTTGATAGTTGGTATCTTCTTCACCTCCATCTCCTCTCCACCAAATCTGGGTTGTGCATTTTAGGCCCATCTGGGGCTAGAAATGGGCAGCACTGAATATTATTACACCACATCAGTTATGCATCTGTGATTGTGATACATGTATGATTTTTTATTTATTTTTGTCTTCCTATAGAGATTTTATGTGACACATTCAGACATCAGTGGCTTTTGACTGGTTATACTCTACTTCCCCACCTGCTTTTAATGTTTCTGTGTCATAAACAAGCTTGAAGTTTTCGTAAAAGATTATTCATGTCTCATAACAATTCAAACTTTTGTTAGGAGAAAAATGCTCTCCTTCATTTTCTAAGTAATAAGAGAATCAGATGGCATTTGATTAGGTGATAATTGAGTTCCTGAGCAAGTAAACTTTGACAACAAAGAGATCAAATGGTTTATGCCACTGCCTGAATAAGACCATTTCCTAGTAAACTGAAGCTCTCCTTCCTGTTTCTGTTGCATTGAGAAATGGGCTCAGTGGTGTAAATCTTGCTGTGGAGTTAAACTACCCCATGGTTGGCTCCATCTGGCACAAACACCAGTGCACCCCTCTAGCCGCTGGTCTGGCAGCTTCCCTTTGCTATCTCTCCAAGGCAGGAAATACCCCCACGCACCAGATTTGCTCCCTGAGTTATTTCCTGGGACAGGGATCCTTCCCACCCTTCAGGAGGAGATATATCTTTTAAGAACGGCCTGGGAGTGCCAAAACCCACCCACTCAGCTAGCCAGCAGGAGAACTCGGTTACTGGCCTTGTTGCCTCCAAGCCCTGTTTGGGTTTGTTTCCCCCGAGTTCAGAGCAGCGGGTGGCAGTTGGGCGGTTTTAACCTTTTGTGCCAGCACAGCTATCTGATGATGACACATGGTCTCCCGGGGCATCAGCCAGCTGAGGTCACTGCCTTGCAAAAAAACCAAGCAGCTCGTGAGTTTTGAGCGTGATTTCCATGAACGAAACCCATGCTCTGCTTGGTCAGAGTTTGACGCCATCTCTGATGGGGGGAGAGCCTTGCTGGGCCAAATGGTGTAACAGTGCGAAGTTGCCAAGAGGGACAGTAGTCCTTGTTTCACTGTACCGCCTTTGTATTTCTGTGTTTGCATCATGGCATCGCCCACTGTTGCCAAGAGAGTCATAATTCAGAAGCTGGAATACGTAGAGGTAAAGTAGGCGTAGGTTAAATGATGTTTGGCAGCTTTTTTTCCCCGTCACTCTGCCTTGGTATGTAAAGCAGCTCAGCACTTCTGCTGCTTTTGCACTGCTTTCCACCAGGCAGAGGCCTAACCACTTTGCATTTTAAAATAAACGCCTGTGGGTGATGGAAATAAAGATGTGGGGCACCAAGCATGCCAGGCAGGAGAGATCTTCCTGGGCTCACGTCTCCTGTACAGACACAGGGCAGGTGGAAGTTAGTCTCAGCCAAAGGCAGATCAGAGGCTCTGTGCTTGTGTCCAAGAGATGACTTAGTTTTTAGCCCTTGTTTTTGACCCTTCGGATTAAAAGAAGGAACCAGATCCTTTTGAGAACGTGCTGAGTAGTTAAGTAGTATTAAATGACACCGAGAAACAGATGAAAGTGGCCCAAAGACTGTGTTGAAAACTTGGTGTGAACTTCGGCCAGGCCAGCACTACAGGAACAGTAGCCTTGAGGGAACCACGCAACCAATGTGCTGCTTGTTTTGTGATGAGGAGGGCCAAAATCAAAACATTTTGAGTGGCATTACCAAGAGAAGCGTGGGTTACACACAGAGGATTGTTTAGTACCTAAGCTGTGCTGAAGACACTTGGATGATTAACTCAAAGGTGTCTCAAAACTTTGAGTGATTAACCAAACTTAGGGAAATGCATTCACTGAACTCCCTGGCTTTGAAAACAGGTACAGACATGGCCCTCCTAGGTATGTAAATTAATTCAGTGAGAGAATACATGCCATGGGGAGTGTATGCATGTATGTGCATACATCAAGATATTTAAAGAGACATGACAGATTTTCAACATGTGCCACATACTGCATGTTGAATATCATTAAAATGTCATCTTGGGAAAATAATGCTTGTGTGGGATATTCTGAAAATACATTAATCATGTTTATAGCCATATATTAGGTTGAATGTGTTATATATTTTTCCTGCTTAGGACATGAGGTAATCAACGCCAGATTTGTAAGTTTTCCATTGCTCAATTGAATTAAATAATCATCAGAAAATATTAATTTTATATATACAAGGTTTGCATTAACATTTCTTACATTGGCTAAGAAATAAGCTCTGCAATTATTCTTTGAATTAAAAATCCAAGGATATACCAAGATAGTTTATGCACGAAATCAGTTAATTAAATTCAATTTAGCTTCATAAATGAAACACATAGAACCACTCCCATTGAATTTGTAAGCCAAAATCTCTTTGCATTTGGAATTTTAATGTTGGATAACTTCAGGTAATGAATAAAACTTTTTAACAATGTAAAATGTGGGAAAAAGAGGGAAAAAGAAAAAAAATTAGGTATTGGCTATGAATTATTGCTTTGTTACTGCACCTGCATTATCATGTTTAGTAATGTTACCTTTGGTATTAAGGTGCTCACTCCAGCTTTATATCAAGTAATACTTCAGTAATCAAGTGAGGGATGCAAGTTGTTTGAGGAAGTATCTTTCATTTACTGTAAAAGAGTAAATCAGCTCTGAAATTATTTCTATTCATTGCTAAATTGGCTTTAGTTTCAGCTTTAAGAAGGAAGGGAACCAATTAGTGATAGCCCAAAGAAGAAAAATCATGAATATTCAGAGGCCTAGCAAGCATGACCTCCTGAGGAAAGACTGAAAGATTTGGGTTTATTTAGTCTAAAGAAGAGAAGACTTAGAGAGAAAGATGATCACAGCCTTTCAGTACGTTAAAAGTTGCTCCAGAAGTGAATGGGAATAAACAGCTCTCTGTGTCCTCTCCGGGTACAGCAAGAAGTGACAGGCTGATGCTGGAGCAAGGACAGTTTGGTTATGACTTGGGAGGAGGTGCCAATGCTGGTCTCTGGCGTGGATATGGCGGAATTACATGTTTTAGGAACAGGGTAGAAAATGTCTGGGATGACGTAGATATTTCTTATTCCTGCTTTAATCATGATCCTTCTGGTTGGCATAGGTGATCTCATAAAATCCCATTCTAAAAAAAATATTTCTCTTTCTGAAATCCTTATTTTCTAAGATCCTGATTCTTTGTAATGAAGTAGGAGGTGAACGTATCCATATAAATTCTTACCTGTATGTTGTGCAGTATTAAGCTGAGAAGTCATGTATTTTAAGGTTTTTGACCATGAACATACTCTGGACACAAACAGAAAAACTATAAACGTGAGCCATAAAGCTATATTAATCATAGGCATTCAGGTACTGTGAAGTACTGACTAAAGCAGGTTAAGATGGAGACAGTATACAGAACAGAGCTGGAAGGGGCAGAAGTCTGTTCTGGAAGAAAGTTTCAAAGGAGGGAAGCAGTGCTAGCTTTCGGGGGGGGGCGCGGGGTTATGCTAGGGAAGATTATTTTTCTGCAGAATGCAGGGTAACAGGGAGCAAAAGACATGCAGTCAGGAAGGCCAGAGAGAAAAGTGTTACATTAGGGTGAATGAGAGAGAACAGAGACACAAACCAGGCTGTCAGTAAAGGTGGAGAAGAGGGGTCCAGCTTCAATGTATTAACTGGAAAAGAGCAGAGTAGAGCAAGAGACTGATTGTAAAGAAGAAAGGAGGAATCCAAGCTAACACACAGACTGGAAGTAGATTGAAGAAGAGATTAACATAAACTACCATGGAAAGGGAGTAAAGAGAGAGGAACTAGGAGAACAAAGGAGGTGTTTTGTATTTACCGTGTTTATGGAAGTGCTGGGATTTCCAAGCACATATGTCAGTAGCTAGAGAGATATATGAGCTTAAAAGCATGAGAGTCTTGACAAGATGTGATGACCGTGCACACAAACATAAGATCATTTGTTCTAACTAAAACATAGCGAAATACTTTTCATGAGCTAATTTTAATCAATAATCTGGTTTTGCATTAATATGGTGTCTTGTAGCATATGGTCAGATGCTAGCTGTGTAACACCAGGCAAACAGACTGTACTGTCTGTTAATTAATTTTTTTTTCCCACGTTCATTGATAGATTTCAGAAGACTTAGAATGCACCTTTTACTCGTGGCCTGAAGTTCAGATTGCTAAGGAAACTTGAGTCCACAGAGTAATGGAATCTGCAGCCTAACCCCAACAAAGCATTTGTTTATAAATAGGAAGAGAATATCCTAATAACAGGAGGCAGATGTTAAACATCTTGATTCATTTCAAATCTACTCAGTCTAACTCAATGAACCCAAAGTCAGGCAACAGTGGACAAACAGCTTTATTTTTATCCTAGTAGGTCCCATTAAAATATATGTCATGTTTTCTGCAGCTTGTGCGCTGACTACGAAACAGTTTGAACAAATTTTGGAGCGAAAGTTTCAGGATTGATTGTTAAAACTATTTAATTATATCCTGATTTTCACTATTATTGTTTGTTTAATATTTTAAACATTCTGCATATTAAAATCCTCGGGAGAGCCTTGGGGTTTGTTAGTTTGTTGATTATATTATGCATAGTTTCTCCACCACTATCCCTATTAAAGCCAGTGTTACAACATCATAAATAGTTGAATTTTTATATTGTCAGTGGTTTTGGTGATGGCAATTTAAAAATATTCCTAAGTGTTCTTTTTCTGCTTGGCCATGTGTACTCTTTCAGTGCTGTTCGTACACAAATAAACAATTGGAATAATGCTGTAAAGTTATTTTTGAACTGTTGCCTGGGCTTGAAAAGCTCAATGCACAAAACTTGCCGAGGTGAATGGAAACATTCCAGCATATTTCAGTGAGCTCTGGATCAGACTCCTGAGCACAGTGCCGTTTCAAAGACTTTTTTTAAAACATATTGTAATAGGCAATGTTTACTGAACTTATCTAAGGTTTCCAATGATTAATATACATTAGCTCGAACATGTTTTGACTGGCTGATGATGAGGTATCACAGGGCAATTTCTTAGGGTTTTTTTTATTCTGCACTTCGCAGGCATTACACAACACTGCTCCAGCTGTCCCAATGTCCAGATGTTGGCTGTAAAGCTCTCTGAATTTAATATCGTATGCAATTCCCCCCCCCCCCTTTTTATTATTTTTCCCCAAACTGGCTGAAGCTGCAATGTCTGTGTTAGCTCTGTTTTCTTACAAGGACTGTTTTGAGGCAGCTATTACTCCAATGTGGTTTGGAGGGAGCTCAGATTTCATCAAAACCTGTGCACAATCACTTCATTTGTTTGAAGCTATCTTTCTCATTCAAGGTGAAAGAGCCTTCTGAACATGCAGGACGCATTCTGCTCCTGCATCAGCTGGTGAGCCTTACATTTCTGATTTTACTGCTGCATCCTTGCCACAGTCCCTAGTTAAGTTTAGCATTACTAAACAAACACTCCCTACAAAGCTTCTGCTTGGGACCATACACAGGAAAGGCACTGTCTTTGTTTTAACCATTTCTGTCACATTAGGGTGAACCATTTCTTCCACTTGGCTATTTTGCAGCTTATTGTACATCTTTTCTGTGCTTTCCCTGATACTTTCTTTTGCATGCCTGTAATGCCTGCCAGTTGAACATCTCGGAAACGATTATAGGTGCTAATCAATCTTCACAACTGTTCTGTAAAATAGATAGGTCTCCTCATTCCCATTTGGCCCTCATTTGAAAGCTGAAGAATGGATAGATGTGCACCCATTAAAGCATGTGGCAAAAAAAGCAATTTCTTCCTTTCAGTTAGTGTCTCTTAACTATACTTGCAAGCTGTTTGTTAAAAAATGTATCTGTTTGGGAGGAAAGCAGTTAATTGTCCCCAGATATTCGACAATGCTTTTCGGTGTTGGCAAGGGGCATGTACTTTCAGTGGCTGTATACCACTTATTGCTTTGCAGGTCTCTTGAGAGCTCAAAGAGGGTTGAAAAATGTTGCTAATTCCTCTAATCTTTCAGCATAGAGTTGAGATGGGGCATGAAGTATGTCATTCAAAGGATACTTGAGCAATATGATTGGCTAATGGGGAGTCCTAGCAGCAGGTACAACATTTTAAATATGCACTACCAGAACACAGGCTTTTAAAAAGCATTTCTAGTCGCCTTCACCTCAATGTTTGCAACACTGTAGATAGCTTTTCTAATTGTAATAAGTCACAACAGGGCATGCCTTGTTGGGCCATAATCATACTTCTCAGGCTGCTGATAGCACTCCTCCTTCGGGTTCGTGGCTGGCATACACCCGAGGAGTGCAATTATGGTACAACAATGATTGCCCTGTTGTGCCTTATTATTCAAGCAGGGCACTGAAGCAAGTGTTTGTGTGCGTGCACATGCAGAGACAAAGTACATCTGAGCAGGTCCTTACCAGATAATTAACAAACTTGTATTAACCCTATCCCAACGTTTCTTTAATCTAAATGTTCTTTTCATAGCTGCCATTTTATCCTACTTGCCAGGTAGCTCCCAGGAAGCCCACCAAGGACTCCCTTTTCCTTTACTCTTTGCCATTATTTTTTTATTTTGTTTTGTTTTTAGCATGAATTTGAGTCCTGCCAAGGGTGGCATCCTGCCAGCCTTGGAGTAGGAAGATGCCTGTTCAGCTATAGAGCACATAAATCACAACCTGTGGTAGTAGGAGGTCCCCTCACATCAGGTGGAAGGCTTGAGCTGAGCTTTTGTGTCCTGATGGCCCACTGAAGCTATGTTTGCCCAGATCACTAACAAATGGGTCTTGATAGTGCTAATAACCATGGCAGGTCTTAAGAAGAGCCCCCTGCTCTGCTCAGACCCAGACCAGAAGAGCCAAGACCTCATTTCACAGAAATCCCACTGCTTTTTGATGGATGGACCTGAGCTGACAACAGGAAAATGAAAAGTGCAGCTACTCCACCAAACCCTTGAGTTATCCAGTCCCCTTTAAAACTTTTTGGTGTTATTCTTTAGGTATATTTGGCTACGCAGAATATGAATTGTATTCATGACATACAGAAGTGTGACATACAACAAGTGATGCCCTTCTCCTGCAATAAAATCTGTAGCAGTGGAGTGCTGCCCAGGGCTAGGAGGACACCCTAGGGTCAGTGCACCATCATTTGTCACTGCAATTTGGAATTGAGGAAGCTGCTTAAACAACAGACAGGGGAAGAGGCACTTCTCTCATTTTTCTAGGCTTATGCTGTCAAATTTTTAAGTCATAAGAACGGAATGAGTTCTATGATCCACATGTTTTTTGGGAATATCTCTTCCAACTCTGAGCATTTTTAATTGCAGATGTTGTTAAGATGTCATTTTTAATGGCCTTATAAAAAACCTCTGCCATTTCCACATTCTTGAGCTTTGAGCAGTGTGCGTTCTTCAGCTGCTGAACAACAACAGCCTGTCTCCTTCGGTCCCAAGGATGCTGAGAATGGGAACACTCTATCTTTGCAGACGAGCTAGTGTTTGTCATTGCACTGTGGCACATACCCAGTTCAGGGGCTGTAAATTTTCCTTGAGAGGTGCAGCTTTGTGAGAGTTGGTCACAAGTAAGATTCTGTGAAAGTTAATGCGATGTTTCCTGAGATTACAGATTGCTAGGCTGGGGACAGTGTTAGGACCACAAACATAAGGTGTTTGAGCTAAAAATATTTTACGGCATCTGCCAAACTGGTGAAATTTTCCATATTTGCTGCTGTGTTCAGTTCTTGTAATGGTTACAGAGGATCTTGGCTCCCTCTTTATACTCCCTCGATAGCAAAAGTTAATCACTTGCACATGGACTCCCTTGAAAAAAATATGTAATGTTTACTTGTTTTCCTCTCTCGTGTTAAATTTCATTTCCTCTGCTCCTACCATTTCTCTGTGCTGTGAACCTATTGCTCATTGGGGTATAACACACAGAGCTGTTTTTCCTGAACAAAAAAGTGATGCTGTTCATTTCTTTTGGAAAGGTTACTCTGTCTGAAGGCAGAATCTGTGCCCTGATCCCTGCAGCTCTCCTGGATTCTCTCAGTTTCAGTCAAGGGGAGTAAAATTTGAAGAGAGCAAAAGTAATGGTGTGAAGCTGCATGGGTGTTACACCTGCAAGCCATTTCTGCAGAGAGAGGTACAGAAGGACTGGGGGCTGGGATGCCAGATTCACTTAGCACCACTTTTGCATTCATGGGAAACAGGCTAACGACCTAGTTTGGCTCTTGGGATTGACATCCAGCTGCAGAAAACTACCAGGAGGGACCGTGGTGATGGGGAGACCTGGAGCATTTTAGCCTGACTGTTGTTGATCCTGGCTGCAGGGTGGCAGCCCAAGGGAGAGAGATATGGCATCCCTGTGCCCCTGTCAGTCCCAAAGGAGCCTTCTGACCCTCAGAAACCCAGTTTCAGCCAGCCTCCTTTCCCTCTGTGTGCTGCCAGCAGTGTAGGATCCCCCTGACTTCCCTCTAATTCCCTAATGTGCTGTTTCAAAATGTTTTGTCTCTTCCTAACTGTGTTTGGTTACGAGGTATCGCTCCAGTTCTTCCAGGGCGAGCACCTCTAGTCTACATGCTTTTCATGCACAATTATAGGATTTCAGGGCTCAGTCTGGCATACACCATTCAGGATGGTCTCTTAAATGAAATCTCTGTCTATCACGTATACATCCTCATCAAATTAGTCTCCCCTCCCCTCTGGATCTGCATGCCGACCCTGCTGCTTTGATGTTACAGCACTGAGGAATTTATAAGACATGGTATTTTTGCCCAGCAAGAAAACATGAGCAAACCATCTATTATGATAATTACTGAAACTGATTTACATCTTGTGAAAAGATTAGGCGGTGGCTGCTGCTGCTGCTGCTGCCTTGGAAATGTCCCATAATGATATCAAACTTCAGGCCTAAGGAGAAGTACAAAAAGGCAGCTTGAAAACCTCTGGATGTATATCTTCTGATAAGTCTCCATGGATTTGCTGATAAGGCTTCCCCTGGAAGAATTCTTGCTTCTGGTTCTCTCACCAGGCAGAGGGATTTTCCCCTCCTTGCAGTTGTGCTTCCAATGAGCATTTGAATTTGGTAGGACTTTAAAGAGTGACAACCAGAGAACAACTAGATTCAGACACAGCTAATGTTTCAACTGGTTTTACAGCATTAGCCAGCAAGTCACACTGAGAGCTCTTCCACAGACAAATCTGGAAAACATGGTTTCAGAGACAAGTCTGTCTAATGGGTCCTTCAGTATCTCCTCTCTCCTCCAGCTTTTGGAACCTCATCTTGCAGACATGTTTATGCAAATAGCTTCATATGAATAATTTTCTATGACTGTGTAAATCCTTGAAGCATCTTGAGCCTCTGCCATAGATATTAAGGGGAGTTTTGTCTCTGGCTCCTGTTGGTGTATAAGGACAGCTCAGGTACATACTTTGCTTCCTCCCCCTCTGTTTAGACACCTCTCAAGTGAGGTATATGTAGAGTTGGGTGAATTATGCAAAATATTTGGGGCCTGTGCGCTAAATCTTGCTATTGTTAGTCCGCTGAGGTTTCATAAGCAAATGATTTTTACTTTCAAAAATAACTGAATTTCAAACTTGAAGGGATGAGCATATTTTGAAAATTACATTATTGCTGAGAAAGCCAAATTCATACAATCTAAGAGAAAATCAATACCAGGTGAGTTGATTTGGGGCTGTCATTAGATAGGGAAGACAAATATATCAAGAGATTATAAAAAACTTTACAATGAAGTACAGTATTAGGGCTTTTTTTATATTCTGATGGTTTAAAACATTATGAACAGAAGACATTCAATGAAACTGAAGGGCCTTTCAACATCTTAGCATATGAAACTCACAGTCATATAATATTGTGGTTCATTCCAGTGACAGGAGTCTAGCAGGGTTCAAACAATAGTATGAAAACCTATCTGGACTATGATAGGATCACCAAACTGCAATACTATGCATTAAGCAAACTCACTACTTTGCTTCCCACCCTTGCTATCCCCCTGATTAACAAAAATAGTTGTTGTACAGAACAGTACTTTGCCATGGACATATGCCACTGTCTGGGTCAGGGAGTGGTTTGGTGCAAAGCTTTGATGTGTTCAGATGTTCGTGTAAGCACTGCTGGGTTTTGCATTCGGTCTTTTAAGCTGTGAGGTACTGTCAGACCGTGCAGACTGAAGAAGACGGGCAACAGTTTTTCAAGTTCCTATGAGTGACGAGAGGTAGGTTTTAGGATGGCTTTGCTGAGAGGGAAATGTGCAATATTTATTTAGTAATTTTAAACACCACTAAACTGAAGGCAATAGAACACACACAAAATGGATCTTCCATGGGCAAAAAGAGGTAAATTAATCATATATTTTACTATATGCGTAGTTTACTGTGTAATGATGTTTTAAAGGGGTGCTGTAACCCAAAATAGTTTGTCCACTGTTCTTATAATGGATCAAGATAGGGCTATGAACATGGATACCTTTCATAAAATATCTAATTCAACACACTTAAAGTGCTTAAGTCAGTACACACATATTATTCTGTGAGAAAAATAAATCTGAAACAAAAGCTTTGGCCAAAGGTAGCCTTTTGGCTGAAGGCAGAGGTTAGTGCCCACATGCCTCAGAGACTGCTTTCCAGAGGGTGTCCCAGCTGCTGGTATCCCTAGATACTTTGTCCTACTCCATGCAACTATGTTTATTATCATATTTCAGTCCAAAATGAAGGTTATTCTTTGTGTTTAGATATTGGATCTATACATCCCTGTAAGGTCCAGTCAGTGCAAAGAGGAAAGGTTGTTATGTGGTGATGACCATGTGCTACCTGGGCACCAGAATGGAAAGTCTCTTCCAAAGCCTCAGTTTCCCTGAGCCGTTTCTAGTGTCATAGAGGTTCATGGAGCTGCAGCAGAGTTGCAGAGCTCGGTCTAATGTAGATTATCAGAATTACTTGACTTGTTTGCTTAGGAGCTCACTGGCACCAGGTTTTCCCTGACGGCTGCTAGGATCCGTGTGGGAAAGCCCTACAGGATGTAATAGGAATCTCTGCAGAAACATTAAAAGGCCCTATTTAAACTGCTCTGAAACCTATAGAGTTTAATAGAGAGTAATATCCTTTCTATTGCTGTTTTTAACTGTCCTATATAATTCTATATTAAATTCTTGAGAAAGGCTGTAATTTTCTATTAAATTCTTTCAGGCTTTCCACAAGGGTTCAGTAACATTTTTCATCTTTCCCAGAAGTCAATCACTTCAAGCCGCTAGCCATATGTACACATTATATATATATACACACACACACATGTATGTATGTGTGTTACTCCTCTGGAGTCCCTTACTCAGAGCCAGGTTCAGTTCCCTGAGAAGTGATTGCCCCGAAGAGCTCTCCTGCCTGTGAGCTGTCAGCCCCAGGGAGAACATCACACACTCGGTGCTCTGGGTCAAAACCACCCTTGCTGGGCAGATCCCCTTTCTCTACTCGCCAGGGACAGACCCTCTGCATCTGCTTCCACTAGCTATGGAGTAAACGCTGGTAGGTCATTGCCCAGCAGCGGCACCATGAGTGTGCCTCCTGGGGACACTTGCCTTCTCACCAGGGAAAGTCTTTTGCAGGGGAAGGAAAAGCACGCTTATAGGAGGCAGGCAGCCGAAGCTGGCAGCTGAGCAGCGGTTCCAGCTGAGCTGCCTGGCTCACATGAATTAATCTACCCTTTTTAAAACATTCACACGCTGATCTGATTTTGACTGCTCCCTGCACCCAAGCGGCTTTACAGCTTGGTGTGGTTTAAAGGGAAATTCCGACGGCACTTTCTCTGCAGATTCAGTTTATCCCAGCGCTGGCACTCAGACCACCTGATGTGCATGTTATGTTTGTTTATTTTGCTGATACCCTGAGAAGGTCGTTGGCAGTCTGTTTCCTGCTCTTTGGATACATATGCTGCTGCAATAGCTCTGCTCAATGTACAGTATGCAGGAAATGTAAAGTTCAGTAAACAAACCAAACACACACAATTTGTGAATTGGAGAATATTTTGTTCTTCCTTCTGGATTGCAGTTTTACTCCCATGCAGCAAGTGTAAAAGGGCCATCAAGCTTCCCTGTGAGAAGTCTAGCCTGACCCTACTGCAGTGGTTGCAACGGTGCTCTCTTCCACCTAGGGTCTGACACAGAGCCCTAGAGCTGCGTGTTTGTCAGGGTTTGATGGTGCTGAGGTCCCAACCTGAACCCCCAGCTGTAGAATCACTCCTTCTCCAGTTGGGCTTTGCAGTTTGGCTTTGGGGCTTCTGCCTACTTCCATTGCAAAATGTCTGAGCATGAGTTATCAAAAGACTTACCAGCCAGGCCTGCAGTGGTGTGCTTTTTGGTTTTGTGGTCCTGTACGTGGAGCTGAGGAAAGAAAACACGTGAAAATTTCTTATGAGGTGTTCATTCTGGGAACCCTCAGCTTGGCAGCTTATTCCTTCCCTTACAGTACGGCACAGCCAAATAGGTACTTTTACCTTGGGTATGGGGACCATTCTGCCACACTGCTATGGGAACCTAACCTCTAGGGTGCACAGAAAACCTTGGACCCAAGCCTGCAGCCTACCTGTGCAGCACCCATGCGTGCTCAGGAGGTCAGAGGGGTATGTCGTTCTTATATACTCTTAGTTAGCTCTTGTGTAGCCACAGCCTAGGCGGTGATTTTGAAGCATGCAAAAGAAAGCATGTTTTATGGTAAGATGCTGGATGCAGAGAGCTTCAGCTGGGTACATCAGTATTTTAGCTGGAGGAATTAGCTTTCTGTAGTAATTTGGGGGGTGGTTAGGTTTGGGGTGAATATCTAGGCTGTTTTACTGCAAAGAGAAGCCATTTGGCTTGCTACTGCTCTTCTCATCTTGGTTTCATTATATGACTAATCTGCTAGGGTGCCTAGGCTCTGGAGTAGGAACTCTTCAAATGTCTGGGTGTCCAAATCAAAGTGTATAAACAACAGTGTGTAAATAAAAATATATGGGTATTTGTATATCTATAAATACATAGGACATTTGATACGGGCTTGTATATTGAGCTGTCCATGCATACCCATCTGCCGGGATCGTGCCTGCCAGAGTTGGAGAGTAAAGTACACGAGATGTGGAGCAGCTGGGAATAAACACACTAAGATACACTTATCAAGCCCCCTGACAGCTATTCCGGAGAAATTCCCAGACCTGTGGAGTGTGAATGTCTTGAAAGTGGGGTGAGCAAGGAAAAAAGTACTAAAGTTTACCCATTGGAAAGTGCTGCTCAAGCAGTGGTGAAAGTCTGTGGTGACTCCAGTAAAATTAATGGAGTTGCAGTAATGCAAAACTGTTGTGAGATCGGCATCAAGCACTTTGCTTTTCTAGGAGATATTAATCAAAGTTCTGACCTTTTCCCTGGGAAGTTTTATTTCTTTTTAACTCTGTCCATAGGGTTACCAGATGTGCTGTGTTACTGGGATCGTCTTAGCCATGCAAGGCATTCTTGCGCTCCCAGCTGATTTGCTGAAACTGGGATCTGTCCTGATTTCAATAAAACACTGGGATTTCCCAAGGGCTTTCCCAACTATCTTCTCCATTCTAGCAGCACGCCTATGTGGCCAAGCACATCTTCTCCTCCTCCAGTAACCTCAAACCCCAGCTGCTGGTCAGCTGAAAGTCTGAGACAGACAATCATGTTGCTGCCTTTACAGTGGAAAGGTGTGTACTGTAACAGCAGGAGGTCAGCAACAGCAACAGTTTCAAGCCTGACATGTAGGGGAAAATGTCTGCATCCTTGCTTGCAGGCACTCACAGCAGGGCCATGAAAGGGACAGACCGAGTACACTGACTGTGGAAGTGATAAAGAAAAGAGAAGAACCAGAAAACCCAGCAGAAGCAAAGCTAGTAGGATAGAAAATTAAGTGGGACTGGGAATTGAAGGGTAAAAGGAATTACAAATTGAATTTTGGGGGCTTTTTCTCTGCAGAGACATGGTAAAGTTGGAGACAGATAAAGATCATTTATATAAATGATCTGAACTGGCAACACAGGTTTAAAAGCTAAGTCCAGGATCTTCTGACAAATCAAGGAAACTGATCTTTAGGCTTGATATGAGACTCAGACCTGGAATGTTTGGCATGATTTTGCATTTCCTAATAAAAGCTCACAGTGCTTGACATAGCATCCTGCTCTTGTTAAAACAGCAGTAGAATTTTTAATGAGCAAGTGTTCAAGAAATTGCTTTAATGTCCTCTTCAAAAAACAGCCCCTCATATCACAGCACTCCTTAACACCATAACAGGACTGTAACTTTACAGCCTCCCTTGAGCAATGCATGGTGCTTGGCTGTCCCAGACCTGTGCAAGCAGTGAGCTGCACAGACCTTGTGCTCCATCTCCTCTCCCTTGCGATCTAGCAGAAAGTAAGTACCTCTTACCCCTTTAAGTGAAATAAGCTATTGCACCTCATTTTGCATTCTGGCTGAGAAGGAGTGTGCTCCAAGCTCAGAATATTAAACAGGCTTGAAACTCTTTACATGTGAGATGCCACAGGTGCTCTGGCCAGGTGCAGACAGACTGGCTTCCAGGTGCTCCCCATGAGCTCCTCCAGGTGACAACTCCTGCCCCTCTGTTCCACCTCCATGCAGGTTGCTACATATAATACAAAAATTAGGCCTGGTAGAGAACTTCTGTGGTCACCTTTTCCAGCTTCTGGAGCCTTCTTTCTTCCAGCTGTGTTTTGTTGGGGGTTTTTTCCCTAGCTGTTGGGGCAAAGAACGATGTGGTCTGCCTATGCCATGTGCCACTGCAGCCGATGGGTGCTCAGGTGGCTAAAGCAGCTTCATATAAAAGCTGCCGGGAGTGGACTTGCTCCTCTCGTGTTGCCAGCATGACTCTCGAGTCATGACTTACCAGTCCAAAATGCTGTGACATAAACCTATTTTTCTGAATCCAGCGTTGTAGGCTGAGGCTCATCCCATGTTCCCTAGCCTTGTTTTTATTTGTCCTCCTGTGCTGGATGTCTTCTATTTGCAGTTGCCTTTTGTCTTGCCATTCTGGATCTGTAGCTACCTCATATAACAAGTATTCCAGTGCAACTTGGACATTGCCTTTTGGCCTTATTTTATGTAGCTATTTGACAGCAAGGTAAAAATCCATTTGCACTGTGATCCCGGGTCTTTTGTTTTTTTGTGACAAGCAGGCTGCTGGCTCTCACTCTGTTCCCTTTCCCTGTATGCCTTGCACTGCTCCTTCTCTGGGTTCTTCACAGGAAGCTATCATGTTTCCCTGTCCCTTCAGTCAATGCTGAGTAACTACCTAGTCCTTGGGAAAATGCCTCATGTTGGCATGCAATGGTCCATGCTGTTTGATAAGCAACATACTTCTGTCTTCTGTGTCTTTGACATAAATCTCTGGGCTATCTCTACTGCTGTTGTTACTTTCTCAGGCATCCAAGGGAAGATGCATTGCACTTGGATTCCCTTTTGGCACTGAATTACACAAATGCTGCTGCAGGGCACAGTGGATGGTTGGTTGAGCAAAGGGTGTTAGGTTATGACCCCCTACAGAATATGGCGTCAGGTCCCTGAGCTTGCCTCTTGCCCTCATGCACCCCAGAAGACCTTCCTCATGGGTATAAGAGCAGTGTGACATGCTGTGACCATATAGTCCGGTTACTGACATTGAAAAGCCACCTGTCAGCACTTCCCTAGGTTTAGGTTTGAGTTTTTTGAAGCTGTAGAATCTGAAAATTTGAAAACATGGCTTTATACTCCAAATTCTGTTTTCATGAACAGCATACTGCAAACTTTTTTTGGATCATCTCACATGAGACTCCAGCCCCAGGTGTGAAACACATACCAGCCTCATGAGATAATTCCCAATATCCTGGGATGACTGCCAGTCACCCTGAGGTAATGTTACTTTTCCCAATTTAGCTGGAAGCACGGGGTTACCTCTTGTATGAGTTGTTTCATGTGATCTGATCAGCCCTGGGATTTGCCTCCATTGTGGCCCCATTAGCAAAGAAGCAAAGGTGTTGCTGTTCCCTCATGCCATGGCGCACAGCAGCTTTGATCCCCTATGGAGAAATGCCTCAATGCTGTTCTCAGAAAGGTTTGGGGACATCAAAGCCAGGAGGGGTGTTTCTAGGGGACATTGATACTTCACATGCTAAAGCTGGATTCTCAGCCACATGTGTCGTGGACACGTGCATGGCTCCTAAGTCTCGGTCTGAAATCCCATGCAGTAGTTTCCCATGCGTGCTGACTTCAGGTCAGTGCATGCTTACTATTTCTCTTAAGTTTCCCATAGGATGAGGTTCTGCACCTACTCTGGCTATACCGCTGCCCCATGGCTCTCAGTCTTCTGTCTATTGTGCAGCCTCTGGAAAGATGGCTGCCTCTTTCTATATCCCAGGATTTCTTTCATAACCCCTGCTCTGGTGATTTCCTTAATGCTTTCCGGTTTCTCAGGATGTTTTGATATCATAATCCTGAATTGCTTCTCTGTTGTCAGCTCCTTGTGTAATAGCAATGTCATTAGTTACAGCCTTGGTGGCTGGGAGTTGCTGTAATGAATGGTTCAGTTTACCCAGCAGGCTGGGCTGATGCCAGAGGCATTTGTGACCAGCCAGAGGACTTGTGTACTTGCCAAAAGGTATAGCAGGGGTTGTCAGGAGAGTTCCTCTAACACGGTATGTATGGGTTCACTTTTTGTCATCGCTAGCGGGAATGCTTTGCCCCAAAGACCCTGTGGAGTACTTTTATAATGACACTGGTTTTCAGACTGTGTAATGGTGCAAGTCTGGCATACCTGAAGTCTTCCTTGTCACTGCTAGGCTGGAAGTTACAGTGGGAATGAAGATGTAGCTTTGCCAGCTCTTTCCTTAGAGACTCCATCATGGCTAATGGAGCTCCACATTTCAGCAGGCTGAGGTTGCCAATGGGGATCTGTTTTTAACCTTAGTTTATTCAATGTGTCTGTCCTTGACATACGTCTGTATATTCAGCAGCAAAGCTGCATGAGGGACTGTTTTTCCTTCCCTTTCGTGCTGAGAATATCTGGCATGAAACTACAGTCCTATCCAAGGCTTGTCCTGCTCTGCCTACATTTCCTTCTGTAAACCCCAAGTGATAACATCTCCTGCTTGGTGGGTTTCTCACAACAGCCAGAATTTGCCCACTGGCCTTTCAGTGTTTTCCCTGTACATGGCTAAGGTATGGTTATGCGTCTTCAGTCAGCAATTGTTGCTTATCTGTGTTCATAGGATTGCATTGCAGCTGATTCCACTTTCCAGCTGGAAGCAAATTGGTTTAACAGCACACTTGCAAATATGGAAAGTTAAATGCTTAGCTACCTCCTTCTGCAATGTATGCGTACTGATTATCTGTAATGTCTGCAAAAATCTTGCTGCAGTCATCAGCAAAGCTCCTAAGAACGTATCTACCCAGAAAATGAGAGGATGACTATGTAAAGATTGCACAAGAAACAATACCAGTGAAGGCCTGGACACACAAAATGCAGCATAAGTGAGCACAAGGTGTGCAGTGGCTTGTACAGCCCTTTGGAGATCTATGCTGTGTGCTAGCAAAATTAAAGCTGGCATGAAACCATGACTTGCCATATACAACCTACAATGACATCTTTTTTTTTGCTGTACAGATATATAGTAAGTGTGCCCCCCCCTTCTTATATATATTTTTTTTCCCTATTGTAGCATTTTGCCTTTACATCCTTTTTTCTCATTTCATCCATTTTCTCTTTTACATCCTATTTCTCATTTCTTTCAGCTATCCTTGCTACCTGGAAGCATTTCTCTGGATTAGACCCTTTTTCCTCAATAGCCTCTTTGGGATATTTGAATCTCATGTCTCACACAATACCACGGTCTTCATGAGGGAATCCAGATTCACGTGTGGATACCATTATTCTCAATCTGTAATAGCAGTATCTATTCACTCCTCATTATCTTGATGAGTAGGAAGAAGGTTGGCAGGATGGGGATGAGAGAGGACCACTGTCCTTGCATGGTCTCATTCCTCCTGGGGTAACAGCCTGCTAATGCCTTTCCTAGCTGCCACAGGGCTCTCAGGACTGCTCATGGCAGCAGTGTTTCACTCATGTCTTGTTCTTTTTCAGAAAGGAGACAGTCAGAGGCTTTGCTTTCTTTTTCTTATATTCCACGATCCACCCTGTTTACAGATTCAGGTTACTCTTCTTCAGGGCTTGTACAGTGATACCTGGCTAGAAATTAATCTCTTTGGTGATCTGTCTCTCCGTGCCTCCCTTTTAGGTACTGTATGATTTACCTTATAAACACATATTTTTATTTACTATTGGATTCACTGAAATAACCACTGCCACAATATTTAATGTACTTTATTTATGGTGGGAAGCTAGAGTGAATTAAAAGTATGCAGAAGAAAAGCAATTGGAATTTGCCAAAGTCTGTGGCTTCGATAGTGCTTTTCTCTGAAAAACCCTATCTACAATACATAAAGTGAAATAGGCTTTTATTAAAACAATTGGTCACCAAAGTGCTAGGCCTGAACAGACACAGACTAGTTTCCAAGCACTCCTCTGACCCCTTCCCATCCACACTCCACATGCTTTCCTCCAACTTCCAAAAGAGTTGTGACCATCTTGCTGAATAACCAGCTGCCTACACCCTGGGATGGAACAGGACTGCCCTACATCATCAACGGGCAGGAGCGGAGGGAGAGCTGCTGCTTCTCCCTGCTGCTTTGCTCAGGAGTGCCAAGGGAAGAGTCCTGGCTGACTGGTGCGAGCCAGGGCAATGTAGGCAAGGTGGAGCACTAGAAGAGGTGTAAGTGGCAATGGGAGACTGACGGCTTCTCTGTCCCACTTTCTCCTTTAGGCCTGGAGATATAAAGAGGCTGAAAGTTTAGCCTTATAATACAGTGAAATATTCAGTTTTGATACATGCTCCTGATACTGAGGGACATGTAAACCCCACAAATCTTTTCTGTTTTAGCTGTTTGTGACAATAACTCCCGTGTAAGCTTTCCATAGAACTGATCAGTGACCTAAGTCCCCTGAAGTCAGCTGGAAAGCTCTTGTTTTCCTCGCCAGTGCAGGGCAAGGCCACTAGCATGTCTGCTTTTTCTCTTGTGTATGTTACAACACTGGATATAGATTAATTCTTACTCTGCGTTCAGTCCCTTCCAATGTATTATTATTAAATACATAGTATCTGATTATTCTGAGTGCACAATAACTGCAAGTAGAATAGCATTAACTGCTCTGAACGAAAGTAATTTGATAGCTAATTACACAGGAGGGAAATGAATAAACCCTGAGTTAGTCGGAAATTTCTGCTAAAAAGCAGGTATTTTGGATGGATTTAGATATAGGATTTTGCTTATTTGACACAACAATGCATCATGCTGCCTTATAGCCTGCATTATAAGAGTACAGCCGGCTGTGGGATAATGAGTCTCCAAATTCATGATTTCCACTTTAATTACACTTTAGATTAATATTTGTTCCTTGGAATTTGTGGGCTTGGGGCAATTTTCTGGGAGAATCTTAAGAAAACAGACCTTATCATAGAAAGGCCATCCTTTATGCAGACACTTTGATAAAGACCTACCTAGAGACCCACTTTATTGTTTTAACCTTTCTTCTCTGATGGAGTTTCTTGCATCTGGGATACACACATCCTTCATAGTTTATACTAAAAATGGTAATAAGTGACTGGCCCATGCAGAATCAAGTTCAGTGAGTAGACGTGAGTACAGATTTGGGACATGACCTTCCCTTGGCCAGGGCCAATCAAAGATTTTTCTGGAAAGGGTGAATTGTTGTTAATGGCGAAGTTCTTCAGTGATCAAAACATCTAATACACGGCCACTTTTTCAAATTGTCTCAATACGAATCCAAACTTTCAGTTTCTGGTTTAGAAAGTCACTTTCAGTCACCTTGAAGTTTGCATGGAATTTTCACACCAAGCCTGGAAACAGAAAAATCTTAACAATAATCACAACATTTGTTCAGATAGATCAGAGCAGATAGAGTATCTTGAAGGTTTCCATTAACAGTGTCTCCTAATTTTTGCAAACAGATAATAAATTTTTAGATAGACTTTTAGAGGTCTTTGAGCTACACACCCAAGTTGGAAAAGGGCCTGAGTACAAGAAAACAACCTTGAATGGGAATATTTTCAAGGCTTACAAAGCTGACATCTGGCTATAAACTCCGGGCAGTACTCTGGCCCCTTGCTGTGAGGCTGAAGACAGACTTCAGGCCTGTTGTGGGGTTTATGTTTGCAAGAGTTCTGGATGATTCAAGGCTGCGTGCATTTCACCAAGGTTTCCAGAGCTGGCCCTCGGGGGAAGGGCGGTGGATGTGACGGCAGACCAAGTGCCGCCCGCGCCTCTCCCCTCCGAGCTCCTTGTTGCCCTCCTTGCCCCTGTCACTGCCAGAAGCACCCAGTCAGCTTTAGCTGTGTGCAGCCCGTTGGGGCCAGGGAACTCTTTGCACTTGCTCAAATATTGGGTCAGGCCTGTTTGTTTCACTTTTTTAATAAGATCCTGCGGTGCCATCCAGGGCACTGCTTTTTTACACTATCATCTCAGACCCATCCAGTCTGACAGAAAACCCCTTGATTGACACGTTGCCAGAGCAGCCTTTGGACCAAATCCGCTCTTGTACTGATTTTCATACTGGTGTGAAACTTGACTTCCGCAGAGTTACTCTGGAGTTGCAGCAGCGTAATTGAAAGTGGAATCAGGCATCAGAGCCCCCTTTATTCCCCTGGCTGAGGAGAACTGAGTTATCAGTGTGAACATTTGAATGTGAATGAAGCTGAAGAAATGGAATTCTGTAGCCAAAGGCTTCAGTGAAACGCCTTCACCAGCATTTAACGCAGGCTGGCGATCGTCTTTTATTCATAAATTCAGTACCGAGGAGGAGTACACCCTGTCACTTAGTCTATAAAATCACAATTAACATCCTATAATGGACTTTTAAGGGCAAACCCTGTAGAACTGATTTATATCTCATATTACATTAAACCCTTCTCTTTCTCCTGATACTTCTGTTGCATTTCCCCTTACTGCCTATGTTTTAAATGCAACTCTATTTCTTGCTTTATGCTTGTGCAAAGGTGCAGGACAGTGGAGACAATGTAGGAAAAGGAGAATTTAGGCAAAACAGCCATTCTGCAGTAACTGTGATCCTGTTGATGTAGCACATCATTTTCTATTTGCAACTAGCTTTTAAAGAAAAATAATACAGTGAGAGAAGGAGGACAAAATGTAAAGCAGTAAGTTGGGATCTCTCAGTCTTTTCCTTGCTCTTTCCTTCTTTCTTTGGCAGATACAGGAGTAAAATCCCAGTATCACAAACTCTTGCAATACTTATCAGAGGTCCAGTCTGTGGTTGTTAGACCTGTGAAATCCCGCAACATGTGGCAGCCAAACAATGTGCAGCGATAAGACAGTGGGGCCAAGTGAGTTGAAAGGGATGGCAAAAGTGACAGTTCATAATTTACCTACCTCAGCATCATCTATGTAGGTCCACAAAGGGGCTCTGACATTTGGTGCAATGCAAATGTATATCTAACTGGAGTGTATTTGCCCCAGTTGTAAGGAGAATTTCTTCTATTGGTGTATTCACTGCTAATTTATGATGGCAACCTGGAATTGTTACCTGCATCTTTGATACAGATTAGGTGGCTGAGGCTTTTGCATTCAGGAGCACAGAGGAATCACTGAATGAGGGACAATCCACTTCTGTCAAATATTAACACGTGATTAAATATAGATACGGTCTTGAGTTGTACTTGCACATCGTTCAGTTGCAAGACACTTGGAAAAAACGGGCACAGCTTCTCACTGAAGTAAACTGGCACAATTCCACTGACTTGAGAGGAAGCTACCCCAGTTTGAACCACATAAGGATTTAGTCTGTCATGAAATTTTGTTCTCTTCCCTGCTCCCCCCCCCCCCCCCCCCCCCCCAATACTCCACTAGATTGCCTGGTTTTACAACAGCTACTCAGTGTCTGGTGACCTAAAGGAAACATATAAAAGTAGAGGACTGCATCAGTGGATAAATGTGTAAGGACCCCTGGCTTGCACCACTCCCAACATAGTAAAGAAGGAAGGTTAGGCAAACACTGTTGAAACTTTGATGCTTTCTCATGTGGTCATACCAAAACATGTCTGCTGCCAATGTTTTGGGGATGCTCGAAAACCTGATTATTCCTGCTTGCTCTGTCTTTATCATATATGAATAATGCTTATGTGTTGCTAAACCCCTTATTGGATAAGAGCTGTAGACACAATGAATTGATATTTAAAACTGTTCCTTCATTGTAAAGAAGGATATCTGCAATTAGGAGCAAGAGGTGCATGTCAAAGAATGGGACCTCTGATGACTCTGTTATTAAATGAAAATCATGTCCCATTTTAACTCTACTGTTCAGCTTTAAAGGACTGAACAAATCAAACTGAATTATGATCTAAATAAATGAGAATCCCAGCTGAGAGAGTTAAACAAATTCCTCTCAGGCCTTTCTAGACAGGATCAAGGATGTCTTCCACTATCCTGGTTCTTGAGACAGGAATATTCATAGCTCTTTGAGATCTTCTTGCTGTGTATGTGTGTATGAGCATATATGTTTTGACATTACAAACAGAAAGGGGAAAGAGAACAATATAACTTGATGTGAAATTCAGGGTTGAGAGGAGGAAAGGAGACCACTGGTTCAGTAAGTTTTTTTTCTCCTCCAGCAGGCAGTATATCGTAGCTGAAATCAGAACCCTATAGCAAACTCCCTGAAGGAAGCAGCATAATAAATAGGTCTTTAAGGTCCTTTCTGAATGACATGGAATGAATGCCCCTCTCTTTCCCCCTCTCCCCTCCCAAGGTAGAATTAGAAAATGATTCTCCACATAGAGATATGTGATCCGTGCTAATGGCAGCAAATGAGAATGCCAGCTGCTGTTTCACCCTCTCTCGCACCCCTGCCCTGCTCCCACCTCCCCACAGTCACTCTGGCAGTAGTTTCATGCTTTATTTCAGGCTTACTGTTTGAATAATGATAATAGTGTCTTGCACTCCTGTAGCGTCTTTCATCTGAGGACTACAAAGCGGTTTTACAAACGTTAGCTCTATAGGGGTTCATTCTGCAATGTACTAAAGATGATCACAGAATGGACATATAGTCATATAATCACACAGTTGATTATTTACCCCTTGCAAATCTATGTCATCTACATCTATATCCATCCCAGAGTAAAAACATCATGACTGTCTTTACAAGGTACAATGCATATATGCATGTATAATGCATAGAAAAAATTCAAAGGAAAACTTACTGCAGTGTTCCCAGGAGGAGGAGACCTATTATATTTATTCACTCTCTACTATACTATGAAAAATGGAAAATACAAGGGTATTTGTGCTTCATTATCTACGACAGGTTTGTATTAGTTCCATCAGGAAGTTGTATTCTCTGTACAATCTGATTTAAAATTACTGTGGCCTTGCTGCAAAGTACCAGGTCCAAATAACCCTGAGTCATGTGACACAGGAGAGGTTGAACATGCACCCTTGAAGCGAGGTCCTCTGTATTCTTGGGAAGTTTGGGATTCCTGATCTGAGCTATGCAGCTTGCAGTTCCCATCTAATCTAAACTTCATGTGATGGGTTTTGTTGTGTTTTCCTGTTATTTTCTTGCAGGGTAAGGCCAAATTCTGCCCTTTTTGAAATTGATAAGCAAATTTCACTACTTGCAGTTCCCATAAACAAATACATGTCTGCTTGTTATCATTACCTCCCAAAGCTTCAAATTTTTGCTGGAAAATTCCAGAACTGGGCTTTTTCTGATCAATTTTACATCAGCATAACACGATCTCTTATGGTATGTCAGAATTTTAATTTCTCCTGTCTCCACCTTAGTAATAAAGAAGCTGAGTAGAAATGAGAAATAGGCTAGCCAGACATTTTGAATTCAAATTCAAAAAGCAATTTGAGCTAGAAATAAAGTATATAACCCAGCAGCATCTCTTTTTTACAGCTTAGCTATTGACTCACTTGGTTTTGACCAAGTCGTTTACATCAGGCTTTTCAAAAGAATCTATAAATTTTGGCGCTCTCCGTGTCTAGTGCCCAACTGAAAATGCACCAAAGCTGATTTTCATTGTCACTGTCCCAGGTTATTATGTGCTCAACATCCATAACTGGGCACTGTGTTTTGACAAGATGCTGTGCCCACTTAGTCACCTAAATCAAGTCCAGATGAAGCACATGGGCCTTAAGATAAGCCTCATGTATTTTGGTTCCTCAGTGAAAAAAACAGTTCCATAGAGACTTTTGCCATCTTAATGTGTTTTGAGACAGGCCATGCCTTTTGCTTGGATTATTGAGCTGTATTTTGTTAAGATCATTAGTAAAAGGTTTCTGGAAAAAGCAGACATAAGGAAAACTGTACTACAATAAGCCACTCCTCCTGAAAGATTTGAGAGGTCTTAGGAGACAGTCACTGGCCTTGAAACTGCCATTCAGCCTGGGATTGCAGTTTGATCAGAGGACTGAATCCCAGATATGCAGGAGAACTCGGCACAGCTCAGGGGAGATGCTTTCTCAAGAAATAGCTGACAGTTGCCAGGAGGAAACAAAATGGAGCCAAAGGAGCTGTGGGGATGCTTGAAGCTTCACCAGGTTGTCCCCTGGAGATAACTTTCTAGACAGATGGACATGCATGTAGATTATTTGTTACTTTAAAATCTATTTATGTAAAAGTTTAGTTTTTTCAATACACTTTTACTTGTGGGGTGATGGCTGGGCCATGTTATGCCTGTGATCACACTTAGGCCAGTAGCCACAGAGACTCAGATTTGATCTGCCCTTATAGAGGGCATTGCAGTTAGATCCCAGCCTAGAAAAGAAAGCAGTCCTACCCAAGGGGAGGTGCAGCCTTCGCAGCTGGAAGAGGATGAGGTAAACTCTGGCAAAAGATAAAAGGAACATAGCTTCAGCTATCCTGCAACCAAGCAAGTGCAACAACAAGTATATGTAGGACATTGTTATGATGAAATGTAAAGCTTTTTTAACTGAATGGTCAAACCAGGATGGCTGCCTGGAGTTTACACTATGAAACAAGGACATACTAGTGAGATGCTGTCTGCTTTTGTCAAAAACTTTTTAATTTGTGGTGCTGTCTGTTGAATTAATTCAGTATGTTTTCTGTTCCTCCCCCAAAAACTCCCAAAACAAGGCCCAGAAAAGCCCACCAGAGTTAGCACTAAATGTCTATTGATCCAGCCAGGAAAACTATTTTAGGCTTCTCTCCATTGGATTTGAATGAGCATAACCTACCTTCTTGGTGTTATGTTACTTGTGACAGCCCCCAGGAAAAAGGGTCATATTCAAAACAGAGGCAATTCCTACAGCCATGGCTTAAACAGAGAACAAACAGGGATTTCTTTCTTTGAAAAGGTCTAGTAGTCCTTTTCAGAAGAAAAATTTTCATAGAAGAGACCCTCAAAATTCACACTTGGAAACATGTCTTGCAGCTGTGTGACAAGAACACCTGCCTGGGATGCCCCCCCACCACCCCTCTCTGAATGTTTGCCTCCAGCCACTTTTGATTTGTGGACCTGTAGAAAGTTTCCCATGTAGGTGTGGGCCCCTGTGTAGGGTCATCAAGCCTGGTGATAGTGGCTTTCTGAAAAGCATATTTATATTTCATGCAGGTGTTCCCCAGGGGTTGTAATTTCCAGCTTGTCCATGCTTCATACACATCTGCAGCTGCATTGCACCCTTAGGTTCATTAAATGATTCCCTGGCTGGAGAGACCAAGTACAAAGTAGGCAGGCAGTGTGCACTGGGGTCTGGTCCCTACACTTGTTCAGGCATAAGGTAGGCTGTATTACCTGAGCAGGGAGCTTCAGGGGACTCAGCTGCATAGCTGAAACCTGAGTTACCTTTTGGAGACCCCTAGGACTTGTCCACAAGGGTGGAAGCCATCCCCCACGGGCCTTGCAAAGCACTTGTTAAAAATCACTGAATTGAACTGAATGACACCAAACACAAGAGTTAGACATGTGGAAATAAAAGCTGGCTATGGGTGTCTAATGACAGAAGCTAAAGGCAATGAGGTTCACTGAAGGACATACTGGTGCAACGCTGGAGGAGAATGCACTTCGTGCAGCAGCTGTAAAGTTTCATTTTTCCATTACCTTCAGGAAGGCCCCACAGTCCTTGCTGGAAAGGCATGAGAGTGAAATGTTGTGAGTGGCTGAGCTGTATGGTAATCAAAGCCACCCTTGATATATCAGGATATATATCTGAAAAATTATTCTGCTCCAAGGTCACACTTCCATCCGCAGGTCAGTCTCCAGGATGCTTGCTGGGGAAGATTACTAAAATGAATCTCCGTGTCATTACAATGTTCTTGGACCATCACTAGCTTCTCGGAGTTTTAGAAGTGCCGCTACAGGGAGGTTGGGTGGTGCTGGCACATAATAGCTGTACAGATGCATTGAATTACTCTAAATGCCTGAGCAGGCTGGAAGGCCTCCCATGAAAATGGGAGGTTCAGTACCTAAATTGCCTCAAGGTGCCTGCCGGCATCCTCCTTGTGTAAGTAACACAGCTTTTAATATGGTCACAGACGAGGTGTGCACTTAAGCACCCATCTCTCAGGCAAAGAAGTAGTTCTCAGATGTGTGCCTTTACATACTAGCCATGTCCAGTGCAAAATGTATATCGAGCTATTCATTTCCTTAGCTACTGCTGCCCTGTAAATAATATGGTAGCACCACTATTTTCTAGTATATTTTCCCTACGGGGGAAACAAAATAGTTTGGACTCAGGGCAGAACTTTGCCTTCAAACATACATGCACAACTGACCTGGATTTCCATGGCACCTTGCCCTGAATGTATAATTGCATTTGGTTTTGAACAGCTTTGTTTATTTGTGTATTTTGTTAATGTGTTTTGCACCTCAGGCGTGTACTTTACAAATGCAAATTCCTTGGCTTACTGTGGTAATTTACGGCTTTTAAAGGTTAATTTTGGACCATTTTGCAATGGTAAAAAGTGCATGTTTCAGGAGATCGTTTGCCAGGGGGAACCTTCTGTGTCTTCTGAAAAAGGTGCAGGGCATTTCCACCTCCCACTGAAATCGGCAGGGCTCAGAGCGGCCAGAGGGAAGCCCGCGGAGCCCTCAGCCTGGCACGTAGGAGAGAAACAACCACCCTCCTCCTTATAAATCGTTATATTGCAAGAATACGCAGGGGACCAGGGCAGAGAGCAAAGCGCACTGCTGTATCTACTGCCCAAACGGTGGGGGGAGTATGATCCTGCAGAAGGGAGACGAGAAGGCAGTGGTTGGTTTAGGAAGAGCTGAGAAGATTCGGGGAGGGTTTTCAAGCAGGAGTTAGCTTTTGTCTTCCCATCACTAGCAAAACCCTGCCGTGGCACTGACAGGAAAGGAAGGACATACGGGCCACAGCTTTGGTGTTAACAGGTAACTCGGGGTTAGTGGTGCATTGTTCTGCAATGGTGCAGGACTTGTGCAATGCAGGAGAAGGATTAACTCCAAGTTGTAGATGAGTAAACAAGACGAAGAATGGTCTCCAGATTTCTTCAGAGATGTGATACTAAGCCTAAGTCTTATCTCTAACTTTCTCTCATGTTTCTTAAACATGCAGCAGCTTTCCAGCCGCTATTCAATGGCAGTTCTCACTGGGGAAGGAGCAGGCAGGTTTCTGGCCTGAAAACCTGTTAGAAGTGCTTTGTAACTTTGCTGAATTGAGGGCATTAGCCCAGGTGTTATACTATAACAAAACTGGGCGCAAGCCTGCTGCATTGCAAAATGTTTCCTTCTATTTGTATAACTGCTTCTTGAGACAAAAACATTCAATTTTAAATTCTAAGTACTTAAGAAATAGGGAATTTTTGTGTAATAGTTTGTTTAAGAAATAAGAAGTGGGAAAAGAAGGGCCTCTCAGTTTTTAAAAGAGCCACTGAGGTTTTAGAGCTATTCCAAGCCTTGGGGTTAATTTTCAAAATGAAGTCTTTGAGAAAATAGCTTCCTAATAAAATTTTAAAATTTGGAAGCCTCCATTCTCTAGAGATTTTAGGGAACTTGGTTTATTAAGGAATTTTACCACTAATATTTCTCGGCAATGACTGTGCTGACATATGAAAAAGGCCTTGTAATGACAATGGAGTGTACTGGTCACCTTTGCAGCTAAGGACCAGAGGGTCAGAGAAAGTGTGTTAGTTGCTCCGTTTATCCATTCCGTTTTGTGATGAGAAAGTTGCTTTAAGCCAGCTCTGCTCAGCCCAAAGCCCTGTTTAGACATGAGAGTCATATCTCACTGATCCAGCTACTCCCAGCTTGCATCAGCTTTACCTTACAGTGGTGTCTTGTGCTTGTGAAATGAATTGCTGAGGCTCATGCCGTTTTGACAAAGAGCTTAAAGCAGCTCAGCAAGTCAGAGTTAGACTAAGTGTGTTAGGGCACATGGGGTCTGATCTGTTAAACTTTCGGCCATGTAGCTCAGCATAATTGTGTTCTTTCTCTTCACAAGCTGCTAGATTCCTAGAATGGGTTGCTTATATATACTTTTTTCTCCCTATCTGACTAATAAGATTTTTCAAGGCTCAAAAGCCACAGAGCCTTGAAAGAAATCCTTTCTTAGTTGCTTAACAAAGATATGTCTGGATTTTCTGCAGTGAATGTGAGTAGCTGCCACATTAACCTCTGAAGCTGTTGTCAGGGTTCCTGGTTTATTCTAGAGGAGGGTAGAGGAGAATAATGCCTTGCCCTTATAAGAACAAGACTCATTTGAAGACGGAGTGAAATGTTAAAATTACAGCTGACGATATTTGTAAGGCTGAGGGGCTTTTTCACCTCGGAGGGCCTCTGAGCTGATATCATCTTTGTTTCACCTGGAGGAAAATGAAAGGCAGGAGATGTAATTCTGCAATTCACTGATGAGTGCGCAGCACCATGGTATGAATCTGATCTCTTGAAGCTGGCACTCAACCCAGGTCACTGCCTCCCAGCCGTGCTTGAGGCACAGGGCTGCACTTCCCCCCCCTTCACAGCCCACAAAATGGTTATGTTTCATTTCCTCCCGTTTGGGGTCGAGTACACAAACAGAAATAATCTGCAAGATTGTACAGTAAGGCTTCGGTCCTCCCTGGAGACCTGCAGGGATCCCGTAGAGGCAGTGCTTCTGAGAAAAGATAACAGCAGTCTCCACACTTGCTACATTTCACCAGCCCTCTAAGCCTTGCTGAAATAGGTGAATAAAATATGAAATGTTAAGTGGTAAAGTTTTAAGGTTGCACTGTTCCTGCGGGAGACCCATAGCATGTTGCCAGTGGCATCCCATATCCAGCAGAAAGTTATTTCGAATGGTCAGGGGTTTATTCCTGTGGGTAAAAGCAAATGCTGACCTTGATGATGTGGGAGCTGAATGCCACTGGAGGATTAAGGAGCTGTAATAGTGGTTAATACTTAAGAGGTAGATTTTTCTTGAAATGTCAATGGAAAACCATTCCTTTCTTTTTTCTTTTTTTTTTTCCCCTTTTCTTTCTTCTTCATTGGAAACTACTAGAAGAAACTAAATAGGTACGCATCCTTAAATGTGGATGAAATGCAAGTGAAAACAGTTGCAGAAGCTAGCCTAGGGCCTAGTTGCCCACATGCCTTATAAAGTTCAGTATATCCAGAATCATGTCTCCTGAAGCTTCAAGTGTAACTCTTGTCATAATACAGTTTGTGGATCTGCAGCATAATAAACTCAGAGATAACAAGCCACCCTTATCCCAGCTTTGAACAGGAGCAGTAGATGCTGACAGTGTTCACCAGTATCTGATGCTGATCCAGACTTCTTAAATTTCTAGCTTTACTTACATTCAGCCTTCCAAAGGGGATCATCATAAAGCCGCACTGCTGAGATTTACCTTGCAAACTCTGCTTAAGACTGAGAATCAGACATACACACAGACTACTGAGATAACTCTAGTGGTCTGAGAAGGCAAAAAGATCTAGAAATTCAGTGTTAAGGCCCAAACTCTGTCTTTAACCCTGTCCTTCAGACCCTATGCTTTCTGCTTCTGGTAGGTGACATCTGTAGGGATTTTGAGGATCCCTGATAATGTGGGAGCTGTTCGTTAACTCTTTTCACCCAGGCTGAGCTTGCTGAAGGATGTGTGGTAGTCTCTACTGTGAAAAAGTTAATGGCAAAGATTCAGGGCAATAATCTTATATGTATTAGTGGTTTCTATTAATTTTGGTTTTCTGTTCTTTGAAGGGTGAGGGAATAGAGTGACTAATTTGGCTACTCCCTAATATTTAATCTTAAAGACTGGGGTTTGGGTGGGGGTTTTTGTAAAAAATAATAGCACAAAAGCTCTATTGAAAAAGTATTTAATCAGAATACTGACATCAGTGTAAATTTTTTTCTTCTGTACCAAGAGTGTATTTTAGCAGTTTGTTGTAAGTGAAATAACAGTGTAGGCATGATGTAATGATTTGTCATGTAGAAGACTTTGGAAGCAATATCTGTTCAAGGATATTGTGCTATTTTAAACTGTGTGGTATCTGCTTTGCATATTCAAGCCAGGAAGTGTGACTTTCTGTCTCTCCTCCTCCCCAGTGTGCTGAGGGTAGATTTTCAGCTGTGGTGTACGTGGTCATAAGGGATGGGTTGATCTGAATAGGCCTGGGCCATTTCACACTGACTGAAAATCTGTTAACGGTCTCCGTTTGCGTGCTTTGTGTCATCTTCACTCAGTAGATCATGAATCTAGGCTGTACAGCTCAGCACTGGGAAAGCCCTAACATTTCCAACCCATCTCTCCACCAACGTAGAATGCTCCTGCTGTGCTTTTACTTCCCTTTTACAGTCCAAAACATCTCAGTTGTTGGCATCTTTGCTCTGGTGGCCATTTCACAGCCTAACGTATCCCACTGTCAGGAAACTCCTCCGTAACTTTTATCTCATGTTTTTTTGCAACGTTTCTTTGTCTTTCATGGCATGGCACTGTGCTCTGTGCTGTCTCCTCCCAGCTTGGTGTTCACATCCTGCAGATAGCTGTGCTCTCTCTCCTTGTGCAGTCTGTGCCTCCCCACTCATTGCTCAGTCAGGATGTGCTATTAGCACAGAAAGAAGTCTCTCTTTCTGTGGTAGTTTTGCTGCCCTTCTCAGAATTCATTCCAGCTAGTTAGTCTTTCAGGTAACGACATGCCCAGAAATTAAGGCTACATTCCAGCATCTGAAATGAAGCTTCTGGTGACTCAACCCAAAACGGCTTTGGTCTGTTTCACTACTGTATTACTCTTTACTGCATGTCCAATTTGCTGCACACTATTACTATTAAATCTCTGTTGACATTACCGCTTTCCAGGTTTCTCCCTCCCATTGTGTGACTATTTCCCATCTGGGCTTTTCTCATGTGGGAAATATTCACACAAATTCAAGACTTCAGCAGAGCTTCCCAGCTGCATTAGGCATTTCACCAATAAATCACTGTTTCCTGTGGCAGAAGAGAAAACTGACTGAAACGGCCTTTCAAATCCCACATGCAGTGATAGCTCACCCTTCCCTATTCCCTTACTCCCAAATCCTGTGTAATATCACAAGCAAAATTTTAAACAGAAAATTGAATCAGGCAGGATTTCAGGGAGGATTCAAAGTTGCAGTGCAAACAGTTGGCAAGGATCCACACGCTACCTCTGAAAGACATTAAAAAACTAACTGCAAAAACAACATTGAGTTTATTTTTGCTGTCTTAACCCAAGGTTATGACCTACTGTGCAACCACCAGGATCGTTTCCCTGTTCCTTAAGTTTTGGCTATTTTGGTGCTGTAATTTAGTGTTGTTTAGATGTGGTAGAGTTGATTTAGACACCTGGCCACCCCGCAGTGTAACTGCAAGTGATACGGGGTGCTCAGGAGGGACAGCCTCTTCCTGGTGCAGTGCAGGGCCAGGACCCTTCAGAAAACAGAGCAATTCCCATAGGGACGTTGTCAGTGTGATTTCAGCCCTGATGATAAAGAGAGAATATTTCATCCAGAGTCCATCTGTGTCACCAGTGAGGATGTAAAAATGGCCAAGGTGGTTCAGACCCCTGGACCGCCTAGCCCAGTGCTCTGTTCCCAGTAGTGCCCCTAAGAAGGCAAGGGTCAGAGCAGGGCAAGCATACGTGATAATTTCTTCTTTCAGCCTCCAACTATTTTCAGCTCTGGGGATTTCCTGGCCCTGATGAAGTTTGTCTGTTTTGTAGCCCAGGGGATTTCTATTTCAAGCACTTGTCCAGTCTCCCCTCAAGCCTGTGTAAACTTTTTGCATCCACATAGCTCTTTGGTAAAAGCTCTACAGGCTCTCTAATTGCTGGGTGAAAAAAAACACTTCTCCATGTGGCAAACCCCGCTTCATTTAACTTCCTCTGGTGGCTCTGGTTCTTGCATTGGAAGAGGGAGTGAACAGTCATTCGCAATCCAGCCACTCCTTGCTACTCTGGATTTTATAGACCTTCATCATACCCCCACCAAGTCCAGGTGGAAGACTCAGCGACTACTCAGCAATTCCTCATATGAAGCCATTTCACACCTTTGATCATTCCTGTTTCCTTTCTTTGAGTCTCTCTTCCAGTTCAAGTTGGGTACAGTATTGAAGGTAGAGGGGAATGAAGGAATTGTACAGTAGCACAATGATGTTCCCTGTTTTGCTTTTTATTAATTTTCCAGACTTTCACTGACTTGAATTGCCTTTGGATTGGGCATGCACTGCTTTTCGGCTCTGCATGCTGATAACATGCAACAGCCTGTGTTGCAGGAGAAAAAAGATTTTACTGTCTGGTCACTACGAGAATTAAGTTTATTAGCAATAGATCAGATCTAAGTTGAAAGATTACTAACACAATTCAGGCCAGTCCCTGGAGTTCTTAGCTCAGGAATAGCTGTAAATTAAGCAGTGCCAAGGCTTGAGCACTGAAGCTCAGTCATTGGCACTTTTGTTAGTGTGCTTCTGGTATGGTTTTGGCCTGCACCAACCTGCCCTCTCCCAAACAACTCCCGAGCATGCTTCAAGAATTAGCATGGGCCAGGGCTGGTTCCCAAAGCAGTCTGGCTGCAACTCGGATGCTGCTAGTTCCTTTAACTGTGATTTAGAGGATGAAAGTGATTAATAGTATAAACATGGCCAAACCATGCCAGCTGGACTCAGAGCCAGGGAACAGGCCTTGGCTATATTTAAAAGCTTCCTTGTGGGGATGGAATAGTGGTGTTCCACAGCAGCGAGGGCAGGATCTAGAACAGGCATGGAAATGGCTAGACCTGACTGTGGGATCTTGAGAAGTTAATACCAATGTTGGTCATGCTCTCCATTTTCGGGGGTAACAATGAACTTCTGTCTCCAGAACTTTCCACCTGCCCACTTACCTCAAGCATCCAAAATTGGAGATGATTGAATTATTCTAGATAAGAAGATTTATACATTTATTTTACAGGGCATGAAAGAATCCATGCTGGGGGAACATGTTGATTTAATTGATTTGGTTGCTAAGCCAGTTTAAGGAAATCCATATATAACCTGCGTGGACAGCAGTCCTAAGCGTTGGTTGCTTTTGACTATGAAGAAAGCCTGTTCATGTACTTTACAAAGGTAAACACAGATTGGATGTAGAAAAGTGCAAACCTTCTCCACATGCCTCAGTGGTGTGTTACCCTGAAGCATTTCAACTGCTTTAGCTGTTGCCACTGCCATAACCACTTTGCTGATCTATCCCAACGTATCTCTTCTCTTTCATTTGCAGGAGCGCTGGCAGCATAAAAACAAATCTCCATCTAAATTTTTTTTACCATCTGGGGTAACAAATAATACATAAGGTAACTGTAATGGAAAGTGATGAGGGACAGGAAGTTTCTCATTTATTGCAGTTAATTTATACTGTGCATCAAAAGCATTTACGTACAGTTAATGCACCGTTGGCAGTGGTTCCCCTGTTGTTTGTGTGAATCTTTTACACAGCAACAGGAAGAAGAGAACATTTGAACAGGTAGAAGAAATTAGGCACAGGGAGCAGAGATTCAGGTCTAGTAAGTAAAATTTCAAGTGCTGGCAGAGACTAAGATAAGTCTTCTGGAAGAGGATTGCATTGGATTTTTTATGAAGAGTTAGTTGGTTTTATGAAAACTGGTGGAATAATAACGGTATTTATTTATTGATACCGGTTCAGTGAGGAGAGGCCAACATTCCCAGTGAATGATTTGCATTAGTCATCAGTCATTTATTTTATAGCTATAATGTACAAAGAAGCTAAGAGAATGTTAAAGACCTAAAATCAAGAACTCAGCAGTTGGGAAGTGCCAAAATTAAGGTTATTGATTGGAAATGTGGATAAAACGGAACAATTTGGAAGTGGTGGAGACAATGTGCACTGGGGGAACAGTAAGAAGCGGATGTTTTCATCCTCTTGTAAAGTGGTGGTTGCCTTTCTACTGCTTCAAAATGTCATATGATCCACAAACTTTTTTGCCAGTCTGAGTCTAAAAAAATGAGTCCTTTATGTTAATATTTTAATGATGAAATCTGGAGCCTCTTGAATGAGAAAAACCTCCTCGTTTACTTGAAACGAGTGCTGCACAATTTTTTGTTACTTTTAGACTCTAGACTCTTGCCAAAATCCCAGAAGCCCTCAGATCATCACGTCCTTTTGGTCCTCCCTTTCCAAGGGACTGCAGTTCTTGTCCTCATCTGTTTCACTCATCCCCAGTAAACTAAAGGTTGTGTGTGTATTCCCCAGACACATCTCTAGCTGCACAGAGGAGCAATTCCTGGGGATGCTTTTACAAGTCACAGAGCACCTTGGCTGACTAGGACTGGTCACGCTGTGATTTTCCTGATCCATCCTGTCCTGGGGATTTTGTTTTCTCTGTGCTGCCTGCTGCTCTGAGCAACACCTATCTCCTGCTGATGTCTACCACGTTATTACGGATAGATGAAATCGGGCATCCCCAGTTCTCCTTTTCTGAAAGCTACTAGTGCTTGTACAGTGTGTTCAATCCCCTGGTAGCATACATGTATAATATCTCCTCTGAAGTCTTCCAGGACCAGAAAGAAAATGAAGTCATAAAGTTTTGTGAAAGAAGTTGGTTTCTGGCGAAAAAAAACCCACCATGTAGTAGTTTCGTTCAGTGATGTGTGAAGCATTGTATCCCCAAAGTAAGGACTGGTGTATGTACAGGCTTTCATTTGCAGCAAGCTGAATTTGGAGCCTGCAAGGGTGGGGGCACCTTATGTGAGACTATGTAGCAGGACTGGGAATGACATACACACCAAGGAGGCCACAACACAAACCTGTCTTCTTGCCTGTAAGAGAAAAAGAAGAAAGGAAAAAAAATGGCTTGACTGTTTAATCTCAAAAAAATAGGCGAGATTATGTGGTGCATGAAGAAACTTATGTGGAGGGATCCTTGTTGACCTTGTGAAGATGAAAGCACACTCATCTTTTGCTGAATCTTTGTGTCATTTTGGCTTTCAGGTCTCCTATTGCTGTGAAAGGCAGTGCACTAAGGCATAGGCGTTAGCCAGAGGAGAGGTACTCTCAATATCCTTTACTGGAGAGCCAGGTTCAGCACGTGGGTCATGGGTGAATGGCAGTGTGAAGCAGGCAGGTTGTGACGTATCCCCCAGTTAGTAGTTGTGCAGGGCGCAAAGCCCTGCTCTGCTTATATTGCCATAGCAGCACCTAAATCATATGGATGTGTCTGGTACTTTCCTATCCATCTCTTGGATGGTTTCTAGTGATGGGGTACCCTGACATGCTGCACTCGGCAACGTGTCTGAGCAGGTGAATGGTAGTTTAGGGGCCAATTTATTTGGCTGTCATAGGAGTGAAGTTCTTTGTTCTTTCCTTACCACTTTTTTCTGTTTGATCATCTGTGAGCTCCATGGAAGCCAAATGGGCTCTGAAAAGTAAAGTTATCTTCATTTGCAAGGAGTTTTTTAGCTGTAAGGTGTAGCATATTTAGCCTCATGCATTTAGAAATGATACTTGAAGCCCTAAAAATTCACGTGTTTAACTTTTTTTAAAATAATGTTTTTTAAAGTAATATCTTTTAAAATACTTTTTATTTTCTGTCTTTTTTTTTTTTTTTTTCCCCAGGCCTTAAGTTCATGTTTTCAGACTTGTCTCTGCAGGCACAAACCCTACGTCTTCTTTTAATGAAAGCTGAGATTTTCTCAACTCCAGAACCTGGAGCCCTGAGCAAAACAAACATTAATTACAATTATGAGAACTGGCAGTACTGAGAAGGCAAAGTCTTCAAAATGCCTTCTTGTCTGCTAGCAAAACCTTTCTCTTGCTGGATTAAGCTAAAACTAGTCACTCTTCACCTAGATGATAATTTAAGTTACACCAAGACAGCTGGGAGGGGATACAAATGGTAGCTGATGGTGAGATGTGGACATTGGCACTGTCTCTGTGTTGGTAGCTGATCTGCTTCCCTGTGACCGTACACAGCCCCAAGAGTACATATGGATACCTGTGCCTGGGGATGGACAGAGGAGGAAGATAGCTTCAAGATGTTGTAGAAAAGAGCAATTCTGGTCTGTAAGAATTCATCCTGATACTTTCTGAAATTGGTCCATACTTTCATCCACTTGAAACAGAATATTCATACTGAGCCAGCAGATGCCTTAGAAAGTTTTAGAAAGAAAAGCATACATATTCTTCATCAGTGGTTGTTGCTTTTTCTGATTTTTGTACTGCAGATGTATTTATAAACTGCAGTCCAGTTCCAAACCACCCTTGGGCTAAATACTGGGCAGGCATATAACAAGTATATACTCTGAGTATATATCTGTGGAAAAAAGTTGGTTTACCCACTACAGTAAAGACCAGTCACCCATTTCCTTAGTCTTCTAGAAACCCTTACTTGTACTTTTATGAAAGTCACAGAATTTGTTATCCAATTATGCATCTATGACTTTCTCCAGTTGGCTGTAATATATGAAGAAATCAAAAGGAAAAAAGGATCTTGTTTAAAAATCTAGGCTTATTCAAATATAGTTTTCATTCAGCCCAGAATACTTAAAGAACTTGTTTGCAAAGTTAATTCTGAAATTTCACTCATGTTCAGAGGTGCAACAGTTCAGTGGAGACTAGTCTTTTCAGAAACATGATTACTGATAAAAACCTGTATCCTGCACTACAACTGTTATTTATGAGTGACACAATTAGAGGTTTTTGTCTTACAAAATAAAGAGTGTAATAAATTTGTAAGATCCTCAATGTAGCTTCTGCAAATTTCTCTAGGGAGATATTCCACCCCACGGAAACAGTCCTTCATTGTGTGTTTATGCAGGGTTTATGTCTGAGAAATTAATTGAGTCACAGGTGGTAACTGCGATTATCAGTCAGTATCCTATTTATCTCCTGTAGTGGTACTAATGTTTCTGCCAGTGTAAGATGTTTTTCTTTTAGTTTCAGAGGCAGCAAGTAAAGGACTGTGAGCATTAAAAATATGCATATCTGAATATATATACACAAACACATATATATGTGTGTGTACACACCCATATATTAAAAGTGTCTATATCAAACTATATATCTCGATATATTTTATATATATCAAAAGTTTTTCAGAGTTTCTCTTATAAAGCTTGAATAATTTGGCAACCCTGGCTGGCTTTTCTGGAGTTTTCCCAAGCCTAAAGCATGTGTGGAAAGTACCAGCATTGCCAGTCTAAAAATGTAAGTTAACCTCATCTTCCTGCATGCACCCATATGTTCAGATTCACCCCCTATCCCATGGACCCCACTTCCTTTTGTAGTTGCAGTCCCCATCAAGTGGGTGGCATTCCCACTCCAGCATCAAGCCCTCGGCGTGCATTCCTCTGGAGACACTGAGTTCCAAACCTTTTTTAGAAAGACCCAGCTTGTAATTCTTCCAGCTGTAAATACACGATAGATGGATACCAGGCACCTGTTGCCTAATTCCTTGCCAAGTTTTTCAATTTTAAATTGCATTAGATACTTATTCAGGGGAATCTTTGTAACTTATTAGCTGTTGAATGTGTGGGAAAGTACCGGCCATGTATGGGAATAGCAGAAAACTGCTTTCTGAGGTATCAGAGAAAAGCAATAGCCACACACTTACAGTATAAATATGAAGCACCATCTGGTCTTAATTACTGTTGAGGAACGTACGTATATCATGCATGGAAATTATATCCATCAGAGGAAATTCCTCTCAGTTATATACCAGTGTAATTCAACTGAATCCAAGGGATTTACTCCAGAGTCACCTTGCTTAACTAAGAGTAGAGCTTGGTCCACTGACTAACTGCTGTGATCCTGTGTCACAGGAAGAACATGTAGTGAAAATATGTGGCATGCACTTAAACTGGCCATTGCTAAGCTTATACCTCAGCAGAAAAATACATATAAGACAGGGACAAACACATCAGGGGCCTATTTTGATAATATTTAACTGTCTGAAATGATCACTTTAACTCTTCCTAAGAGTTATTAATATTTATTGTTTGCATTTTAGTTGTGTCTGTAGGTCTCAGCTGAGAAAGATAACTATGAGATGTAAATCCCTGTGTTCCTGCAATATCCATTAGAGGATCCCTGTAGCAATGACTGACATTTTAAAAGCTCTGTGGATAGCCAGTATTCAAAGGAAAAAAGTCCAAAATGCCAATCAGAGGGAACTACAGCTTGCCTTGCACAAGGCTTTTCAAAGACATCCTGTAGCAATTCTTGGTATCAGACCCTGAACTTCCTAAATGATAATCTTTTTAAAAACACATGTATTTTGCTTTCTCTTATTTAATTGTTCCATTTGCATAGTGTCAAAAACAAGGCCACCTGCTTGTATCCTGTAGTGAAGAAGAGTTAGTTCGTATGCTATACATTTTACATATAATACTGCAAATATATGCATAGTTTTTTTAATTAACTTATTTGAAAAACTCAGTCTGCAGTCTGAACCTCTGTAACATTCCTCACAGACGCATGGATTTTTCCAATGCTGCATTACTGCAATTCGTACACATACCAAAAGCTTGTAAGACTGATTCTTCTACCAGTGTAGCTCACTGTGATACACAAGAAACTACAGTTTATCATTTTGCTGTTGTTTCTTCCTTGTGATTTTGTCTATGGCAGAACATACTTAACTGCTGTTAAATCCCTCTGTTATGGTCTAAAAGTGTTTCCTAACTGTATGCCTAAATCAACATAGTTATTTTCAGCTTCCTAAAAACAATCTATATAATCACTTGATGGTCTGCATACTTTTAAGCTGTACTAAATTGGCATATAGGTCACCTGCAGGCAATGACAGCTTTGATTAGCCACTACAGAATCCCAAACAGACTCTGCTTTCACTGGTCCCTAGGTAAGTTTATATTTCACACCTTCTGTATTATTTATAAATCTTTTTTCTAAATGGATAATATTTCTGAAAACAAAGAGGGTCTTCCTATACTGCCTTAGCTGCAAACTATTTGCTAACCCAGTGATTTGGCAGATGAACACTGATGATCTTCACCCATCAAAATAAAGCAAGTAGAGCAGATGCTTGATGCTGAGTTCCCCTCTGCTTCTCAGAGATGTGACACAACTTTTGTAGCGTTTTTCAGATTAGAGAATGTGGTATTTTCTTTCAAATCGGTAGCATGAAGCTGGGCAGGAAAAAGTTTAGATACTTACTACTCTTGTTTTGACATTGTAGCTAGTGTGATGTAGAGGTATTTCATCTAGTCTCATAAGGCTGCTCCACCAGTTTTGGAAGAAAATGTGTCTTCTTCTGACTCCATACCATTAGTACATGACTAATAATGTGTCATAGGATGAGTGAGAACGTTGCTGTAGGTAGAAGCCAGCACTCTGTAGGAATGCCAAGGTATCAGCCTACCAGTGAATATTTAATTCCTCAGTCCTCTTCACATCAGAAAGCAGTCTCAATACATCCTCCCTATCTCTGTGCTAACCAGCAGCCAAGCACATTTTTGGTTTTCCTCTTCCAATAAGCAACACTGAAAGCATGTTGTCTAATTTCTTTGTCTTTGCCTAAGGAGATTTGAGAAACTGGCATGATCTCTGCCATGCTTTCTACCAAACATGAGGGTTCTTGAATCTCACCAGGCCTCCATCCCCCATTCTTCATCATGATGCTGGAAGTTGTTATTTTTGTACTTCTAATTAAATCCATACATCTTAAAGAAGCCAAGATTATAAATTATATCCAAACAGACCTTCTAGTGAAGAAAGCCTTGTGTGTGACTTCCTTTCAGCAAATCACTCCACAACAGCACTAGTGGAAGGGTTCCCATGCATTTTTGAAGGAGGCCTGTGAAACTGCTTTGAGCTTTTTTCTGTATTTGCTCCTGAGCAGACATTCCCATCCCCTCTAATGCTTTGTTTAGCAGAAATTTGGCAGAATGGGATGTCCCAGTAAGCATAAGTTCCTTTTGAATTTTGCATGGATTATTTTCCTCCCATAGGGATAGCTCACTGTATTCTGCATCTCACTATGAATCAACCTTTTTCTACAGTGATGTCTGAGACCTACATCTTACTGCAAAAAAGGGACTGTAAAAGGGAAAATCTTGTGGCTTTTTGGACCTCTATCAGACAAGCTGAGCATATGACAGAAGACTGCCTTGTCCCCAGGATCATTTCTGCCTATGATCAGATAGGAAAAAAAGGACCAGGTCCCTTCAGAAAATCCATGTTTCACTTAAAGGTTCTGCTGCAAATAGTTTGAGATTAATAACATTTTGAAAGTTGCAGGTAGCTAGAGTTGTTTATCTTCTGAAGTTTACATATTAAGTTCATCCCAAGGATCTATCTTCTCTCCTGTGGCCACAGATATAGGGATGGTTGACTGTGGAGAGTGCTATAATGAAAATACATAGGGTAATTCCCCTTCTCAGGCACCATGGTTGGGCAACTGCTGCTAACTGTGAACATCTTAAAAATGGAAACTGTTTCCACAGACCAGAATATTTGTCAGTCAAAGGGGTTTATGGTTGGCTTTGCCAGTTTTTACAACCACGTATACTCATAATTTGTGATTTTAGGAAAACTAAAGTAATCTATACTATGTCCCCCAAATTCTATTGACTTTTGTCCCTAAGCTGCATTGTATTCTAAAAATCAGACAGTTGGAAAAATGCAGTGAGTCAATAAAAAGAATATGTTAATGAAAAGAAAATGTATACAGTTGTTATATTTAGGGTACAGAACTTTTCTATTTCTATTACTGCAAAAGAAATCTCTAACTGTGTTAACTGTGCTTAGCATATGTTTAATTTCTTAATTCTGTTTTCATTTATGGCACATTTCATTTCCTAACCTGTGAGTTTCCCCTAAATATGGTCTGCTTTCTGGAAAAATTAGGACCTTTACTCTGGAAACTATGAGTGTTCTGTTCCAGTAATGAAGAATCCCTTGTTTCCTGTCCCACACAACTCCTGGTGTATAGCCGACTGGAGTCTTTGCCTCCTTTAGCAGGAATTAAAGGGGAACTCTATTTATTTATTTATACGAATATATTGTTTCTAATGATGTGGCAGCTATTGGGCCTTTTAATCTTTCTGAGCAAATGCAAAATTGACTGTGCTAACAAAAAATGCAAGTTATCTTTGGTAATCAGTTGAAATATCTACTGCTTAAATTCCAGGTTTCCTTTGATTTATCAATGTCACATATCACATTAAGGCACCCCACTGTCCATTTTCTTCATTTCCTTTCTAATTGCAGCTCCTCAGCTCAGTAATTTGCAGTTGCACCTTTTTTGAAGTCTTGTTTTTAGTTTATTCAGCAAAGTGCGAAAGTAACATGATGGCTAGCCTTTCCGATAGCAAAGAAGTACAAAAAGCTTTCTTTTCCTTCATCTTGCAGTTGTGCCTCAGTGCTGAAAAGATGGTTTAGTACTGCACATGGTAAAAGGAGTTAGCCTGTATTTGTATGTTGTTGTTGATTCTTACATTAATATCTTGCAAACTAAAAATTGTGGCAGTAAAAGCAACATGTGAGCAGTCATGTGAACAGACGAGCAATGCTTTCATTCAGGGAGGTTTAAACACGCTAAATATTGAACTGGGACATGAATGTTTTGCGCTGATAACGTCAGTTGGGCTCTGCTGCAATTTCATTACAGCGTTTCTAATCATATTATTTCATGTTTTTCATTAATCTGAGGTACCATATTCAAGTCTAATGTTTTAGCTGTGTAAGGAAAACATGAGCTGCCTGTCTAAGCCCATTGAAAATATCCTTACATGCACTATGGAAACATACACCTTCATAAACAAAGTGCACATGTTTCTCTGATGCCTAATCATGTCCTCAAAAATAAAATGGCGGTGCTATATATGACTCTTAAATAATATATATAGAAACAAGCTGTTCCATAAGCAATGCAAGTAATGAAGCCTGATTTCCTTAAGATTTGTGTTCTTTGTCCTCAAATCCTCAAATTCAGTTCCCTCTGAGTTTACAGTAACAATGATTCACCCGTTGTGGATATTAGAAGTAAATCAGGGCTTAAAGAAAGCCATGTTCCTACAATATGGCATAGCAATGTTTGTTAAATCTCTGCAGGAAATTTCTACTTAATCATCCTACATACAGAACTGGGTAGTATTGTTTAAAACCAGAAGACTACAAACTCCAACTACAAACTTACAGATAAATGATGTCAAGTGTGCAAAGCAGTTACTCCAAGCCCAGGCAAAGGGCACCCCTTGGATCATGCTGGGAGTGACCTAGTGCTGTAAAGTGACAACTATTGAAAGAGCTCCTAGGGCTTCAGCACGGGCCTGGGAGATCTACAGCTTTGCACAAGGAGGACAGCAGATACATAAAGGGAGAAAATGGGGGGAAATGAGCCCATTTAGGAGTGCTGTGTCATTTGTCCATTTTGTGCTTAAGTAATTCCATGTTATGGAATTTCCATATCATGTAATTCCTGCTGATTTACACACAGGTGCTGAGATCACAGCTGGGCTCAGTCTTATAACTGGCAATATGCCTGCCATCCTTAGATGCAGACCTGTCTAGTCATAGATGCAAATAGAGTTTTACTGTCTTTAAGACCATGTTAGAAGAACTCTTGACAAGGGATGAGTCTCAAAGAGATCCTCTGTGAAGTTCCTAGCAAAAAAGAAAGCGGAGCTAAGCATGGCAACACTGGGGTTTGTAATGTTTAGTTTTCAGGAGCCCATCCTCTTCAGGGATGTTGTCCTTTCCTGAATGGGAAGAATTAGTTTGTGATCCCAAGCAGACTCTGTTGTGAGCGGGCAGTGTGCTTGGAGCTAGCCCCAGGGAAAAGTAGAGGATGTGGGTGTCTGCCCATCTCTAGAGCTTATTCAGAGATGCTGGATAGCATATGAGTCAGGCCGCAGAATCTGAAATCTTTCTCTTGTGGGAAATAATAAAACTCTTTCTTTCAAAACTGAAGGAGAGATCCCTCCCCATAGTCATCCAACAATCCCTTTCTGTCAGCATCTTATCTTATAGCTCCCTAGTAGATACAGCACTGATCTACTGGGTGGAGGCCGCCAGTTCAAGTCTCTCCTTTTCCTTTTGTCATCACCCCAGCCAAATATAAAGAACCTCAACCACTAAATTAGAGACTGTTTTGGGTGACATACTCTTTACTCTTCACTCTTCACTCTTCCCAGTACAGCTGTATGCCTCTGCAGAAAATTGGTTAAGACTTGGCCCAGTAGAAGAGACAGCTGGAACACACTCTGGTGTGGAACGCACTCTGGTTCTATGGCCCTGGGCTGAGAAGTGGGAGAACTCAATTCTGGAGCGTGGTCCTGGGACTGTGTCAGTGTGTTGTGGAAGGCCTATTCTCTGTAAGACAATTGCATCTGGGGGATGAGGAGAGGAGGCAGCTGTGAGTTTCTACCTCATTGGGCAGGGGTGAGAATTGAATGTGGGACCCTGAGAACCGGCAGAAAATGAGGAGGAAGAGAAAGAGGGTGGGAGCACAGCCGTGGTCACCACACACTTCCCACAGGCTGTGTTATCAATGTGAGTGCTGATACATCTGGGAGGAGTGGGGAGACCAGGTCTGTTCTCAGTCACAGAAGTCTCTGCTGATGCCCAGGTAAACCCTGCGAGGCAGATACACATGGAAATGCACATCTGGGGAGCTCAGCCAGGCTCAGACATGAGTTAGGTACCCACCTGCTCTTCCCTGGCAAGACAGGTACCCTGGAGGCTGTGCAAAAGTGCAACTTTAAGGAGCAAGCCTGGATTTAAAACTCAGGACTTAGGGGCTGGTAGAGTACAGGCAGCAGGGTTAGACAGCAGTAGAGGAGGCCTGTGAACACTGCTTATATTAGGGCTAATCCTAATCTTTAATAAAATAACTTCCATCTTGGCACAACTCTTTCTTCTCTGGCAGTGGAAAGAGAGAGAACAACCTGCTTATCAAAACCATGTTCAAACTTGATGTTGGCTTGATAATGGTATGTGCGTGGGTCAAACTTACCTGTCTGCTGCAACTGAAGTAGTGGAGGACCAGGAGAGGTGGGAAATGTTTTCTGTTGGGAAGCAGGAGGAGCAAATGAGACACTCTTTAGACACAAGTTAGAGACAAGTCTCCCCTGTAGTTTCTTCTCTTTCTCCACTTACTCTTCCTTGTCTGGAGCTGCCATTCCTCTGGGGGAGAAGGAAATGCCAACGGATGTCTGAGATCCCGTCTCACATCATGTCTCCTCACATTGCCCTCTCGGTAACACTAATAATGAGTCTGGCCTCAACACCCCATTTATTTCCAGCTCACACTCCTGTCTCCATTAGTTTTCCCTTGATGACTTCTTGTGCATTTCCAGAGCACCTAGCAAATGGGCCACAGATCCTGATTATTGCTCTTTGCACTAACTCATTAATAACAGAAGTACTCAAAAGAAATGAGTGTATTAATCATATATTTTAAAAGCTGCCAATCCCCATCTCTGAGTTTCCTGGTGTGTTTTGTCCTTCATGTATCTGATTTCAGATTGCTATCTTTCCTTGATATAAACTACCTTTACTTAGTGTGTTACCCATTGCCAAGATTAATGGTGCTGATAGGAAACAAATAGGTAATAATCTGTAGTCTTGAATACCCTATGGTAATAAAAATAAATAATACATTTTGCAGTTTACAAATCCTGACTGCCAGATGGTTTCTTCTGCCATTGCTGATCTCTTTGTGATCTTTGGCTTTATGGGTATCCCATGAAGTTTGTGTGTGCGTTATTACATCTTTGCTTTTTAACTGCTGTTACTATAAGAGTGAACTAATCATAAGACTCTGAATGCTAGTCTAATAAAACTGGATGAAGATGGATCATGAGAATGACCTGGATGCATAGGGGATGTATCATATAAGTATGAGAAAACATGTTGGACTACTTGTGACTAATATTTTTGTTTGATTTATGGATTCTGTCATCTTTTATAATCTTCAAATTAATAAAAATCAGAAGACTTTTTAGGCTCTACTAAAACAAAAATACTTTTTCCATTGGCAGACTTTATCTACATGAACTTTTAAAGCATTTTAAAAATCCAAAGTTCCTGAAATTTTTGAGCTAGGTTTTAATTCGCTAATAAGGGACCCTATGGGAGAGCTGATTTTTTTCTTCTATTTCATTTGCCCTAACATGTGGGGGTTGGGGTTATTTTTTTAGTTTGTTTTAAATTCTGGGCCTGAAAGAATACAAATTCTCCCTGTAAAATGTAAAATTTTGTGTTCTTTTTCAAAAATATCATAAAAAATACTTTTTTTGACAAGTGTTTTGATTAACTAACTGTAGTATCTTACAAATCCACAAGATGGGTTTCACAGGAATAGCTTACTCATTTCTGGTTAGAAGTAATTTTAAAAACATAGAGGTAAGAAAAGTCATCTATTCAGGGAGAACTCCTACAATGACTAAAGGAGATGAAGAAAGGGGAGGGGATCTGAAGTCCGTAACTGAAGGAAAAACTGTTATTTAACACCTAAACATATGTGTGCATATAAAAGCATACCTTATAAAATGCATAGTTTTTAGAACTATATAAAAATTTTTGACATTTTTCGCCTGAAGGAATGTGCAAAAGATGCAAGACCGTGTACCCCAACTGGCTCCTCTCTGTCTGGGAGGTGAGTTGTTTGGGATGTCTGTGAATAATGGGGTTGCTGCACAGAGCTGAGATGGGCTCTGGTGTTGCAACATCAGTGAGCTCTTTGGTAGGTAATTACAGTCTGGTTGAAGCCCAAGGGACTGCTGGTCAGATCCATCTGTCTTCCATTCTTTCTCATGGTTTTCTCCAATAAGGATCTTTTTATTTTGCTTTCTGCTGCCTACCACGTTTCCTGGAATGAGAGATCTCTTAGGATGCAGTGCTCAGAAGTGAGTATGCTGATTGTGCACAGATAAACATATAGTGAAATACAAAGCTAACTGCACATTGCTAACTGCAACTTCCTCTGCTTGGCCAATACTTGATTTGTGTGAAAAGGCTTGTAGGCTTCCAAAGAAGCTAAAAAAAGAATTGGATTGTTTTCAAGTGATTCAAGTTTTTGGATAAGATGAAAATCCACCATGTTTTCACATGGGAATAAAAAATACAAGAGAGTTACTGTTTCATGTCAGCCTTTATTCAGTGTTAGGAAGACATTCATCCTATGAAGAGACCACTTTACCATTACCCATTGTTGGTGTTCTTCCATGTTTGTATGAAGGTGGACTTACTACAACAACCTGTGGAGATTGGACACTGCTGTTCTCCTGGTATTATCTTGTAATTTCCAAATTCCTATGATATAGCAAACTTAAGACAACTGTACAATAAGCTGGTCCTCAAACTCATAGCAAAATGTTGAAGTGCAAAATAATGCTTCTCGGAAGAACAATTTTGTACAGCAGCTACTGTTGACTGTTGAACCGGTAACGAGTGGCCGAGTACCATAAAACTCCTTTGGAAAAGGCTTTCCTCACATTAAAAATTAATTTTGATTCAGCGTGTCTTTATCCCTTTATTATGTGCCACTGAGGCACATCAGTAAGGGAAGAATTTTGATTGTACAAACATTCATACCTATTTCAGAGTCAAGTGCAAGAATGAAATTCCTTTCTTTTGGGCAGAAACTTTTTATGAATCTCAGTCAGCCAATAAATACAGCATCCTATGACTTAAGTGCCCAACACTGTATCTAAGATGTGGTGTTCAATTCATTGATTATCCTTGGGTTGTCATTAGTTCTCATATCTGCATTGAAAATTGAATTATAATTTGTTTGGGGAAATTTTCAGTAATTCCTAGATATTTTGCTGCTTTTATTTACAGAAGTGTTATGTGTTTTTGTGCTTGATGTAGTTACTTCCTTTTAGAAAAATCGATAGGTTTAATGTTAGCACATCAGTAATTGTATCTGCTAAAAATGAAATGGTAGTTCAAAAAGAAAACAAAACCATTAACAAGGAATAATTTTGCTTTAGGAACAGAGGGAAAAATAACATGGAAAATATTAGCAGGCTGTTATGTAATTAACTATGTGGCATGTGTTCACTTAGCATGTGGGATACTGTGCCCATATGTGGTGACTGCATACCAATAAGAAAAAATAGGAAAAATTCAGGGAAGGCAAATATTAATAGCATATGGAGGAAGGAGCAGCTCTTCTATGGGGAGGGAATACAGCACCTGCTTTTTGTGTGAGGTGCTCCAAGTTATCCAAAGGGAAAGGACACAGCTAAGGACCTTCATCTCTCCATAGCCCCATCATGAATGTGTGCTTGAGACTGCCTGGAAACCACTGGGTTTTCTGAAGAACGGTGCCCCAGGAGGGCCCATCGGCAAAGGCAGTCTCAGATTTTCTGTCTACTGAGGGCTTAGCGTCTGTACCACCACTAAGCCAAAGGGCTGATTTCACTGAGGGAAAAAAGAGAGTGTGGTCTCTGAGAGAAGTATACAAAATAGTGGTGAGGTGCATCTGTTTGTCCTTTTTTAGCAATAAAAAGCAGAAGACAATGAAATCAAGAGGAAAGCCATGAGCCCTGTTGTCAGGCAATAGGCAGACCTCAGCTGAGTTCAGTGACTGTTTGGCTCAGTCACTTACACCAGTTAAGAATATAACCCAAGAGACATAAAATGAATGAGACAGTCCTTAGTGAATTATTATCTTCTGGAAGTTTTTCTGCATTTCAAAGTTGGATATGGTAGTTAAGCGCACACGGGTTTTGGTTCTTCTCTGCCCTGAAGAGCTGAAATAGCATGGAAAATGATGACAGAGCAGGGCAGTTTGTCTCAGCCACAGTTGGTTTTTTTGTTTTTTGGTTTTTTTTTTTTTTTTGAGAAACAGAGGAGAGACTGACTCAGAACATGTAATACAGAGTAGATCATAGACTCTACTTCTGCTATGGCCCCCGGGAACTCCTGCTGCAGCCTTTTGTTGTTCTGGTCTGGTAGCAGTCTACACTCACACTGCATGGGTACAAATGACAAGATGACATGTAGGTACTGGAAGATCAAACCTCAGAAGTTCTTTCCAATTTTTAGGGTGTTACTGGCTCCAGCAATATTTCCTACAGTTAATATCAGAAATAGTTCTACAAAAGGTTATTCTATCTTAAGAATACATTTTGTAGTAAAGAACAAAACGGATCAAAACCACATAGTATAGACAGAACATTACAAAACATTGTGAAAATAAAATTTAAAATTACTTTCAGGTCTCATGCTTCATGGATTTATTTGTGGCAGTGAATTGTATGTGTTACCGTCAGTGGCACCTTTTATTTGGGGTTCTGTGTGCCAGGGGGTGTACCTGTGTGGAGTGAAATGATTGCTCCTACTGCAGAGATCCTTCAGCCTCAGCACTGAGCTAAAAAGGAAGTAATTTCCATTTCCTATCCCAGGGCAGGTATAGTAATGAAAAAGGCTGAGGATGACAGGTGATTCTAAGCTTTCCTTTCAAATAAGGTTCATCAAGCCTTAGTTCAAAGGAATCTGGGGAGGCTTGTAAGAGCCAATGAAAAATATGCAAAAATGGGCTATGCTTCAATACTGCAATACTATGTGCCTTGCAAATGTATTCCATTCTTTGCATACATCTAAGAGGAGGTGCATGAGCTGTTCTTCACATACCTAGTGACACATTTACTAGAGGCTCGGACAACCCATCCCGAAGTGACCAGCACTGATCACTGCCATGGAGAAGACCCAGGACAAGGTGAATCTCTGGGGTCACCTCACATGCATCAGGTGAAATTTAATAGGTTTTTTGTTGCTTAACTGTAATTTGTAAATCATCTTCTGACCCCAGCTTAATTCCTCTAACATCATGTCCATTGTTTTATCTTAATTTGTATTTCTCCAGCAGCTCATTCAGGCAATGAAAGATTTGCCTGGTGACTAATTTGAAGAAGGTGTAGGAAAGCATTGGTTGGAGGGAGAGCAGCATGTGCCACTCTCCAGGTTCCAGCCTGACCGGGACTTGACCCTTTTGTGCTTTGCTATGTTTTTGGTTTTGATTTCAGAAAGTTTTGATGATGATGCTGTTCAGGAAACAGAGCAAAAGCCCATTGTTTTTGCAGATTATCTCCTCAGATGCACTCCTGAAGTATATTGCTTGGTCTGACTGCAGATCAACCACAAATGCTGAAGCAAATAATACTGTGGGAGCCTGGAAGTGCAAATGCCATTCAGAGTAGTCACAGATACTTTGATGTGGGCACTCGCTTTATATTTCTTGCATTTCTTCACTCTAAACATAGTTTTGGCTTTAACTGTTTTCACCCAGTCTCTCAGGTCACATCTCTGTGCCATTGAATGACAGTGTATAAATGCTGTGCACCTGATGATTTGGTGCGTACTGTGCCTTAATATAGGCCACTAGTACCTAAAGCGAAGGCATGGATTTGGGAGTATTCAAATGTCAAGTGCATACGTGGGCCACTAGGGAGTTTGAAGTTCTGGGATTAATTTGTTTGGTTATAGAGACAGGTAGTACCCAGTAATCCAAACCTCCAAACTCAGAAAATTTAGTACTTGACTTTGGATTTTGAGTCTGGCACATGCGCAATTTGAGCCAACGTGAGAGGCTTGTTATGGCAGAGAAGCTAAGGATAAAGGAGTGGGAAATGCCTTTATTATTATGCCTTTGTAGTGGAGGAATTGGAAATATTTGCCTTTCCTCACACTGAACCATTTTCTTCATCTCTCTACTGAGCTGGTTAAAAACATACTGTAAACCTATTTGAGCAGCAAAAAGGATGATATCTAAAAAGTTATTAATAGCATATGTGGACCAATTCTTGACATGTTCTTGCCACCACTACAGTATCTGTTAATATCTCCCATACCTTAGCTATTACTCTGTCTTTTTCTCTCTCTGAAGGAACAATTTCTTTTCTTATTTCATGCATTATGAATATTTATCATCCACATACTTATTTCTTCCTTTTGGCAACCATACTTCTAAGTTGCACCAGCCAGATGGATTGGGATGGTCTTTAAAAATACTGTGCAGAATGTAAGAGAATTGAAAAATCCATAGCACAAAGATCATGCCAAAGACCCCCAGAGCCTTCCTTTTTTATTTCATTAATTCTGTGTTTCTTACCACCTATGTGAAAGCAAGAATAAAGCTTGTGTGGAAAATGGATGAGTACTGTTCCCACTCTGTGTCCAATCCTACCATAGCCAGATGTTTCTACCTGAGTGGTCAGCAATGCAAAGCTTGATACAGGCACTTAAATTGTCTCCTCCTTGTCCACCTTTCCCCCCTAAATCTCCCTCATGCTTGCTGTCCTAACTGGACTAATGCCTGCTACAGGGCTAGTGCCAATGTGCCCACCTGCAAACCCAGCAGCTCTGCATTTGGAAGCTTTTCTCTGCAGCTATAGAGGCAACAAAATGAAGGTTGTTTTGGGTAAATAGTAGGATTCAGAAAGCCTAAAACTAAAAGGAAGTGGAAGGACCATCAAAAGAGTGTAAGAATCACCCAGCAGAGTTGTTCTGGCTCAAGCCCAACTGTGTGGCAAACCTCCTTGGTTACTCTGAAAACCCCTAGGAAATATCTAGAGCAAAACGTGGAAGACCTAGGGTTGGTCTGTCAAAAACTTCCACAGCATTTTTGCGTAAAGCATGGCTGACGGACGGTTTGGTGGGAACATAGTGTGAAGTAGGATTGAAGTGAGGCAATAGCCTGGGAGACAGTCCAATTAGCAAGGGTATGTACAGGTAGGAGAAGAGAACCATAGTCCATGGTGGAGGGAAGAAGTCACAAGTATACTCAATATGTGCAAAACAATGTAGAATATGAAGGAAAAAAATTCATGAAGGGAGAGAGAGAAATAGGGGCACAGTGGATGCCCCAGCATAAGTAGCTTGGTGTAAGTCAGGGCAAAATACAAAGTACTTCCTCTGCTTTGCTTTCAACCTGTTTTTTCATCAGGTGCCTTCACTGGCCAGTTTCGATGGGGGGCTCTTACCTTTTACCGCAATAACCAGAGAACAGCAGTTAATAAACACTATCCATTACTTCATTGGTTTCCGTCATAGCCTTTCACAGTCATCTCCCCTCAGAGATGAAGAATCCTAGTCTATCGAATCCCTCTCTGTCTGGAAGCCACTCCATATTTCTGACCGTCCTCATCTTTTTTAAATTTGTTTTCTGGATTCTTTTTTGAATGGAGGGCCAAGGAAAGGAAAGGACAGATAGTCCAGAACAGCATTCTGTATTATGAATATTCATTGCCATATTGATTCCCTCTATTCCTTTCCTAATCCTTCTCAATTATTGAGAGGTCAATTATACCCTCACCTCTTCCAGTAATGCTGAAGAAAAATTTTTGACTGAGTCAACCCCCCCTGCCAACCCCAAAAACCACAGCCCATGAAAAACTATTGCTTTGATTCTGGAGAAAATATTATATGTTCAAAACCATGCAACCATTTCCTACAAGAATGTTGACACGCACCCATTTTCTTGAAAAGGAAAAAAGAAAGGAAAAAAGCTAGCAGAGTCTCCAGTTAATTAAATGGCATTGTGTCAGCAGCACACAGGAAAGGCGCATAGCAACAAGGAGAGGAGAATCTGATACAGAACTTACCACATTAGTTGTCTGCTTTGTCCATAGGAGACTTGGACAGAAATTAAAGCACCTGTATGGCAGCTAATAATGAAGATTTCATAGCAGAGGAAATAGGCCTAAACTACTTAGTTCCTCACGTTTCAGGGACTGTTTGGATGTAGATTTTTGGCTGAGGTGTAGTTTGGAACAGTTTCCAGCTTTGGCTTTTTTCTTGTGTTTCAAGGCATTTGGGTTCTATTTTGCTGTAGACTTGGTAGACATGCATATACTACAAGGACTAGCGAAATATATAAAAATATATACAGAGAGAGATTGTATATAATGAAAATTTGATGGTGACCTTAAATTCATAGTAAATATCCTAAAGTATATACTCTGTATTTTTTCCTGAGCTACAAAAATATTATAATAGTTTCCTCTCCCTCCGAGGAAGGACATGCAAAAAAGCAATCCCAGTAAGTATGTAGTACTTCATAAAACTTTCCTGAAGTTGGTTGTTTTTGGTTTTTTTCCTTTATAAAACCATGTACAACTTTTACAAAATCCATAATAATGCAGAGAAAGTACTCTGGTTAATATTATTTATACTAAAATAGTGTTTGCCTGTGTATTCTGACACCCAGTTTATGTTCTTCCTCTAGTTCTTTGAACATACGTAATTATTCTGATCAGCCATGTGTTAGGCAAGTATCTTCTCCTGTGATATCTTTGAAAAACTGTGTTCTTGCTACTTATCCTGAAACTGCTACAAGTGTCTCTCCCAGGAGACACCACACAGTCCAGATTCATTGATTATCTTCTGGGATGCAGTGTCCAGAACATAACCTCTGATTGGGGCATTCCCAGATCTTCAGCCTTGAACATTGGGACTTAAAAAAAAGAGCCTCTTCTCATGGACTGAAGACTTTACCTGCTAGTTAAGAAGGAGCAGAGATAGAGAGTCAAATACGCATTCCCTTCATTAAGGTGGGGGACAGGATGAGTTGGGATGGGGGAAAGAGCGAGCCATGGAGTCTGTTGTTTTTCTCCCTTGTGGGAACCTGCTGAACAATCAGAGTGATTTGAAGTGTGTCAAGATCACAACTGGAAGTGAAGGCATTCTTACTCTCCCAAACTCTATCAATAGAATAAAAATCTGATACTGTATTCCCAGTAGTAAAAATAGAAAGGAGGAGTAGGTACTAGACAGTCAGGGGCATGTGCATTTGTTTGTGTGTGTGTGAGAAAGAGAATACGGGAAGAAGGAAACTTGGTTCTTTTCCCTTCAGAAAGATGACCATGATTAGAAATGGCAACGTGGACAGAGGGGAGAGCGTGCCCATATTACCCCTCATTCCTTCATTATCCTCCCACCCAATAACCAAATATCCTCCTTTCTTTTCACCAATGCCAATGCTTCCAAACCCCATCCTCACACCTCCAAATTCTCCGCCATCCAATCCCCAATCCGTCTTAAAATCCCCTCCTGGATCTCCCATTCCTCCTTATATAGAAACCTTCTCTGAATATGCATCCTTGCACCTAGACACCACCTTGGCAGACATTGTAGTCCTCTCGTCTGTTCCCATGCCTGCTTTTTCTCTTGTTCTTGGGGTGGCTTCTATAAGTTGAACACCAGTTGCACATATCAAAACAAAACTCAAAAAAAGAGATGACAACAGGGACATATGCAGAATAAAATATATGTGCCGTAGCTCAGTGTTGTGAAGAATGGCTTCCTCCTCTTGGGGCTCAACTTTGTATTCAACATCTGCTAGGTTACTTAGCTCTTTAGTGGACACTGCATCATTGCTTCACCAAAAAGGATACCTTAGCATAAAACCAGGGCTGTCTTACAGTGATACTTGCCCCATATTTCTACCTCCTTTCTGGCAGTCTGCAGCCTAGGCACTTTTTGAACTAGAGGTTATGTCTGTATCTTCCTGTTTAATAGCCCCTTGTGGACTTCCATTAATTTGCTTAATTGTACTTTAAAGCCCTTTGATATTTTAACTTCTACAACATGCTGCGGGAGGGAGTTCCACAGTTTTTCCTAAGCTCGAAAGCCACTTCAGTAAGATGTGCAAGCTTGGCCTCCGTCATGACACTAGAATCAGGACTGCAATGAATGTATGAGGGGAAGCCAAGTTCAGTTTGGGCAATTTGTGGGCCAAGCTGTAGACTATGAAATCGAACTCACAGGATACAGCACTAGTAAGTGCCAGGATATCTGTTAAAGGAGAGACACAGGTCACATTCTTTTATTAAAAAATTAGCCTGTGGCTTAACAATATTTATCATACTGTCTCCCAGCTACATTCAGCTGACTCCAAAAGCTAGTTGTTGAAGGAAAGCAAATATTTCTCTTCCCCAAAAAGTGAGATTGGGAAAAGGAAAAGTCAGCTCAAGGCATGGCTCAAAAAGCTTCTCTCTGGTGGGGTAACACAGTCATGCAGACACATACATTGCTTCTTAAATAATGGTATAAAAGTGGCTTTTGTCAGTCACCTGGAGAATGTCGCTGCCTCATCAAGCACTGGTGAAGCTAATAAAAAGGCAGTAGTGGGTTATGCTGGAATTCCTCAAAAATCCCTGCAAATATTTTCTTTATTGCATTTTGGATGAATTCCTTTTAAAGTTCCCTGCTTGACCGCCCAGAGCATTTCTGTCCTCTAGCCCCTCAAATAAAGGTTCAGATAGGAAACTCAGTCCTTGAAAGTCCTTTTCTTTTTTTCTGAGGGAAAATGTGAAGACAAACAACCGCCTAGGATAAGCTTCTTCTTATCTTCATCTTGTAAAACTCCTCCAGGAAAGCTAATTAGAATATGTAAGACAGGGCAAAGAAGCACCAGAAAAGGAAAGGAAAAAGAGGCCTTGAAACCCACAGGCAGTCAGCGGAAAGTCCTGGCCTTTATAGTTCCCGTCAACAGCAGGAGAAGCCTGGAAAAGGTTGCATAGCGAAATCTGTGGCTCTGTGATTCATTACTTTGAGGGGAGGTTTAACATAGCGCAGGAGGCTGAGCAGCCCCAGCATCTCTGTGCCTGGGACAGAGCCACTTGGTCTCATGGCAGTTGGGCAGTGCTCCAGGATCACGGTCTTTCCCAGGTGACAGACCTTGGCTTTAGGCACCTGGACTTTTCTGAAAAAACCCCACTGGCAGGGTTGCAGCCTCCCTTCTGCACCTACCCCCGGCATGACTCCCAGAGCTAGGGTCCATGCGGCAGCAGCTGGGAATCATGGCATTCAGTGACAGCAGAAGGTTACTAATAAAACAAAGAGGGGTTTTATTATTAGTGCTGTCAGTAATACAGTGATAACAGCAATGCATGTTTGTGGACCTTCCTCCAGGACACTTTTGTGTGGCGCGAGCAGCTTTCTGTTGAGTTTCTTGACTGGCAATTAGATGAGGTGCAATCGCACTGTGGCATTATTTCCATCTGCATCTTTGAAACCTCGGGTGGATATGATATGTTTATACCAGGAGATAAAGGGTAGTGATTTTTGAAAATTGTCTTGCTGTGAGGGTGACCCTGGAAGAAGTCACCCTGAATCTCACTCGGGTGCCTGAGAGCTCCCATTACTGGGGACCTTGCCAGACCCCGCCAGGGAGGGCAGAGGGTAGGCTTCAATGGACAGATCCCCAGGGAAGATCAATCAGCATCTTTCCCTCATCTCACAAGATTTGCACCCCAAATTTGAAGCATGTTTATTTTAAAACAAGGTATTGAAAAAACGTTTTCAGTTTTATTTGCCTGCCAGGATCCTACTCCCAGGTTTTGCCTTTCTCCTACGAGCACTGCTGGTGCGCCGGATAGCTGAGGTAAAAGGTGTGAGCTTGGGCAAGCCATTAATATTGTGGTGCTTCTGTTTCGCCTCTTGTGTAAAAAGGCCATTGCAATCCTTACCTAATTTACAGTGCATTAAGGGGCTTATTATTTGCCAAGGACTTTGAAATCCTTGGCAACTTAGTGCTATCCCATATCACTGCAGAGTGTGGTAAAGAAAGTGATGTGGTGAACTTGGTCACTGTCCGCTGAATCAATAACAAACATTCCTCTCTCTATTTTGTGGGTTTTTTTCCTTATTTTCTTTTTAATTTATTCAAGCCAGCTCAAGTTCCTGCAGTGCTTTGTAGCCCTCTTTTACTTTTCACGTTTAAAATTTTCCATTTTAGGTCATCTTTTGTAGTCTCTCCTTTAGCCCATACTCAGTCCGAATGCGCCGAGTCTCCTCCAATTCCATAAACTCCGTGCCTTGCCCATTAATTACCGCTGTGGAGCTTGTCAGATTGCTTTGAGAAACGCCCAGCCCCAGCGATGGCATGCCATAGCCCCTTGCCTAGCCCAGCAGTAACATCCGCAAAGAATTCCCCTCTGTTAGTGAGCCATGGTGACCTCCCCTTCCTGAAGCCACACTGGCTATTTTCAGTTAATCTGTGCTTTTCCAAATGTTCTCCCTTTTGACTCTTAAAAGAGTTTCAAAGGCTTTTGCTCACAACTCATGTCAAACTGACTAGTGTGTAGTTTCCTACTATGTCTCTATAGGTTCACTTTTAAAGTTATGGCATTATGTATTAGTCATCTTTTTTCCTCAGAGACCACACCTGAACTCAGTAAACTTATGAAAACATCTACCAAAGTCTTTCCAGTTCCTACTGCTATTCTGTTCAGTATCCTCTGATGTCCTCGGCACCGGAGACCCAAAACCTGGTCTTGTGGAAGGTCTCCAGGCACGTCTCACTTTGTTATACCCCTGGCGTTCAAAGATTATGTGCAGAGGTTCCAGAGGAGTTATTCTGGCTTTGCACAACTGTTAGTGACATCAAAGTCAGGCCAGATAACACCTGAAATAAAGTTTCTGATACTAGGAACAACAGCAGCCTCCGGAGAGATGCTACAGTTTACTCTAGGCCTTGTGTATCTTCAACTATATCATAAGGCAATAGTTAAATATCTGTTTCTTAGCAGGACTCCAATGTTACTTTTTCCATCCAAGTAATTAATTTCCCGTCTTCCCTTGTAATTATTTACATCCTTGACAACTTGAATTCTGCCCTTTGGTGACATCAAAAAGAGGAAAAAGAGGCAAAATCATTGTCCCCTGAGATCATTGTCAGGTTCTTTGATTTCTCTACCTCTGCACTTCTCTATAGCCTGTTCCCATATTCACTAAGAATTTCCTGAGTTTATTACATGTGGTTTTTAAGTAATCATCATTCCTATAATATGTTTTGTCTTATGCTACTGAGGTGTTCTCCCACCCTTCATTCAAATGTACTTGCTGTGTAGGATTTCCATATCAACATTGTTGCCTATCTCAGTATTTACATTTCTGTTTTTACAAACAAATATTTATATTCTACAAAAGATATTTTCCCCCAATGTTTTCAAATATGAATTTATTTAATAGATGAACCTATGAAACAATAAGGAGTTTGTAGTCATGGGTGAGGTTTGGAAGAATGCATTTTAAATTTGGGATCAACAGGAGAAACACAGAGAAGCAGAATGTACTACTGTAAAGACCGATAATGAAAAATTACTTTGAAGGTGTGTTTTTTTACTGAAGAGTTAGCAAGAAGGCATCCAGGATGTTTGAGGAATCTGATTTTCCATCTATAGTGTAATAACTTCTTTTCATTGCTTAACATGAATAAAAAAAATCTTGACATAATTCCTTACAGCTCTTCAGAACTTGGAATAAAGGCCAATATTTTCCAGACCAAGTACTAACATAGTCTTAGGCCTTCATGGGATCATTTGAGAATCAGTGGATGTTTACAAGCCTTACCTGTAACCTGTCCCAACACCATTTTTAGCAGAAAATATTTTGAAATTATTTCTGCTCTGTCACTCTGTTTATCTTTAATAAGCCAGAAATGATCGCATGGTCTTTGTGGACATTCTCTATTTTTTGATACATTTCTGTACTTCTAGGTGGTTGGGGAAGGCAGGATGTTTGTCTTTTTTCATTCTGTTTTTGGTAAAAGTCAGTTTGAGTTCAAGGGCTCAAGGGTTCAAAGACTGAACATGTTCTTGGAAGAGAAACCCAGTGGAGATTATTAAATACACAGATACCACACGTCAATCCAGAATTCCCAAACTGAAAATAGTTGGAGAATGGGAGATTACTAATGGGAAGTTTCATATATATATATGCCTGTCTTGTTCTTTCTCTTCTTTGAACATCCATTTAACTACCACGGTTGGAGAAAGCATAGTGTGTTCAATGGACCTTTGCTCTGATATGTTATGTGTTACTGTCTTTCTTCTAATGCGAATTTTTTTTGATAACGCAAAATGGATTTGGTTTTACCTGGTAATTGCTCCCCTACTAGGAGAGCAATTCAGGTGCCTGGCACCACTGTAGATGTGCCCAGAGGTATTCAGGACATTTGGACAGGACTGGCAAATGTAATGAAAATCCTCCTTTAAAAGACAGAGCCCGAGCAGATGATCTACAAGAGACTTGTGTCCTTCTGGGGAGGCAGTAAGGGGCGAGGTGGGACACCCTAGGGTGCCTACAATGATGTGATGTGTCTGTTTAGGCACTCAAGTCTTGCCTAAAGGCTAGGTGTGCAGGCACTCGGTGTAGTCAAGAAAAATGTGTACTCTAAAAGGTGGGATTTACCCAGTGTGTCTTAGACACGCATCTTCCCAGTTCATATGTCTGCCTCTCAGTGTTAGGGGAAATAGAAGGCTCCCGGATAACTAGCTAGCTATCCAAAGTTTTGGGACATGAATACCACACACCATCGCTTTTGTCTTCTATCAGTGTTGAATCTGCTAAGAAAAGAGAAAGAAACAAGGATTTGACTCTCAGGCCAGGCTCATATGTTGCCTCCCTGACGTAGCTGTCCCAGCTGGTCACTCTAACCCTGCTCCAGCTGGCCAGATGTGTGACCACTCCTTCCCGTTAAAATGGGTAGGTGTGAAATCCCACCAGGTAGCATAAGTCAGTGAAAAACGCTTGTTTTGGCAGCATCTATAACCAATATACTCACCGAGCCTTTCCCCAAAACATTGAATTTGAACTCTGCTCCAGGTTCCTGCTTGCAGTGCTATGAGTTCCTATTTATTAAGCTGACTTCCATGTTGTCAGTGTCTTCTTCAAAATCTCCTATGTATATGCATTCAGAAGAGATTTTTCCTCCTTCTTTTCAGAAGCTGAATGGAGACAAATAATAGAACAGAGACCTTAAAGCACTTTTAATGCACTGCACGCTACCCGCAGCCACCTCTTCAATAAAAGTGAGATCTGCTTCTGGATTGTATCCTTATGTGGAGTTCCAGTTTCCAAATCCTCCTTTCAGAGACTCCCTGAACCTGGGATGGTCTCATTTTCTTCTGCTAACTGTTCCAAATTCACCATCTGGCACTTCTCAGTGCTGGAGAGTGAAGATAGTTGTCAGCAGCAATGCAAATCATTGTTGTTTTGTTAAACTAACCTATAGTACATCCCCCCCTTTTTTTTCTCTTGCTTCCAGAGGGTATAAATAATAATGTTTAAAAATGAATAAACACACACGCAAAGACATATTATATCTCAAACACATTCCAAAGTCCTTGCTCAGGTTTTTCATTCACTTCCAATGCCAATAAAACTGCAACTGAGGTGAATATGATTTTGGTAGACTAAAAATTGAGTAAAATTTGCAGAAGAAATTTGGAAGAAGTTTGCAACAGCAGCATTGGCAATTCAACTCAGAATGCATATTAAAAGGAAAGCTGAGCTGCCATTTGTGGCTTGGAAAAAATGTCTATTTTGAGGACTTGGCTTTTTCCCCCCCTCACTATATTCTTTCTCGGTAGCAGTATAATTATTAACACTTATGGATGAAATTCTGAAAATCTTCCCGTGTCTGCTCCCTTTCACAGCAACAATAAGAAATCCACCTCTAGCGGAGTAGCAAGCTCCCTAGCATAAGTCGTACAGGGAGCCTGACGGTATCTTTGCTTTTAGTCATTTTGATTAGTGAGTGGGCTGTTTTATTAATTACTTGGTTTAGTTAAACAGTAGTCATTTTGAATACTGTGTTTGTAAACTCCCTTCCTCGGCAAGGTTGTTCAGGAATATCTGTCCAGGACAGGCTCAGTCACAAAGCGCCCAGTAGAGGTTGTATTTAGCACCTGTGGGTTCCTGCTGCCAGTGACACTGTGAATTAGTGTGATGAGACACTGGAGCAGCCACCCTTTGTCCCCTGGGACCGTCACTGTGCAAAGTTTTGATCTCCTCCTACCTAACAGGCAAATGAGATCATTTTCTCAGATACACATCATTGTTAATTATTAGCAGAGATATTTTTAAAAAATGAAATAACAAAATGTAATCTTGAAGAAGGGAGCACCGTTAACTGCCACAGAAGCAGTTAAAGATCTGTCTGGAGATCTTTGAAATATCCCGTTAGTGGGATTTCCACGCTGATACAATCTAACACTTTTTGGGGACTGTGTATTTCTGTTCTGCTAAGATATCCAAATTATCAATCTCTTGATTATAATATTCATGATACTCAAACAGACCAGAAAGAGTACTAAAATAATTTAACCATTTCCACTTTCATATTTCCAAAGTTGCTGACACATTATCCTGGTGCAGTATATCCTCTCATTCTCTCTTTTCCTTTAGAAACACTCCATTCTGCCGTCACATACTGCTCTGTGCATATTTTTCCCTTTCGACCATTTTCAGACCTATGGGTCTCATCCTGACCTAGGGTCCACCACTACAAATTCAAAGTACTGCCATTTTTTTGCCATTACACAGCTCTAGTTTGCACTGATACAAATCACAGCAGCATCTGACCCTTTGCATGGGGTGTATTCCTCCTGGTAGACAGTGTATGGGCTGGTCTAATTCAGCAGAGTTCGCAAAGAGGAACTGCCCTTTGCTTTATCTGTCCTAGTGCTGGTACTGAAGAGGACCTGGGTGACTTTTCTGTTATGATCTCTGTGTACCCTGTGCATGACCGGTAACTGCAGCTCAGGCCTGCCAGATCATCAGGTTCCTGCACCCAAATCGCCCTCTGATGACATTCCTGCTAACGAAGGGTGGATGTGGCAGACCGTCCTCCTCTTGCACCTCTGCCCCATCCTCCCCCCACCCCCCAAAAGGGAAACCTTGAGAAAGAATACAATAAAAAGCATGGGAGACACAGAGAGGCAGAGAGTGCCTGAGGTTCAACAGCACCAAACTAATCTGTCAACAAAATCTCATTACAGTAATATACGGTAAGTCTTTCATTGTACTACCGAGGCAAGCCCATCCTTGCCCCACATTGTTTTGCTACCAGAACTTTTCTCCCTGATCCCACCACCTCTTTCCTAGTGCTGGATGGTCGCAGCCTCTCCCTGTCCACTTGGGGAGGGGTAGGCAGCAAGAGAGGGGCCCAGTAATCCCATGCCTAACTGATCAGTTTGTGGTTCTAGCCAGGAAAGAAGAGTGAAGCAAGGGTTAATTACTGTGGCAGTTCTTAGAGCTGGGTATGGTGCACACCATTGCTCTCAACTTCTGTTCCTGTAGCTCTTAGCGCTGAGTAACACCCAAAGTTTTGTGTCACTGCAGCTACAGACTTAGCAGCTGCCCTTGCAGCTTCAGACCGCAAGGTATGGACTGACTGACAACTAGTGAAGGAAAGGATTCAGCTGCTTTTCAGTGGCATAATATCTTTGGCACCAAATACATTTTCTACTTCACGTTGTCACACATCTTATCCAAAATGAGTGCCAGGCTCTGAAAGCAAAGGTCTGCACCAGAAGATCTTGAAGCTAACAGGAAAACTTTCCCTGCCTGTAAGGAGCCCTGGTCATTGCTCTTTGGGGCAATAATGGGGAAAACACTGCAAGGCAAACCTCCCAGAAGCCAGCAGGGTCTTCTGAGAGGGAGCTACCTGCTTTACTGAGACCAAAAGTGCAAGTGTAAACCTGATGAGCTAAGGGGTTTCTCCCTTTGCCTGCAAGTCACACTGACTCTGTGATACCTGATAGTGGATTTTTTCACTTAGCAAAACCTATGGGTATCAGAGGGCAAGCCATAATAGATCTGATATATTTTTCTCATTTAAAGTTCAAAAAAATTAATGAGATTTTAAACACCAGTGAACCCCCAAAAAGAGTGAGCTGAACAATTTTTGAAAAAGTTTATTTAGCTCATCGTGCTTATGATCCAAATGACCTTTGAGGAGGAAGGCAAGAAATGGATAAAAATAGCTGTTGAGTTTTGCGTTCAGTCTGAGCAACTACCTCCTAATCTCCTAAAGAGAAGACGTGTTCTGATCCAGTCATTGAATACAAGAATTTATTAAACTTTTATTTCTTGGGTTCTGCATTCATGAAATACATGAATGCACTATTCAGTTGAAGGTTTATGAATTGGGTTTATGAAAGAGGTAATGGTTTTTGAATCTTGCATTACCTAATGGTTAAAGCTAATCCAGAACGTTGCTGAATATGTCTGAAGCCACAAATAAAGTTGTTTTTATGTCTGGCCCTTTTGGGAAGGTAGACTGACTTGGTTTTTTAGACTAAACTATATAGAAAAACCTGGATTCACATGTGAGCTTTGGATGGACATTTCTCTTTTTTCTTTTACTGCTGTTGTCTTAGGTTACATATAGATTTAAAAAAAAAAAAACCAAACAACAAAACAACTCTGGATCCTGCAATACAAAAAAAAAGAGCCTAAAGGATGTTCAGAGTGTCATATTGTGATTTATTGTTCCCTGTCATTTATAATTTTAGTATTCTTACTGGCTCATCTATGAAGATATTACGTTAATGTCTTTTAAGAAGATTGCCACATAAGCTGTAAGTGTATGCACATAAATATTACTTGACTTTTAATGCAAGGGTATGGAAAAGCTAAGATGCTGCTCAGATAAGACGTCAGTGCTGTACCTGGAAGAAACTTGTGCAGACCAAACTTGGCCCAGTTTCCAGTTTTATTGAAACCAGATGCTTTTTCAGCATTTAGCTCGCAAATCTGCGGTGCTTTGTCCAAGCCGTGACCCCCAGGAGCTGCTGTCACCCAAGGCACACCATGGGAGGGTGTCCCAGTGGCTCCTACCACAGCCGTGTAGAAATGATGAGCTTGGTGCAAAGGTCTCACTTTTGGTGTAATTTGTAACAGCATTTAACTCCATGGGAGATTTCTCCGGAGGAGGCTGGGGCTGTAGTCCCTCTGGATATTGGAGGATGTGCCTGGACAGACATTTGGAGGCAGATTAGCACTAAGCCCTTTGCAGTCCACTTAAGACACCTTGCAGGACCCAGGGTTGGAGCTACACAGGGCTCAGGAAGAGTCCCTGTGGGGCCAGAGCTTCCCTCCCACCACTGCAAAGGGTATCCCAGGGCAGGGGAAGGCAACAGCCTGACTTGGCTTCTCCCAGCTGCCATATGGTGCCTCGATGACCGTGTCCAGCTGCCACAAATTAAGGCTGTCCCTCGGCCTCAGACTGCTGGAGGCTACAGTGGAACTGGGCAGGGAATCAAAGGAGTGCGCCTGACTGACGCCCCGACTGTACTCCGCCACGGCCGCCCTGCTGAAGCCTCTGTATTTAGCTCGGGATGTGCACATTTGGATGCAACAGAGGTGTCCACTGCCCAGCAGTACTTTTGAGGCTCTAAGTAAGTTGGTTAACCTTTTTTCCCCCTCCTAATCTGTTCCAATTTTACATCCTCACCTGTCTCTGGAAATAGATACTTTCACTTACCACAGAAAGTTGTTCTTGAGGTGTCTTGGTTTGCCAATGGAAACTTTAACAAGACAGTTTTCTTTCATGGGATTTCCCTCTCAGGGTTTGGCCCTTCTGGTTATTGTTGGTTTTGTTTTTTCTCCCCTTGTGAGTAATGGGACAACTACTCATAGGCAGCTTTCACATGAGAAAGAGCTGCTGTGTAATGGCCTCATTTTGGAGATACAAGGAATGAGATAACTGGTATGTAAGTTACACTGGTTGTCATGTCTGTAAGCATAGCTTGAATGGATCCTACACCTACACTAACACAAATATACTGAGGCAAAGGGGTAAAATTCCTTGTCAGAGCCGTGGAATAATCACAGGAAAAATAGCGTTTAGGGAAAAGAAGACTTGTATAAAGGAAAAGTGTGATGGTGTATGGCCTGAAAGCAATCTGGAACACAGGATCAGAGCATAGGGCTGCAACGTGGCTTCCTTTCAGTGGATATAGTCCCAATTTCTGGAAGGGAACATTGTTGAAACCAACTCTGAAACTTTCTGGATCCTTGCCCCACTGTGTCTTAAAAGCTACTTACCCTCTGTATAGTAGTATAGAGAACTGGCACATCCGCCCCATTGCTGTCTTCAAACCTGATACAGTTGCCCCAGTGGTATAGATCAAGTATCTAGGGTTTTGTATACTGCATTTCAGTAAAGGGAAGCATTTAAGGGAAAGTAATACGATGCATAACTTGAGACACCAAGGCCAGCAGGATGGAAGTTTAGATGTATTTATTTACATTCAAGATACTGTCTGCAAGTCAGGAGAGAAAATAGTCCACAAAACTTGGGGAAAGACTGAATATTTCAGTCACAAAGTTGGACACATTATGTTTTTCTACATTCATGCATTCGTGGACCTCTAAAACACCTCAAGTCTTCCCCCACAAAAAAATACGTCTTTTAGCCTTTCCCTATCAAGTGCTCTAACACTAAGGTGAATTTCACCCCTACTGGTTGAAATTTCCATTTCCAAAGGTGCTTCTTTATCTTCTTATTTGTTCTGCTTCCTCTGGCTGAGTTGCTCTGAGGGAGGAAAAAAAAATCCTTTTTATGGGTTACATTACTTATGCAGCAGGCATGAAACTGCAAACACCTGGTAGAGTTTCCCTTGTGTGAGCTGCAGCCTACCTCAGAGTACTCTGCAAACATCTGAAACTCATTCTGTGGATCTCAAAGGCCCTCTCCATCACTGATTGAATATTTTTATGAGATTCATTATGGAACAGCTGTGATTGATACTGGTGATCACACAATAGAGGCTATTAATGTTTGAGATGTGGTCACTGTCATCCAGAAGAGTAATTATTAAATTAAGGTAAATACAACATGTACCCCTATTCCACACGTATTACGCCTGCTCTTGGCAGGGAACATCTGGATGAGGTGATGCTCGCTGTAGGCATGGGGATAGCTGGAGTATTGGCTCACAAGGATGTTAATTTTGGCTAGTGAACTGAGAAGTAAAATATCTGAAAGAATTGCTAAATTAATGTCAGATTTAAAATAGCTAAATAAGAAATGAATGGACAACAGAGTATTCTGTGACTGTGCTTCTGCCTTTCTGTGCATTTCCTGAAATATTTTCTGTTTGGTACCAGGGAAACCCCAAATTTTTCCCATGCCAAGTAGTCGGTACTATCTGTGGTATCTCATACTTGGAAACTCCATGCCACTATGACTGTGGAAAACAATGAGATTATTTGGATGCAACATGAGTGTCTCTTTCACAAATGAAAGTCCTGTACAAATTCAGACCTGGTATAAGTACCTGCAGAGTTTTTTTTTGTGTGTGTGTGTGTGTGTGTGTGTACGTAGCACTGTGTGTAGGGGTGTGCATGTATACTTCAGAACCTATTTTAATTGAGTAAGACTGTCAAACAAGAGCAATATTTAAGGAGCCTATCTTCATATGGGGGCAATCAGCAAGCAAGTTACTTCATAACTTAAAAATGTTTATCTCTGGGACCCAGAGCACAGCCACTAGCAGTTGAATGGTGCTAGACATAACAACAGTTTCATATGAGGGGCACTCTTCAGCAGTAGTGCCCTTTGACGGAGACCATCAAAACGTATATTGAAAAGAAGAGAAAACAAGAACTTAATTTTTTTCTTGCTGACTTGTACCTTCACTAGTTCTTGATATTGAGTCTCAGTTCTTAGTAAGTACTATGGTTTGCATAGGGTTTATATACTGACCAAGAAAACCTCAGCCTAGTCACATGCTGTTTAAACTACTTCATTGATCACAAACTGGCTGTATATTAGGGATCTAAAATTCACCACTGTAATTAACTTTATTGCTACTGCCTGTTTCATGCTTCACAGTATTGCCCATTTAAAAAAACACTTGTCCAGATTGTTTCATTTCAATGGAATTATGTTGTTTTATACCTGGTGGATCGTATAACTCTCAGTATGACAGAGGACCGAAATGTCTTTTTAATTTTGACTGCTTTGATCCTTTGTTGATAGTTTTCCTCCAATCTTTTTTCTGTCTAATGAAGTGGATATTGTTAAAAGACTAAGATGCAATCCCAGAAATTATTGAAAAGGGAAAGCAGCTACCTTTATTCAGTTTTTTATAGGCAGGCTTTGCTCTTTTTCTTGTTTCCTACATTTTTTTGTTCTTTAAAGTCAATGGCAATAAGATCTGTAGTTATAAAAACACCCAGTGTTTCTTTACTTTGTATCTTAGTAAGAAATAATAAATCAAATAGAATCTTTCTAGGTTTATTGTTTCTACAAGTAGCCAAATTCTCCTTTCAGTTATACCTGTGTGACTGTATTGAATTCAGGGCTGCTCACTGGTAGAGACAAGAATTTAGCTCATATTTTATAAATGAATGAAGTATTTTACCAGGTTCTCCTTTTCTTCCTGTGTGAGTCAGTTACACAATACATTCAGAGACTGGCTCCAGCTGGGACTTTACACAGTAATCCACAGTACTCATATGCCAATCTCAAGTTTATACTAGAAAGAATCTTTAAAGAGTTATAAGTTCAGCAAAACAGAAATTCAGGGTTCAGTGTCAAAGAATTAATCTTTTTCCAGATGCAACAGAATCTGGTCACTGTAGATGATCTAAGTTTATGCAGCTGAAAACTGCATTTCTTCAAAGAGCAATTATGCTTACATTTTACATTTGGCTAAATTAAGGATCCAGTACTTCATATCTCTTTTCTGCATGTCACACTACTAGAGGTGACTACAAATCAACATATGGGTTTTTTAAAATGTAGAGAAAGCCCAATTATGGCAAGGCTGAAGGGTTATTTGATATTTACATAAAGTACACATATCCTAAGGTATGGAAAACTATCATTATTTTCGAATGGGTAATAACCGGCAGACTATTGAACAATGCCTGTGAGAACCTTTCTTGCACAACGCAACATTCGACTTTGCATTTTGCATTGCTTGCAAGCTTGAGTGTTAGAAGACAAACTCAGAGAAAAAAAGCCTCGGTGTGCTACTTCTGTGTCTTTTTTAAAGACAACCAAAATTTCTTTCTGTTCATTCTACAGTGCTTTTAATTTGCAAAATCCTTCTGTATAGGTGATTGCATCCATCAGCATTTGAATTTTGGTGGTAAGATCCCAGTCACCTTGGCAAGTGTACTCATGCAAAGTTGTACATACTGTGATCTTAATATCCAAAATATTTTTTCTTAGCTTCATTATCTCCAAGGCTTTTCTAATATCCTAGAATAATGTAGTCCTAAATGGAAGATGGATAGGGTATTTTCTGTGGCACTTTTCTGCTGGGACCTAGGAGGAGGTGAACAGCTGCTGAAAGAAGCCCAGGGGTATGTTGTCTCCCACCGCATGTGTATAGGCAGCTATGGCCAACTAGCCAAGCACAGCTTCAGCTTACAAAGGAGTCATCCAGCCCAGTGGAAGTACTTGTGTTAGCATCTTCTATGTTTTGAGGTATAAACTGAAGGACCTTGCTTTTCAAGGTGCTCAGCCTTGAAAAAAAGAGTTGTTCTTGTACCCTGAAGTCCTAATGAAGGCAATGGGAGTTGGGTGGCCAAAACCAGAGATCCACCTCTGGAAGTCTCTGGTTTTGTTGGGTATTGTCTTTTGAGTCCTGTTAATATCACTGTGATTCTTCGTTGCAGTTGACTTTGGGTTGTGAATTGTGAGTGAGTTAGAAATACAAGCTGTGTGGATAGAAGGGACATGAGAGAGGTAGTCCAAAGGCTGTCCCTGAAGAACACATCCTGATAGTTAGCAAGCAGGCCTGCAGTCCCTGGGTCCTTACAGCTACTCAGGTCCCATGCTGCCTTTCCAGCACTGCTGTGTCTTAGGACACCTCCACATCACCAGATAAGGAATGTGATATTGCCTCTGCATTTTCCAACCATACTTCACCGGAAATCCAAGCCGTGCTTCCAAAACCTCCAGATTTGAGTGTGCATGTTTTTCTAACCTAATTACATTTCAGAGACGATTTCTTAAACCACCTGAGATGAGATCATATCCACAGCAAATGGACAGGGAGAACTTGCGTTTTATCATAGCAACCAGATGCTTGAAAAGAGTTCTCTTTCAGTCATCCTTTCAAAAATCCTACATGATCTCATACATTTGTGTCCCTTCAACTTAGCTGCATGCTCTTTTAACATGTTTCATTCATTTTTATCTTACAGTATATGTTTCAAAGGGAAAAGCAGCACAGAGGAGCTGCAGATAACCTTGTGAGGCCTGATGGTATGCACTGCAGTATGCCTCAGAGGGTCATGTTGAGTTTGAAGTGAGATTCGCGCTCCTCACAGTAGAGATGAAATTCAGTTACAGCAAAACCTCTTCATTCCAATGGACCTAAGATAAGGACGCCCAGAGTTAAGCATGCAAATCAGCTTTATCTGAAGCTTGAACTTAAGAGAAGATGACTCAGGGAGAAGGGAAGGAGAGTGCATACCAGCACGTATGAAAATTTTGATCATATCAGTCCGGATTTTTACTCTGGCTTTCTGTGTTTTTCTAATTCTAAGGCAGAGAGCTGTGCTGCTTCTGTATGTATATTTACTGTCTCCTATAGCACAGGAATGTGCTGGGTGCTGTAGGTAAACACCCCCAACACAGTAGTACATCCCCATACCACTGCTGAAAACCTGAAACCTAATAATAAGACCAGTTCCAATGACTTCTCTCCACTCCATATTTAGAAGGATGAATATTGGTGGTATTTTGTTCTTGGTAACAATTAGCTGGCTTTTTTAAAAATAAGGAGGAGGTGAGGCTATATAAATAGAGCATTTTTCTTGTGTTTACTTGTACACTGGTGTTCAGCCAAGGACTATCTTAGATATAATCCCTCTCAAGCTCTTCCTACTTGGTCTGCATTCTAAAAACCATGACATGGTGTAGAAGAAGACAGAAAACGTATGTAAATGGGTATGTGCACAAATATGTGGTATTATGTGCAGTGCACTATGTTTAATACTGGAATTTAAGAGGTCTGTTTGCCTGCTTGTTATTCTAGTCTTCTGCTTGTGTCACTCCTCTGTGATGCCTTACAATTCAGAGAAGCATCCATTATTTATTTTTATTCCCCCATGTGACATGGTACCCTGGGCGTTATTTAATACATATCATCAGGCCCTCCAGTGAGTACAGAATTGTTAATTTCATTGTAGGCTCACTTGTCAGCTGTTCTGAGAGCAAGAGTTGGGTGAACATTTCACAAATGTTGAGACTGATATTTGAAATATGAGATGCAGTGGTACTGTTATTTCCATTTTACAGATGAGGAAAGGAGGACTGCGATAAAAAAACCAATCAAAGGCATCCACTAATTTGGGACAGTGAGCTTCAAGAGGACTTCGCAACTCTATACAAGTTTGAATATTTAATGCCTGGCTCTGGTTTGTTTTGTTTTCTTCTGTGGAAGGCCAGACTTCCACTAACAGGACCCCAGTGCAGACTTCGTCACATCCTACTTAGGTGCTCACCATGACTACTTTGAGCTGGTAACACTTCTGGCGTCCTTGTCTGGACTTGGAGAGAGGCAGGATCTTCCAAGGAGGGATTCATCAGGTCTGTGTAAGGTGTCCACCTTAGGAAGAACTGAAGGATGTACTACAAGTGTGTATTTTTCTCCATGGACTATGAAGGGAGTAAGGACTCAGTAAAGCTCAAAGCTGAGGCCCCAGGTTAGCTGAGATGAACTCCTCTCAGGGGTCTAATGTTAGCAATGACAAAATGAAGACTCCAGTTCTTTCTGGATAGCTTTTTGGATATCACATTAGGTACAGGTAGCAGTGTTGTATTATATACAGAGTTTGCTATAATAAATACGTATCAGTTTATCATGTGTTTATTAGATACATACACACACAGATTTTGCAGCCATCCACACATTTTTTATGTATGGACATTGAAACGTAAAGGCATTTCTGAGACAATGAAGGGCAATTAATGCAGAGCAGAGCTATGCTGCTCCTAAATTGAACTTTAGATGTTCTTCAAAAGGATTTTATAAGGAACAGGTAGAGTTTCATGTTAACCATTTGGGAAAACACTGCAAAGATCTTTATTACTGGCTAGTTGCAGGAACTTACTGGATATAAACCCAGGAATGTCTGCACAGCAATGGGATGGCTACATTTATGTATTGCTTTGTACAAATATTTTTAGTGCCTTTGCACTCATTACTAGCAGTGTTGCCTTTTATGTCAGACATGAAATTTAATTCTGCTCCTTCTTCCTTGATTTACAACAACAAAAGTTTTACTCAAATAATTGCCTACATGGATTGTAGACAACTAGTTGAGCAACTTACCAGAAGATTATCTGATTTCTTGATTGACACATACTGCTGGTAATTCTTTCCATGTCCAGAGGTCTAAGAAGATGTCTTTTTTTCCAGCAACACAAGCAGAGGAAGTGCTAATCAGTAATGATGTTCTGTTATGTCATTTACTTTCTGCAGTAGGTTGGATTGCATTCCTTGACCTTGTGAAATTTAAATCTCCTCAACTTTCAGGCAATAGAATTGCAGTTATTGCTGCTTCACCCATGGCATTGTGGCTTAGTTTCTTCTCCCCCCTACCCCCCTTCTTTTTTTCTAACTAACACATTGTCTGCTGAGTTGGCTGTACATACTTTAGTTGACTGAATTCATTTAACTAATCGATAAATCTGTTGTTCTGATTGCAATTTAAACATTCTTAAGGAAGAAGGGAACAAACTGGACAGTGGAGGGGTGTTTCTTGTTATACTGCAAATGAGGTGGCATGTCTGAAGCGACATATCTTAGCAAAGAACTTAAGAGGGAGAAAGTGAGCGATTGCTTCCCCGTCTTGCTCTTCTCTGCTCTCCCAGTTAGTCTGTGAACTGGGAGTGGAAATGATAGTACTGGCATGCCTCAAAAACAATCTTGGTGACTGTAACTTAACAGCAGATAAGTAAAATTTAAAGAGAAAAAAACATGTATCTGTATCCTCAGCAATTACCTTCCACCATGCCAATCCAGGTGCTACCTTCACATCTATTATTCTTCAGTTTCTGACTCCTTTTCATTCCCAGATTATCTCCTTCAGGCTTAGACATAAGATTTATTCCAGCTCTGCCCTTTGTTAAGCCTTTTAAAGAAAATTAAGGAGATTCCATATGACTTCTGGGAAGGTATTTCATACGATCTTTTCAGAGGGATTACTAGTGTTGTGTTTACAATCTGGCTTGTTTGATTCAGGATAACTTGAGGGAATATGGTGAAGCCTCTTCAGTGAATCTTGACCTGTCAAAATGTAAAACCACAATTTTTTTTTTAGACCTAGTATACTAGTATATAGATTAATTTAGTGTTTTCTGGGACAGCTGAGAAGATGCAGACAATGTTTCTGAGGTTGCTTGCAGAATAATCTAAGTAGTGGGGGTGTTTACTGAGATCTAAGAATTAACTGGGTTTTTATGGCCAGATGAATTGTAGGTACATACTTCCCAAACTCTTGGTTTTACTTTAAATATCCTTAATCAGGAATCCAGAAACTCTTGCCATTCATAGCAATGACCGATTTATTTTTTTTTCCCCGAAATTGCTCATTGCTTTGCTTTCTTACCATTCTGAGGCCATGAGTTCCATGATCAAATGAGCTTCCTCATTGAGCTTCAAATGAGAAAAGGTGTTTCTCATGTTTGGTTTTCCTTCTGACACTTTTCCAAATCATTGCATGTTCCCTGTTTCACTGAATATTCTAAAAAAGCTGAATATAAATTCCCAGACTGTCTACTCTCACGGTTTTTATTTAATCTGTTTTTTAATCATAGCACCTCTTGCTAATCTCTTATTGAGGTAAAGGAATGATCTGTTAAAAATACCTTTTTAAAGCATTTATCTGAAAGCATTATAACACTCCATCGGATTAAAGCACACTCGGGAAAATACTGAGTGCTTTGAACACCAAAGTGAGTCTTTTTACCTGAAGTGTGTAACATCCCTAGTTCATTCTTATTTGTGGTAAAAAGAATTACCTCTTAGAAAAGAGCTTTATTAATTTGCATTGTCCAAACAGAGAAGACAAAGCCCACATTCTTAAATTATTTATCAATCCATGAGGAATTTTAAATTATTAATTAATTTAATAATAACTATCTGCTACATTGATTAAGCAAAGCAAAAGCAAAGTGCTTCCCTTGGATCCAAACAGGAGCAGAACTACTGAATGTGCTTAATGCTGCTCCCTCCCATGGTGCCTACCCATTGCTTTCAGTGGGACAAACCATATGAGCAAAACCTATAGCACTGAGCACTCTTACAACTGATTTAGTATCAATTATAGCTAACAATGGGAAAACTGCTCTTGCAAGGAGGGGAAGGTGTCAGAACTGAGGTCTAGGATAGGAGAACACAATTCTGCTCTCAGGTTTCCAAAACTTTCTACAAAGTTTACATACGTTGTATGAGTGGCCAGTGGATCCTTTCCAAAATCCATGGAATTAAAAAAAAAAAAAGAAAACACTTTTAATGATTCCAGTGGGTTATGGAGCCAGCTCTGTGTTATCGGAGCACTACTAGTATTTAAAACATCATCCATGGGAAACAGAAATTGCTCATTTAGAAACCATTTTCCTTTACAGAATTCTCAGGCTGTAGACTTAAATGCAAATTTCATTAACATAGATGATAAAATAATACAATAAGATACCTTTTTTTTCCAGAATTCTCAGAGTAATAAAAAGAACAGTGGGCAAAAGTGCTTTAAATATATTAACATTTTTTTTAACTCTGCAAGCCTTTGTTCTCAAGAAAGAAAACTGCTCTTTCACTTCCCTGAAGCCATTGGTAATATGATGCAAAAACATCAGAGAAAATCTAATCCAAGATAGGTGCAGTCCCCAAGGGAACATGCTCTTCTTTGTTTTATATTTCCATTGGAAATCTGGGAGATTTTGCATGCAAACATCTTATTTCATGGGGCTGCTTCTCAAATTGAGAGATTAAATCTAGCACAGTATAAAGGGCTTTTCAATAAAGTGGGTTGCACAGTCTTCTGTTTACAGAAAATTGATGCATCATCTGATATATCTGAAATTGCTAACTTCTGTTTCAGTAAAGCTGAAGGAATTTCAACCAGCCCATTATCTAATCAAGAAAAATATTCCCTTAGCATCTTGTCTTAAGGTAGCTGACTGACAAGCAGTGTTTGGACTACTATATATCACGATTCATTACAGCTGCAAAATGGACTGATTTTCTTGGGAAAGTCATATTTGCAGAACTATCCATCATCCACAAAGTGTTCGCAAATGCCTCAAAAGCTGCAAAACAGCTATTAAATCCTAACTTCATTTTGTTTTTTCTCCCCCCTCATTTCATACACAATCAAAATTTAAATATTTAAGATAAGCGATCATTCTTGTTGAGTGATTGTTGATGGAACTCACTGCAGTAGCAACACTCGGTATGAGCCACAGCCAATTTCTCAGTCCTCAGAGCTTTACGAGCCCCCAGTGCCCCCGACACTTCCCGTTATTAACATACCTTCCACCAAGGCAGAAGCCAGCTGAGTTTGCTCAGTCCTCAGCACACCAGTGTGACCAAACACATCACTTGCTTTAAGCCAAATTTTGCAGGGAGCAGGTGGGAAATGTGCCTGCTGGTGAGACCCTGCGAGTGTCGGCCCAGTAGTGCAGGGCCAGCCCTTCTCTCCTGCTCCTTAGCGATGCCCCATCGGACATGCAGAGCTCAGGTCCCACCGGACGGTTGTGCCAGCAGCTGGAGCAGGAGGCTACCAACAGCTTTGCTTGGCAAGTGAGGCAGGCGTGAGCAACCAGAGAGGCCCATGCCGTGCAATGTGTAGATCTGCTTCACCAGGTCTGCACACCTTGGGCAATCCTTTGCTGTCCCTCAGCTGCTCTCAGGCAAGTAATGCTATTTGAAACAAGAGCTACAGAAACTTTTCAACCGAGAATAAGGAAATGAAAGCTGATGTGAGCATGGCTGAGAAGCAGGGCAGGTAGCAAAGAGTACAGGACCAGGGTCATGGCCCAACATCTTTACAGCTCTCGGGACAGCAAACGCTGACAGATGTATTTCATCTCCTACCAAGTAAGAAAGATATGAAAGCCTTAATTAACAATGCTAAACTTTTCTGCAGGACTTTCCATGAGTAGATCTCAAAGGGCTTCACTAATGAGTTAAGAAAAAAAGTACGCACCTCCTGGGTTTCCTTCCACCCCTCCCAGTGCTGCTTCTTCCTTCCTCACCATTCTTCCTCTCTGTGGTTTCATGGGGAAGAGCAGGTCTCGTACACTTGCAAGGCAGGGCTGTTGACACTCCCCCATGCCTGGAAAGGGCTCCAACATCCACTGAGGCAAGTGGAACAGAGGATATTTTTCTGGATTTAGCTTTAAGAAATGAAAAGCTGATTCCTGTTCCCAGGAGGTGCAGTGAGAAATGTATCTGAAGCAGAATCTGCTTCCACATACCTTCTACTACCATTTTCATCTCAAGGTTGCTTATATAAGAAAAAGTACATTCCTTGGCAAAGGAGCCAATTAATACAAGAATTTTGAATTTAGATTTTAGATATTTGTTTTAATGAGCAAACCAAACAGAATCCCAAATTTCTGTGATTTTGAACAATTGTTATTTTTTGTCTTATAGCAATACTTCTAGGTACCAAACTTGCACTCAGGCCTTCACGTACTAGGCATGGTGCAAATATACAAAAGGAGATAAGCTCTTCCCTGATGAGTTTCTGAGCTAAATAGATATATTGAAGTAAAGGGAGCATAAGATTATACATCATGTGCAAGACAGGGCCAGGTCACCTAGCTGACAGTCCGTGTGCTGACTCACACTGCTTCATCTCTCAGGAGGACGTTTCCTTCCTACTAACAAGCTGTTACTTCTGCTAACTGTACCATATGAAAACTATTTAATCCAACAGAAACAAGCTGGTCAAGTATCCATAATAAAAACAATTAAAGCTAACGACAGCGATGAGAGCGGCTTGTCCCGGATGTGGCAGGGTCGCGGCGGGAGTGCCCCATGTCCTGCCCTTTCTGCACAAGTCCCTCGGAGAAGCAGATGTGCGAGCGGTGGCGAGACTCACTGCGCTGGAAACCCCCGGTCCAGAACAAAGCTCTTCTGTCAGCCTCGCACCAGCACGCACAGACAGACTGACTGTACCAGCAGCGTGGGGAGGTACTGAAGTGCTGGCCGGGATGGCAGGACTACGGCATCCAGGATATCCGATCTCCGCTCTGTGATTCAGAGGCACTGGAAATCCACTGGAATTCCTGGCCCTACCTCTTCTCTCTCTCGCCTCACCTTTCCCGCTCAAATAGTTTTTTTCATGGCTGCTGAAGAGGGTAGGGAAAAATCTGAACAGGCAGGTAGTGTGACGGGTTTCAGGTGTCAATTCAGGTAAATGCCAAAACAACTGGGAAACCAGCTTCAAACCCGGATCCCATTTGAATAGTGCTCTGGAAGTCATCTCTGACAACTACTCCTCTGAGGGTGATGGTGACGGACTGCAGGCTGTCCTCTCCTCCTACCATCACCAGTTGCAGCCCCTTTCCCATCCCACTGAAGGCTACTGATGCTTCATTCACTGAAGGAGAAGGGCAAAGACAGACATGTTTTTTTCCAGTGCAATACCGCCAGTATATTTTTGAAAAGTTTCACCTGTGAAAGGATTTTTGGGTAAATAAATGGATACAGGAAGCATTCTGGTAGATTATCTATTTGTATTCAGTGGGGGGGAGAAGGGGGTTAGGAACTGATTACTGCCCGGGATCCTTGTCCCAGTCAACTCCATGGGGAGCATCATCCAGGGCCTGGATCACCGGTGCCATGGGCTACCTAGCAAGGCCAGACCTCACACCGGGTTATACAGTCACGCGGGCACAGTTTTATTCAATTGGAAATCTTTGCTAAGGCAGAACTGAAGCAGAGGCTTAATCCATTGTCATTCGGCATCACAGCAAACCCCCATAGGGTGAGAAGAGAAAATCCCAGACGTGTCCCTCACCAGCAGGTCCCTGTTTCGGTGACTGCTAACTTACTGCATTTATTTATTTTTTCCTTTGTTCCTGAAAGTGTCAGTGATGTAAGAAAGAGTTGTGGCCACCTCCACCTCACACACTGTGGGCTTTGATCCTTGAAGGAGGTGGAAGTGATCCATGAAGAGGTGACTCAGAGACTGTTGCTGCTGCAAGGGGGAGGCTCCCTCGTCGACTGGGAGGTAGCCCTGAGAGAGCTCGTGGGCTGGAAATGGAGGATAAGATAGGAATGGGAGCCTGCAGCTGGGGAACAGAGGGTAGAGATTACTTTTTTATTATTTTATTTTAAACATATGTATTAATCATGGCTCAAAGCAGGGATGGCAATGGGAAACTGCAGCTGGAATGGGTAAGGCAGGAGAAGGAGGTGATTTTTATTTCAGACATAAATTATGTATTAATTGTGGCTTGAAGGAGGGGTCAGTGTGGGAATCTGTAGCATGGGGAGGACAAAAAGGAAAGATGATTTCAATTGCAAGTATATTTATTAAAGAGTAACTCAAAACAGGGACTGGGTGGGGATCTGCAGCTGGAAATGATAGGGCAAAGGGAAATATTGCTTTGGTGGAGGGGTATTATTTTAAACACTTGAATAAGTCCTTAGCTCAAAGCAGGCATGAGGGTGGGAATCTGCAGTTTGAGGACATCAAGTAACACTTGTGGGAGAGAGGATCTTTATGCCTTTTCAGGTGCATTCAGAGCTGGTGAAGGTTTCAGGTGCATAAAGAGCTGGTGAAGGTTGCTGAGCTGACTTTCACAGAGCTGAAACCCCATCTATTCCCGGAGCTGGGTAATTCAGGATTCCCCAGCAGCCCTCCACTGCCCTGCTGGCTCTTAAGAGCCCGTTCTGCCTGACAGACGCGGACGTTGCCTATGTGACTGCCGCAGCAGAGCTCATAACCAGTGAGCAAGGCAGCTGGCTCTAAATGCAGTTTGCAGCTCCGCTCAGTGTGGCCAGTTTTGCTCGAAGACGGCTGCAGCCATCATTAAACCACAGTTCAGAGCAGTCTTCCTGCCAGGCAGCAGCAGTGTGGGCTGTTGTGTACCGTCTGCCTTTCCCCTGGCCCGCGGCCAGTGGGTCATCCCCCACCACCTTGGTAGATCACCGTCCCTCGTGCTGGTGATACGTGATTTCTGGGCCGCGGACTTTCTCTGCAGGCGCTGCCAATGCGCAGGCAGTCACGTGGGGCTAGCTGGGAGCGGGGCTGTGTGCTGCTTGTGCGCGCTCTTGTCTGGGCAACAGGAACAGTCATTCCCCAGGAATTAGCCTAAAGGAGCTGGCTGGTGTGTTCTGGAAAGCCGTTTGGTTGGAGAAGGCAGATCTTTGATTCAAACGTTGCATGGCAGCAGTTAGAAAGAGAATGCTGATCCCATGGAAACGTCACCAAAGTGCTAGCGCCAATTCGTATTCACATATCCTAGAGACAACAGACCTTTCCTGTCTGAAGCTCTGGTCTGAAGTCTTGTGTCTGGCCAGTATGTTTTGTATTACAGCCCCGAGCAGGAACGTTACAGTTTTCATAGGCTGATGTATACGAGAGCCACTAAACACCATGGGTTTTTTTCAGTGCGTCACTGCAAAACCACCTGTGCTGAGTAACTTTTCACTAACAAACTGTGAAGACTGTTAGAGTACTCAGTGAGCTTCATAGCATAATTATTATTTTTTTAGATAGTTAGCTTTATTGATTGCTTCTTTGCTTCAAAGAGTAAAAAATACAGAAATTCTTGATTCCAGGCTTTGCTTTACACGCTTTTCTCTCCCAGCTCTACAAAACATGCCACTGTAGTTGTGCTGCTACTTTCTTTTGAAATTCCCCCAAGTAGAAACCCCTTTATGCATACTGTGTCAGTGTGTGCATATTTGTGTACATATGTGTATTATATAATTAAGCTTTTGATCCACAAAAGTGCATGGCTTCCCAATGTCTAGCGCACTCAGGAGAAGTTATTCCTGAAGGAGATTCAAGTGCCTGAACCATCATGATATAAAACTTCGTGGTAGGCTCCAGAGCTTTTTGGTTACCTTGTCTGGCTGGTGCATGGCATGATGCTAAATGGTAAAGGAGGCAGGAGTCCTCGCCATTTTGAGGATGATCAGTGCTGTGCTCATCAGTTGTACCTAACTCCACATTACACGTAATTGACCAATGCTGACTAATGAGCTGCAAATGAGAAATTGCTCAGGTTTAGTGTGAGCCTGGTTTTGCTTTTGACCAGTTGTTATTCATGAGGTATGCATGTTTTGAGGTAAACGTTAAATTTACCTTAGTTCATGGCAGTCGTGGACACTCTGAAGAGACCTTAAAAGGTCTGTTCTCCTCTGAGTGAGATAGCCGATCTTTGCTGCTTTTCTTGGGCTAAGCAGAGTTGGTATGCATCTTGCTCCCTGTCCTCTAGATCTCAGATCTGCTCACGTCCCAGTGCTCGGGCTCGTTCTTTGCCTGAGTTAGTCTGTGAGCTTAAAGTGGGATGAACTAGCCATAGTTTTTGGGCAAGGTACTGTGCCAAACTCACAGCCCAGACCTCGATCCAGTGTCATTCACCTTCAAAAGCTCATCCTGCCTTTCTCCGTCTCACCGAGCAGGGGGACTCAGACAACCTCATAAACTCAGGATGTGGCAAAGGCCTCGCTGTATCTCACAGTATCTTGAGTCCCTATTTCAAGCCTCAAAACCTTCCCAAAATTCCATGAACTCCTAACAGTTCAAGCCAAAATTTCTGAAGTTATTCTATGCCTTGTGAATTAGTCGGAATTTCCAAAAATTATAACCAAACTGGCTTTCTCTTATCCTGTTCTTTCCTCATTCTTCTGAAAAAAATGAGGTAGAGTAGGTTTTTTTCTTATTTTAGGTTTCAACTACAAGCTTGTTTTTTTGCCTCTTTGCAAACTGAAACAAACAGGGGAGAAAAATCACGTTTTTAGTTTAGTTGGGAATGTGTCAGCTGTGAAAACTCAAGAAAATTAAGCGAGTATTTCTTGAATTTCAGACATTAGTAATATCTACTTTCTACTGCAGATTCTCTGATATTACTGTTTTTACTCATTCTACCATTAGGCAAATCTCCTACCCTTATGTTATTCACTTTTTGTTTCAAGGAGCAGTGCCATTCAGATGATCGGCCACAAAATAATTTTAAATTCCCACCTTCTCCAAAATGACATGACTGTTCTCTGATATGCACACATGGAAGTCAGCAGGCAAACAATGTAAGAGAAAAGAAATGAAAAAAACATTCAGACTGTAACCTAATTTTTGCATGGTTGCAAACATAAACTGTCACAGTTGATTGTGTAAGTTTTTAAAAGGTTGAGGAGTCCACGGATGATTTTAAAAAGCTTAAGAGCTTTTTCAATTAAAAACAGTCAAGAAACACTTCCCTATATTATTGCTCAATAAAAAAGCAAAGTCGAGCATTTCTGACTGAGATGTATTCATGGTTTACTATTTGAGTATTGTTTGGAGATGTCCCAGGGGTGGCTCCTTTTTCATTCATGTCTGCTGTGTAGCTCTGAGTCAGGATGCTTCTGCTTTGGAAGTTTTATAACTGATGATATTTAAGAGAGAAATTTAAAGGGGATGTATTTTCACTTGTGAGTCCGTGGTATCGGGTGTTTAGAAGACAGTTCAAACAGCTGGAGTTGGCTCAAATCAGTGAATGTCCATATGGGACAGATAAGTAACTCGACTGCTGCTGAAATAGATACCAACCACTGTGGGTGGGTTGGAAATAATGTTCTTCTCCTCTGCAAATTTCTGAGATTTTTTAAAAAAGTCTCAAATCAAACTGAGGTGAAGAATCTCAAACACTGTATTTGATCACTTGAAATGTTCAAATCAGCAAAATTTTACACTGAAAAGGGCAGTTTTCTTTAAAACTGTCAAAATACAATATTTTGATATCTTCAAAACTTTTTTCCAAATTTTGTCAAAATGAGAAATGTTAAGAACTGATCTTTTTCCATAAAACATTGATTTTTGTGTTAATGAATGTGCATTTGCTAACGAAGCTTCCTAAATTTCTACTAGCCAGTATTTTCTTAAGTGCACATTTTGAGGATGCTCAGGATGCTGATGTAAAGAGACAGCTCATCCAGATCTAAGGTTTTTTCTTGGCACTCTCATAGACTTTCTCAGTAAAAGCAAGGGTTTACAGTGAATACTACATCCTTCTCTTCAATTTTATGTATACCTTCAGTTCTTTTCCCATTTTCAAATAGAACTCCAAGCTAAGACTTTTTTCTCTTTTGTAAGACAGCAAGCATTGTGCAAGTTTACAACTTTAACTGTGCTAACCCCTACATTTCAAGAAACAAAGAACCTTTAACTTCCAGAAGCTAAATCAGGGCACAACATAGCTCATATTGGTGCAATTTACACCTTCTCCAACCTTCCCTTGGTTCTCTTTATCATCCTTTTTCAGTTCAGTCAAGTTGTGTGTCAAATCTCCCCATTACCTGGGTTCTCAGGCTTTGAAGTCTTACTGCCCTCCAGTTCTTGGTTCTGCAGTACTCATGCTCAAACCTTTGCTGATCATACTGTCTGTATGATACTCCCCTGGCGCTTCAGACTGCCTATTGATAGTTTCTCTTTCAGATCCTCTTCTCAGCTTCTGCTGTATTTCTCTAAAGCTTGAATCCATTCATGTCTTAGTTGCTCCAACTCAAAGATTTTAGAGATGTAAGGAACTAGAACCTAATCTTTTTAAACTAGGGTAGTCGAGTAAAACATAATACTCAAAGCATAAGGAAAGCAAATCATGGCAAAAATCACATTCCCCCCTGCCTCCCCCTGAACAGAAGCGTTATAGCTTTGCAGCATTGTCTAGCTAAGGAGTATATAAGAGAACTAGGCTTCCAAATAATAGTAAGACTCAGACCAGCAAATGACATTAGACATGGGAAGTAATGGGGAAGATGAAGCATACACTTCTGAAGTGTTAGCAATGCAAACATTTCTTTCATGGTGATGCTAACAGGCAAATAACCCTGGAGAGAGTGCACTGTGAGCATAATGCAAAGCTCATGTAGGACTAATGCACTAAAATATTAGCTTCCTATCCCCAGAATTGCACAAGGCAAGTACTGTGCTTATCACCCCTGTATCTCATAGAAGTTTGCCAGGTTGCCAGCACAAACAGCAACACAGGAAAAGCTAGGTGTACAGAAGAAACTCTTGGTGTACATCCAAACAAAAGAAGAAATCCAGGGTGAAGAAGCATGTATTTTAATAATCTTGCCAGAGATCCTTTCTTCAAGGCTAATAGTTCAGTAACCTCCTTTGATGTATGACTTGAATATATCACAGCATCTGTATGCCTCCAGCACCTCCCCTAATGCACGACTGCAGCCAGAATTAATTAGTAAGCAGGAGCGGGAAGGAGCAAATGACCCTATATGATGCAGATCAGTTTGTTCTTACTGGTAATGCAGCGCTACCAATAATTTAAGCAGAATTTTAATAAAGCACACATAGTGGCTAGCTCCCAGTAGCCAAGAGTCTGTGGTAGACTTGACGCCCCATAGCCTTTAATTATTCATCTCTATGAACAACAAAAACCAGAGATGCCTAAGGTACTGGACAAATCCCTTGACCTGCTCAGGCAAGAGATGAATGTCCATTGGAATCATTCTTCTATTTACCAGTCAGTTTCATTACTCCAAATCTAATTAATTTTGTTTGCACTGAGGGATAACAATATCCAGCAAGTGATCACATCAGCAATGCAGGGAATTCAGCTGGGTTTAATCTGAGTGGTTTGAGGGAGAAGTTTGATTCCTTTTGCACTGCTAGAATTAGTGAAAGCCGAAGTGTAACAACCTTTGCCCACCCTCAGCTGCAAGCTCTGTAACCATGAGCTGGGATCTGAAATCAAGCCAAGTTCTTGGTGCTTGTTATGTTTTCTGCCTGTGAATGGGACGTAACCGGCAGTTTGGTTGACTATGTGAGAGAGAAAAAAAGTCCTCTTCATGGCTTTATAATTTTCCTACTCTGGGGATCACAGAAAGATACCCAACATAGAGAGATGATAGTTGGAAGGGAAAGGCAATCTTTCTGTGCACACAGTCTTGCCATTAAGATTCTTTTGCAACAGCCTCAGTGGTCTTTTATGGGGACATCAAGTATTCTCTTCACCATACTTACTTTTCCATTAAAAACTTTTGTTCTTTTCCCCATGGGACCCTCTTGTCCCTGTTGAGAAAAAGTATGAAACTTCTCTTTCTTCACTTCCTTTCTTAAGGCTTAGGTTTGTTCTGATCTTGGCCAAACATAGCCTGCTGGCCATAGAAAGACCAGTGATGACTCTTCCCCTTTTTTCTCCTTTTCTGCACATGTTCCCCTTGATTGTAACCTTAGTTAAAACCAATGAACGCTTTACATCTATGAAGCATGTAGCTAGCATAACCCATACCTATTTGTCACAATATATTGCTATCTACTGTTTCCCTATATTGGTCTGAGGAGAAGGATTCCCTATTCTGACGTTATGATAAATACCAAGAAGCCTCAGTCCAACTGCAGCCTTTGAATAGTATTATAAATAACAACAACAATTATTCCTAACAATTATACAAAGAATCACTTTTGTGCCTAAGAAAATTCCAAATCTTATATTTTGCCTATTTAATCCTTATTTGATCAGCAAGATTGCTGTGGACCACATTTATTTATGAAAGTGGAATCACCACCGTGTAGAGATGAACAGGAGAACAATTAAATAGCCTTAAACTCAGTTTTCCCAGTCTAAAGCAGACTACGGAAAAACCATTTGAGGTCAAAACTATCATTGAAGCAATAAAACTAATTCCCCAGGCTAAACTCAGTGACTTAATTCAGTGGGGTTATACTGGGGTGAGTTTGGCCCATTATTTTTTAATTGTTTCCAAATGTGTCTCTGCCTAGTGAACTATCCTGATAAAAATAAAGGACTCTCATGAACTCCTCAAGCAGCAGCAGTATCCAAGGTACTGCTAAAATGGGTCTACTGGTGAAACCTCATCTCTCTGTCTCTGTAAACAGAAAAACGTATAGGCAAAAGGCTGACCCAGAGGGAATATCTGAAGACAAGACACTGGCCAGAGAGTGGTGGTGTAATCACATGGCCGATCCCACGATTGCCATGGAGCAGCCACAATGCACAGCCAGGTTAGTCCTCACCGGCTGGACTTTCTCTCCTGTCTTGCTTGGCCCAACACCATTCAGAGCTGCAGTCATAACCTGGTCTTTTGTAGGATTATAGGTTTAAAAGGCATACTCACCTTTATTGTCTCTGGAGCTCAAATTACCATTATCAAACTTCATTTCCTTCCTCCATTTAATTTTTTGTTATTGTTAAATTCTGTGGTGTGGTAGCTACTATCATGATGACATAGGAAAACCAGTTGTTTAAGCAAAGCTGGCTACAGCTGAAAACTGTCCTTTAATTCTAATGAACTATTCAATGATCAGTCTCCATATTGCGCCTGCCCCACTGCTAGCTAGCTGGATGCAAAGTGGAAAAAGGCTTATAAGGGAATCCCAGTAACACCTCCAGTGCAAGGCCCCACATGGATTAATTCCCTCAAAATTTGTTTGTGGGATAGGGTGAAAGAGGCTTGGAGCCGTAAGCAGCAAGACTTAGGAAAGCGTCAAGCCCAGGCAGAACCTGTACAAAATTGTGCCCAAGATCTCTGGGTTGTGATTTGGTTCCTCCTAAGTTGGAGATCTCTTGACCAGGCCTGAGCCAAGGCGTGGCTGACCTTTCCACTTAGTATTTTGTTGTATTTTGCCATGGAATCCTCTCTAGGCCTGTCTGAACACAAAGCAGGCTCCCTTCTTTGTTTCCTGCGAATCACGGGGGAAAAACAAGGTGTTGTTTCGATTTGGGATTGCACCAAAAAGGATGCAGTAGGGTACCACTGTCCTCATCAATCCCAAACAGAGTTTGACAACCTCAGATGGCCCTTATTTGAATTTCTGTTGGGCAAAGTAAGAGAAAATGCCTTGCTGCATGCATGCCATACACATTAGACACATGGAGCAAAAACAGGAATGGTTGTTTTGTTCCAACTAAGTGTAATTCCTGGTCCCACGGGTCTCTGGAATGCTCTTCCGATGGTGCAAGCTCTCTTGTGGTTTGAAATCCTGTAGGCCCAAGCAAGAATGGATATTTTTCTCCCTGTTTGCAAAGTTTCATACTGGTAAAAAGGAGATATGTAGATATGATAACAATTTTAGACTTTTAAGAACACTAAAGGGCTTTAAGATGTGGGGCTTTTTAATGACATTCTTTACAGTATTTTATAAAAGAATAGTGTATTTCTGAAGCAAACAGTCCAAAAGCCTGTCTATTTTTTTTTGCATCACAAACTCCAATGACACAGAAACACTTCCTTGATGTCAGTTTTGTTCCTTAAATGCTTGACAGCATCTGCAAGACAAAGTTGCCTGAATCTCAACTCAAATAAAAATGAGAAAGTGCCTGTGGGTCCAGGGAAGCTGCACTGAACATCACTGAAGGGGTGTAAGAGACAAGTCTGTGATATACATATTCCTACTGCCACTGCCCTGAAAATGCCAGCCTTCTCTCAAATAACCATGGCAATAGACATTCACACCTTTGTCACCTTTATGCTGGATAATTAGGACTTCAAGCTAGGGTGCTACTGCAATGGTGAAACATGGATAGCCATTTCTCTTTGGAGTCAGAGCAGTGGATTCAACAATTTCTTTCCTCTAATACCAGCCCAGGTGATCAATAAGTCAAGATCAATTTAATGAAATCTCTGTAGCAGTTTGGCCATGCAAGCCCTGAGCAACAGTGCAGCCCCTCAAGGCAACTGTCATTGGGGCTGGCTAGGATCAGCAGCCTCCACTCTCTGCTCAGGTTTCCATTTGAATTCAGCGCTGGTCAGAGGCATGGTGCTGTGAAACAAGGATGATGAGTCTACCCAGCCAGTCTGCTGTATGGACACCAGTCAGCTGGTGGGTATGTAGGGAGACTGCTCTGAGACGGTATGTGGGGCTGCAGGCGCAGGGAACACCGGACTTGCATCAGAAGCAGACTGAGACCAGTTCTAGCCTTGCCTGCATGACTCCAGTCTTACTGTGCAGCTTACGCGGGTGTACGCCACGTGCACGCACTCAAACGCCTAAGGTCATCTCATCTGAGTTAGTTGGGCTGCAGGGCCATCTCTGTTGGCAAATCATGTCTTAGGGAGTTACGTTTGAAAGTATCCTTTGGAGATAGTTGTCTCCATTATTTAAATTCACGCTTGAGCATCTTCTCTTTCTTCTTCTCATATGCTCTTCCATTTCTATTCCCCATTTCCATTGCTGATGAGAGGATTGAGTCTTTTCATGTTGGCCATTTTGGCCCCATTCAAGTTCATGAGTTTTGTAAGTATATTGTGGTTAGAGCTACAGGAGCCAGTGAATGCTATTACATAATTATAATACATAGAGTTACCAGTATCTAACTGAATGCTTTTTAAAGTATTGGGATAAAATTTGGGAGCCAAAAGCGATATATTTACTATCAACTTCTCTTTCTTTTGTCAGTGGTATGGAACAAATGTAAAGACTGAACAGGGGAAAGTGTAGTAGCATCAATACTGATTCCAGATGTTCTGCTAAAAGGTGCTATTTATGAGAGGATATTATTGGGAACAGTCCTGACCTAATACCTAAAGGATTACACTAACTGTACATTACACACACACACACACTCACATATATGCATACATATTCCCACCAGCAATGTGAGAATTCTACAAGTCTGGAGGGGAAAAAGTGAAAAACACTGGATCAGTGAAAATGAAATTGTAAAATCTCTCTCCTCAAGTTTAAAGCAGAAATGTAAAGCCTTAGGTTCCCTAGCTAGGTGCCTCAAATTTCCAAAAGAACACTTGACATTTCTTAGTTCTTACCAAAATTAGCAGAGAGAAGATCTGAACCTCATCTTCAGTTCTGTTCAGTCTACAGATTAGAAAAGCTGAGTTATCTGAAAGTTTCTATCCAATCTGCAAAACCACGTTGGATATTGCAAAAATTCTGAGGTTGCTTCTAGGGCTTGAAAGAGAATTATCTTGAGAACAGATGTGCTGGGCCTTGGATACCCCCCAGTTCTAATCTCAAGTGAAATGAAGACCAAAACCGGAGATTAAAAATTGAAGTGAAGATAAACATTTCCAAACCCTGAATGAGATTTGCTCAACTTCTAGGTGAGTTCAGGACTGAGTGGAGTCTGCAGAATTCAAATGTAATTAAAACTGCATCTTCCATTTTTAATAGATAAGGAACAAATGAAAACTACTTAAAGATTATAGGTCAGGAAGTTAAAGAAAACCTTGACAAAATAGTCAGAGACAGGTGGCCTCTTCACTTTCATATTCCACACTTCCATCTCCTTGTTAGATATCTGAGAACAAAAGTGTGCCTGATGCTTTACAGCCACGTAGGAAGATGCTGTCGCTAACTAAAATTTCTCTTAGACTCCTGAGGGTAATGGGACTCCATGTGTGTCTGGACTGCCTGCACAGCACTCATTAAAGATTGCATTTTTTCCTGAACAGCTTGTACCTATTCATGTGCCATAGGATAATCTTCCAATTACCCTGGAATGAAAGAGTGGAAACAATGCCGGGAGATGCACAGTTTCAAACTACATCGCACAGGACTCGGAGATTAGATAGAGAAACTGAGGGATATGTGTTTCAGATAAATCCTCATGTATTAAAGAGTGTGTTTGGTTTAATGGCAACTTGAATACTGCATCACCTTCTCTAATAGGGAAGCAATTAAACCTTCAGATATGTCAATTAGCTACTGATGGGCTGATTTCCTGTTTGTTAGTGTATCATTAGAGAGTCATATGGCTCTGGAAAGTTTCAAGACTGCTGTCTGGGGCTTTTTGCACTTCAGGGACATTTCTTGCAGACATTAAACCCCTGCTTGATTCCTGATCATTAAATATCAGCTAAGTCCAGGAGCAGAGGAGAACTTCAGGCTTGAAACCAGCAAAACTGCAGAAAGTGAGCTGCTACCTCATTATGATCATAGAGTCAATAAAGTCACCTGATGGCAGATTTAGAGGAACTCATTAGGAGATGGAATTTGGTTGTGCAGACAAGCTGCTGTGATTCTGGAACCAGGCCCTTTCATTAAGGTCTTCAAATAGGATACAAGGCAGAGGGAGGGGGAGCCTGCAGGGCATTGCAGCTTAAAAGCACAGCAATAAGGATTCTATATGCATACAGCATTCTGAGTTGTAAGGCAAAGGAGGTAAGTTCTTAAGTGAAATTTAAAAGAAAATAAATGAAAGAGGAATTTAAGACACCTATATCTCCTTAAAAGTGATATTTTGTAATTCTGACTTGGAGTGCAAGCTATGATATCCAATGAGAATACAGTGCAACAGACCTTTTATTGCCTAATCTCTATGTAAATTTACTTATTTCTCCTTCTTGGAACTTAACTTTTTTTTAAGCATAATTGAATTAATCTAAGTCAAAACAAACCCAAAGCTTTTCATGTGGCCAATCCATTTTTCCTTTGTTTCTCCAGTCTGATGATTGCTGCTAAAGGCAAACATCTAGCACCCAGTTTCTAATCAGTGGGCTCCGTTCCTGCAGTGCTTGGCCTTACCTCAGAAAGGTGAAAAGATGAAGCTCCTACAAAGCACATGTCTAAGATACACAAGTCATAGAGATGTCCTGTAAAGCCAGCCCAGAGCAGGAGAAATGCTATCTTGTAAGCAGCATGCACCCTAGTGAGCTGGTGAGCTGTGTGTACAGAAGTAGAAATAGGTGCTACGATTTTAAGCCAGAGAGAAAACCACTAACAGTTCTCTTTTTGAGAATCACCGATGTAGCAAAAGTCCAGCTATAATGAAAGAGGATAAAGCTCCTGAATTCTTTCACTGCGGACACTGCAATTTTGGTTACAGCGAACTTAGAAAGAAAGTGAATGGAGGGGAGTGGCTTAATTATAAGAGGGCTCGCTGTGGTTACTTTAAAATCTTGGATACGGTGTAGGGTACTTTTTTTCCCATCCATCTCTTTAAAATTAAGGAAGGCCAGGAGTGTTCTGGACAGTCCCCCAGAAAGCACACAGTCAGCGCAGTGTGTGCTTGAGTTGCTATTTTTTTTGCTATCCTACGTCTGCCTTCAAAAAATTTAGCATAAAACTTTGTTCAACAGCATTGCGATGGAAAGAAACACTGAACAATTTAGCTCTGCTAGTGAGATGGGTGCTTGAAAACAGCAGGCAAGTAACAGATTATTATTGTATCACTGACTAGTTTGAAATAATTATCAATCCCAGCCCTGTTTGGGAAAAAAAAAAAAAAAAAAGAGAGAAACCTGGAGAAAGAAAGTATGCATCTTTTTATGCGCTGGAAGCTCAAACCAACTTAAACTGATACTCTGTTTGCTGTAACTGACCTGGCTCTGTGAGCATTTCCAAAGCCATGTTTCTAGAAAATACAGTCTGTGTTTAGCTTATAGCCATGAATATGTAAAAGTCTTTACTCATGTGTTATTTGTCTGCCATGCTCCTGTTCCTGTGCCTGCTGTCCAAACCAGAACAGGCAGTCTAGTCTTCCTTTCTGCACCGAGTGAAGCCAGCAGGAAGTTTCTTGCAAATGTTCATACAAAATGTTAAAAGAAATCACTCTGCGCTGCTTGCTCATTTGCTTCTTGGAGGTAGCCTCATGAACGAGTCTGCTGCTTTTCTTTACACTGAGTTTTTTTCTCATTTGTGTTACCACAGCACCTTGCAGTCCAAATTGTGGTCTAGAACCGCTGTGCACTAAGTGCTGCAGAAACATAAACCAGCCAGCCTCTGTCCCAAAAGACTTGTAATAATATAATCGAAATATAAGACCAGTGACCACAGATGGATAAGAATAAGGGAATAACAAGATCATACTAGGGGGTGCTTTCCATGCGCCCGTAAGCTAACCATTTTCAAGTTTTTGGCAAAGGAGAATTTTAATAAGGGATTCAAAGGAGGATAACAGTTGGTTTTATGAATGCACATGCAGGCTCTTCTCAAGCCTGAGGGGCAGCAAGGGAGAAAGCACAAAAGATGCTTGTTGGAAAATTTAACAAATTGATCAATTGAAGCTGGCATCTGGGGCCGACTGATGCTGGGCATTTATATTTTGATAGTGAATAAAAAGTGACAAGTTGGGAGTAAGCCATGAAGGGCTTTGAAAGTTAAGAGAGTCACAATAAGCTTGATGTCCCAGAGGAAAAAGGAATCATTGAAAGGGTTCAGAGATAATGGGTATAGTCAGAACAACAGGCCAGGAAAATGATTTATATAGCTGGGGCCTGAAATGAGCAGGGCAAGAGTGCTTTTGTGAAGGCCAGAGAAAAGGGCATTGCGCTAATCGAGATGAGCAGCAGGACAAGAACTTCAGCAGTAAGTAGAGACAATAAAGACTATTGTTTAGAGATAGCATGTGGAAACATGATGCGGACTGAATCAGAACACAGATGGGAGATTCAGCGAGAAGACAGGATCTGGTGTTTCTGCTTGTGAACATGCATGGCTGGAAGCGATCAAAGGTGAAGATAAGGGAAAGGACCTGTGAACATTCAGGGCTTTTAGTCACCCTAAGTGTGATATCCAGAGACTGACCAAGACTCCCATTTGGGTAAAAGGAGACATGTCTGGAATAAATTGGTGTGGAACAGAGCTCTGAATTTGTATTATGGAAATTGTGATTTGTATGCATGGTTGTATGAGATTATCCACAGACAATGTATAGAAGAGGAGGAGAAGGGAAGCTTGTGGAATGCCTATAGAAAGCAAGAGAAGGGAAGATACTTTGAGGAAAAGACAAGTGGGACTATTGGGAATCGAGAAAGGAAAGGTGGTCAAGAGGAGTCTGTTTGATAGCGTTAGTGACAGGTCCAGGAAGGTGCAGATGGAGCAGGAGTACTGAGATTTAACTAGGGAACTGCCATTATGGTTTCTGCAAGGTGAAAGAGGAAGAGAGCACATGAGGAATATAAGGTAGAACCAGAAGGGAGGAATTCAGGGAGTTATTCTAAAGAGCATCTTCAGTCTTACATGCTTATAGGGAAAAGAGAGATGGGTTGGAAATTATAGATGTAAGTGGGCTGCAAGGTGGGAGATTTTAGATAGGAGAAGAAACAAGGCATTTTTGTAATGTGAGGAGAGAAAAGAGCCAAATGAGAATGAGAGGTGAAGGAAAGAGGAAGGGAGCAGATAAGAGGAAACACTGAGACTGGATGAAAGGGTAGGATGAGGTCACTGTGACAAGCGAAAGGTCAGCTAGAAAGAATGTTAAACAAAATATCTGATTTTTAAATATATCTTACAGGCTATTTGTGGGAAATACATTTGGGAATAGATATCCACAAGAATTTGCCCTGAAGATCTGCTTTGAAGACCTAAGCACATGCAGTCAAGAAACAGAAACATAGACAAATAAGACATGCTAATTGAAGCAGCTCAGTTTTCAGTGCAGGTTTCCAAAGCAGGACATTTGTAAAGAAAAACACATCTTTTGACAGTGAAAGACTATAGAAAAAAGAAAAAAAAAGAAGTTCTGAAGGTATATGTGTTTGTGGGTTGGTGTTGACCTGTTTCACAGGTAGAAGACCATTGGAGAGTACAGAACCAGAAATAAATGGGTTCATTTTTCATCAGAATAGTACTGAAGGCCACATTGTGTTCACAGCAATATTCTTCACTAGTACATGTCTTCATGGTTTGGATTTTAAAATCTCAAGCACACCATGGTCTCATCCTTCCTTAAAGTGACACCCCGTTGAATTGCTTCTACACCTTGCTTCAGCAGAAAATTCCTCAAAATCCATCAGAAAAAGGTAGTGTTTTTTAAATAGAATATTTTCCAGAAGCCCACCCATTTCCAAACCCTTCTGACAAAGTGCTAATGACATCCTGATGAAATCTTGCCTGTTTTCCAAACATCTTGCCTGAGTGCCTGCTCAGGGAGCCAGGTCTCCAGGACCTCTTGCTCTGTGAGAGCAATTCTTTGCTGAAAGAGGGAGGCAGGAGACTCGGGGTTTAATCTTCCAAGTTTCATCTAGGTTTGAAAGCGACAGTTTAAAATACCTTCAAAGAGTTTTCCTTCTTTAGGAGACTTCTGATGTTTATTCAAAAGTGAAATCAATTCCTTTTCCTCGGCACTTCTGAACATGCTGTGGAACACAAATACCAGCTTTCAAACAGCATAAATGCTAAACACCGAAGTGAAAAATCAACACATGTCTTTCAGTCATTAAGAAACAGTATGAAATGAGACAAGTCTTTCTTGCACATTGTCAAATGTGTGCATTTTGGGGAAAATTTCAGTAAATTAATGAATGTGTTGAATTCACATTAAAACTTCCATTGAATAGTGCCTGTATTGCGATACTTAACAAATGTTGCCTGTGTTATATGGAGCAGAAGAAAATTAGCTGCAGTTTGGGGTGAGGGGAATGTATAATTTGGTATTGGTAGTGCTTTTCAGGGAATGGCATAGACATCTGACTTCTTGATTTTATAGTTGGATTTGTGGATGAAACAATTGATCAGGACAAGTAGCCCTATTAAAATTGCAACTTAATATTTTATCTTTGCAGATCACATTTTGTTACATAGTCTTATGAACACATGATATTTTAAAGAGAATGCTTTCTGTCTAAACTGCATGAGCTAGGGTATAGAAAGATATGGAAAAAAGGCTTACTGACAACAAAGTAAACTACACTGAAATAGATGAATTAGGGGAATTTTAAGAACAGAGATTGAAATCAATCCTGTAAACACTGGTAAGTCAGGCGGCTGTGTTGGACCTCTAATGCAGAGTAACAGATTCGCGTGGCAGTCACTGTTAGTAAGTTGATCTGTATTTCAAGGGACAAAAATGTGCTGTAAGAATAAGCTATTGGGACGACATCTTACTGTTACTATAGTAAAGGTATCCAACACTATACAAAATTGTAATATTGTATGATTGCTTGTGAGTTAAGTGCATGCAGGACAAAAAGGTTGAGCGATCACAGTAACTTCTAGTTTAGAAACTGGAGATGAACAAACAGATGACTATAACTGTACAAATTTATATTAATTTTATTTATTTTAAAGTAAACCGATCCTAAAGTAAACTAATTTCAGAGTAGCCTGGGAAGGCTATTCTATTTTTTGAAATAAATTCTGAGGAAAGGAGGTCACTGGAAGGGCAACATCATGGAGACGGAAACAGCTTGAGAACCACCGAGAGCATGCAGCATCTCTTCCCAGCACCCCCATTTGCTGCATGGAAATCACAATGTACTACCTATTATCCATCTGCAACCAACTTCGAATGAGTCGGCACCTAACGTAATAGGACCTTGCCCCAAATATTCACTTCTGCTTCCTTCATGATAGTCTCTGCCATGGCTGAACATCTTTTTTAAGTTGCCTCATAAAGTCTGTGTGTATATTTGTGAAGGGATATATCCCTTAATGTTGAAACGAATTGGAAAGGGAATTGGGAAATGCTTCTAGTTGTTGGGTGATTAGAATACTGTGATGTTTAGCATGGCGTATATGTATAATTGTGACATTGCTCAGCTTTTATTAAAGTGTGTGATAATTATTTTGTATTTAAATAAAATAGCAGAGCTGCACAAATATAGTATTTACTGCAGATTCACACCACTGTGCAACAAAGGTCTTTTTCCTTTCTTGCACAAGGTCAAAACTTTCAAAGTTGCAGTAAAGACAATTTTCTTAATATACGTTTCTTCCTTTCACAAAAATCACAGCATTTGATTCTTCAGGAAATGTAAAGATAGAGTGTTTTCCACAGATATACACACCAGGATAATGTTTGCTTATCTGTATCTTTTCAGGTTGGTTTTTCTGTATATTTGACATAATTAACTAACTCATTTTATTTCTCCAAATAGGATTGCAGTTTGTGAGTGGATTCAGGAAGTCAGAAAAAAAGCCAAAAAAAGATGAGGAAATGAAGTGGGGAAAAAAATCAAGATGGAAATAGAGACATGGAGTGGAAAAAAAAAAGGATCCTTCTTCTGGAGTCAAAATCCCATCAGCTGATATACTTTTCATGGGGAAAATGGTAGGAATAATACACCTATATATAATGTTAGAGGAAAAGTAAATCATACATGTATAAGTTAAATGAAAATGAAATTTGCTGTGCAAAATTGTGTACTAGATTGTGCTATCTAACTGTTCCCAGGGATCTCAAAGAAATGTTGCCTCTTTAGTATGAGTTAAACTTATTTTTATTTCTAAGAAGTTGGTGCTAACCATTAAAACTGGTGGATGCTTCAAACAGTGTTTGGGCAAGGACAAAATGGCATATTTGCATTTTGTAGTTGTTACAAGCTGTAATGTAACCTACAGCAAAAGACCAAGTGCCAATCTGTTGCAAAGTGATGCAGACTCTACAGACATCTTGGTGAATTTCCATGACACCTGCAATAACACCTGAATAGCATAGTCGTAACAATTTATTACATTATATGAGCACATTTTTGGCTTTACACAAAAGCTTCCATAATGTTAACAGTATTAAGCTGCTTTCTGTATGGAATAAAATATGAACTATTTAGTATGGACAGTTCTGACACTATGGAAAGAAAGATACCTTGATAAGAAAAGATATTTGTCTTTCACAGTTCATGCAGACCTAAAGATTCCTTGGGGGCAGGAGGAAACCCAGAACTAAAATCTTCTTTGACATCAGTATAACCATCTCTTCTGTTTGTTAATCTTCACCTTTTACTTCTAAGACTGTGACAAATGTGGTTCTCTCTTCAACAGAAACAGCATTATTTTACTCTAACTATATAAAAACTTCTAGTGATTTCTAAGGTGTAGCTAGTAGAGTTCATCAGCAGTGTGGGACCTTAATTAATGTTTTTCTTAATGAATGTCACAATTAGATTTGTATTGACAAAGTTTTCTAGATCTTCCAAATTGGAAGGCGTTGCTGATATTCGGGAGGATCAGAAGGAATTGCATGAATGAGCGAGGTAGTAGTAATGGGATGATAGTTAACAGTAGAAAATGTTCATTGGGGGTCTAATAACTAGCATTTCTGCCCCAGGCCAGGAGCTCCTGACTTGCTGACAACTGTGGAAAAAGGCTGACGGATACCTGGCCACAGCAGTAACATGCCATCCCAACTGCACTGGTGAGGCACTTCCAGTAGTGATAGGGAACTTGTAATAGTGTTGTGTAAGGTATGAGTACGAGCCAGCTAGAATTACTGTGTGTGTAGTTGTGTCCTCGCATATTAGGAAACATTAACTGAATCTAGAACAGACACAAAAAAGAACTGGTAGGATGATCCAGGAGTGGCAAGTTCAATGGATGAGATGAAAGGAGGATGGCTTGGCAAAGCAGAGTCTGGGAGGAGAAGCATGTAATTCTATGGAGGTAGGGAGGATAAGGAGCAGGTAGGAAAAGCAGTATTTCAGCATTATGCAGGTCAATGTTGATGCAAAACCAAAGAAATTCCACTGGCCACGAATATATCTGTATTTAAAACTAGAAGCTTTTGAACCATCAGAATGGTGAATATCTAGAATAGCTCTCCTGCAAGAGTTTTTGAAGGCAAGTAACGCAGCTAGTTTTATAGTAAGTTCAGGGTAAGTTCTGAGAAGCTTGGAAAGAGGGCCTAGGGAAAATATTCTGTAGGTTTTGTTTTGACGCTAATTAAAATGTTCTTAACATATTGCTGGTTGGTTGAGACAATAAAGATTTGGACTTACATCACCAGGAGATCTCTGTCAGTCTATGTTTCTATATAAAATGCTGTAAATTTTACATTTATGTAATTTGTCAACACAACAGTGAGGTATTCACGCCTCATGGTAAAAGACATGGTCCTGGAAACGTAGTCAGAATAATGGAAGAGAAGAACGCTAGGAGAACACCATCAACGCTGTGAGGAGTTACTTTTATGTTAGTTTTAAGAATTAGTCTGCTGTTCCAGACAATTTGGTGGGATAAAATTTGGCTCTCCAAGCACACATATATAAATGGGCACTTAATTTTTTTTTTTTCCTTCTTTATGATCTTACGTGGAAGACACTCCGAGTATCTCCCAAGGATTGCAACAGCAGAACAGTAAACACTAAACTTAGGTTGCGGCATTTTGATCCCTCTCTTTCCTACAGTACTGCTGGCAGGCCAGGTCATCAGATGATCCTAAAGAGCACGAGGCATACTTTCCAAGGTGCTTCTCCATATTGTTCCTCAGTGCATCCACTCTGGACTGCCACAGGCCTCTTCCACTAGTATAATGCATAATGAAAGCCAATATTGCAGTGTCTGTAAGTTATAGTCTCTGGTGTGGGAATTGTAACAATGTGAAAGAAGTTGTTCAATTCCCTCTTTTTCTCCCCCCTTAATGGTCACTTAAATGTGCTTAAAATTTTTAAAGCTGTTGCTGTTATGATAATGTTTTATGAAACCTCTTTTCTTTTTCTTTTCTCTAAACCTAAATTTTGGGCCTATTCTAAATTAACAGTGTCCCTTTGACATTCATGGGATTTATGGGCATGCATGGAGAGAAAATACGTCTCTGCTGGATTTGAATCAGGAGGATCCCAGAGGCATATACTGTACTACTGAATTTCCTTCCGCTTTTCATGACTGTAATTCTTGTGTCCTCTTTTGCATACATAATTGATTAATCTGTATTTTTAAAGGTTTAATACATTTCCTCTTTTTAATCTGGAGGCACATGATTTCATTTTCATTATACACCCAAAGTCTCTGACTTCTGTTTTCGATTTCCCTACCCTGCCATCTGTGGGAACAAATTAGAGAGAAAATAACACTTTTGGATTATTGGGATAAGGAGAGAATAATACAAGCCGCAAAGGAAAAAGGAGAATTAAATGAAAATTCGAAGATATAGGCATGCATTCCCTGAAACAGGGGCAGGGAAATTTAAATTACACTTTGCTGTACCAGCATCTCTCTTGAACTGTGAGGGAAGACAGCCCATATTACTGTCGGTGCCCTATGCCACAATTCCCACCGGGACAGCTGAGTCCAGGATCCTGCAAAATTCCCACTGATGGAAGTCACTTAATCAACAAATTCCTCAGATTCCCTGGCCCTACCTCCCTACCTTTTTAAGGCTTAGGAGAAGATCCATTAAGAGACTTAAGGGCTTTTCAGATGCCTAAGTGTTGCTGGGCCTGTGCTAATCTGTGTAGACATTGTGGTGTCCTAAGCATCCTCTGCTTTCACCCCTAGGACACGTTTTGCAGGGAAGCATGACAACTTTGCCTGGATCATGACCCACAAAGCCTCACTCAGCAGGCTGCCTGACTTGTGTATTGCATGGCTGAGCACCAAAACCCCAAATCTCTTCATGGAATATGCCCTTGGCAAGTCCCAATACCCTTGGTATGGAGAAAAGCCTATCTTTGTGCCTTGACTCGGGAGCACTCTCTTCTGGTGAATTCTCAGCCTGTGGGCTTCTGCTTTTGCAGATCACCGTGAACCCAGAGTGAGTCTAGCCCGTTCAACAGATCTGACCTAGTATTCTTCCAGGTTTCAGCCCTCACTATTCAAAGGAAAATAAATTGAATGAAGTGTGAGGGAGCAGAGATTGGGGAGGTTTCATCTTCTCCCCGTGAGTTTACTGTGAGTCATATACTGCTAAGAATCAACTTTATCACTAGCCAAGGTGCATTTTTACTTATGACTTAAAGTAAGAGTTAAAAACGTACATTTACAGTAATGTAAAATTACAGAAATTTAAAAGAACAAAAATGCATTTAGCATAATGCATTATATGTCGTCTTAATAAACATCTAACAATAATGTTAAGTCATCACAGTGTTTCAACTGACTTGTATGGCTGGCTACATGGACTCCATAACCCGTTCAAGGGCTAGCCTGCCTCAGACAGTCCTTCAGCCTACATCTTTCCTCACCTCTTAAAGATAAGTGCAGTAGCCACTCCAAACAACTGCCCAGAGAAACTTCTCTAGCCAAAGGTGTAATGACCTCCTCCTTCCTCTCTTCCTGTTTACCTGCCCTTGGTCTCCATGACTGGGCACTGAGCATTTGGAAATTAGCTCATTTCCTTCCCCCACTGCTTAAGGTTGCTTGATTATTATTTCTATTGTGTTTGCACCTTCCTTCTACCTTCTGAAAACATGCTGGTACAGCTTTATGTAGGACATCATGAGGCATATTGAATACATGGTCTTCTTACCAGATCTGTAACTATCCACACTCCACAAATGTCATATAAAAGCTAGATGTAATACAGGAATGGTGATGGTGAAACGGGGAGCCTTGAACATCTGTTCCCAGTAGGAATTTGGGAGGGGGGGGGGGGGGGGGGGCAGTGTGTGACTGTGTACTGGCCTAATTTGTTAAGGCGCTGATAGAGTACATTTTTTTTGCAATACCAAGTTGTAACTGCTCTTGAGTCTGATTAGCAGTTTGCAGGATTGAGATAGCAAAGGGGTTTGTTGGAGTGGACTTGCCTCGACACAGGAGTGAATCCTGCTTCCTGCCCCAAGGATGAATTAAACATTTTCCATTTGGATCATTGAATGATGTGTCTAGACAGGTCTGGGAGCAGGATGAGTCCCCATTTTCCCGACTCAGGGAGCTTTTGTTTTGCTTTATTCTTCTCCCTGTCCGTGTCCAACTCATATTCCTTCACCACCATGGCCCAGCTTCACCAAGAGAAAAGAGTGATCCACCTTTAACTGTTTCATAGTCTGAGCAACATTACTGTGTGCGAGGAGTGGTCATCCTCCCCTCCTGTTCCCTGTATCTTCAGCCAATGACATCTAAATACAAATGTATTGGTAGTCCTTGGCAGATGAGCAGAGAGTAGGACATGGTACGACCAGGGTGTCACACCACTGTAAACACCTGTAGTGTGTCTGGTTTTATCTTATCTCCTTACCAAGGTGTGTGAAAGGAATTAGTCAGTAATTTGTACTGTCAACAATGCTGTCTGGCCTGTTAGCCAAACTGCTGAGCTTGGGAAGAGACACAGGCTTTGTATTATGCATCAAGCTCAACTAATGACATTGGTGTTTTCCTAACATGGATTTATTTCAACTGCTCAGCTGCAAATACACATGCAGGCTCCAAGGCAGTTTAAAGTAGTTCCAGGAACAACTTCTTCATCACATTTCTCAAGCAGATTATCAAGTTACAAATATTACATCATCAACAAAAAGTCTCTTTGGCTGACCACTCTGTAAAACCCAGTCCTTTAGGTTTCGCTATGTAGGCATTTCTGAGTGTCATGCACACTCTACTAGCTCATGTTCTCGGAGACTTTGTAATTCTCCATTGCACAACTCGGGGTGGGGGGGGGTGTTGAATTCTGGAAAAGCTCTTTTCAGGAGTTTTCCCAAGTCTACCTAAGTGAGCCTCCTTCAGTGCTGGTATCCGTCCGATTTCTGTGGTCTGCTGGAGGATGGCTAGTGTTTTTTGCTGGATGCGTTCCATTTCCCTTATCTAAATGTAAAAGGAGTATGATTCCTGCTTTATAAGAAAGACAAATGATTACCTAGTCACTTCAGAGGTGAAAGCAGGAGGTCGTTCCCCCATCATCTTTTAGCTGACTCGAGTTGTCTTCATGAAAAGCAGATGTCGTTCCTGATGATTAAGAAAATTATTTTTTGAAGGAGATGCTATAACCTCCATTTACGAGAACAGGCAACAGATCCCGCATTTCCTACATGCCCCTCCTCAGTGGCATCCGTGGGAGGTTTGGGCATGAATCGTGAGACAGGCAGGGCCTGCATTTTAAGCCATTTACAGCTTCAGGTTGAAATATGTCCGCGGGAGAAATGCAGCATGAAAGGTGCTACATGCTGGTTTTGTTCTGCGTGTCAGTCCCATGAGCCAGTATCAGTGGGGTCCCATGCACGCAGATGAATGGCATATGACCCAAAGCCTTAATGAAGAGCAGATTTTTCTGGGTTTGGGGGCTCCAGTAGGGACTGTATAAGCCTGTACTTAAAAACTGACTGGTTTTGAACATGGAAAGTAGAATTACTGTTTCTCGCTGGTTTCAGGGTAACATTATCTCACTGCTAATGAGAAAGAGAGGATGATTTTGGGGTCCCATAAAAACAGTGTTGCTGCTCTTGTAAACTATTAAAGTGGGTAGGGGCTTTAAAGCTGGTAGGTGTTAGTCCTGGGCTCTTTGAGACCTCAGAGTCCTCAGCTTGCACTGCCCGAGCTGGCTGGTTCTCCTCATGCTCGTCCTTATGTGAAGTCACTGTCCATCCTCGCACAGACTGAAAAAGAGCAGTCCTTTTCCTGGTGCCACTGCAGAGCAGGGGGGTGATGAGGGACGTGAAGGGAGTGGCGGCCTTACCGCCCAGTTGCTGGCCGCAGTAGGTCACCTCGCATAGGCGCCGTCTATCTCAAATGGTTACTGGGCAGATTGGCAGCGTGCTGTTGTCCACCTACAACAAAGGAGGCCCCGAGGAACGAAACTTCTTAGGAAGGTGGCGTAACATATCTTCTGTTCAAAGACATAATGCAGCCCTAAACGTTTTATACTCCAGTCACATCAATTCTCTATTGCAAGACTTCCTCTTGATTTTGCACCCCTGAAGAATTCATCAGGTATTTTTTAGAAACATGTTTTGTTTGCTGTTTTTGACAAAGTGGACCTGGCTGGCGGGGGGGGAAGTGTCTTTATATTAAAAACAAAAAGTTTTTTAAAATTACCATGGGAAATAAAGTATTTTTGCAAGCAGCAGAGCTCCAGAGTGATTCCACTAGGCCCCATTCTCCTTTTATTGATGAAACTCAGCTGATTTAAAGTAGGCTGCTTTCTTCTCTTGGGGAAGTCACACAAGATCCTTCAGCTAGCTTTGAAAAACACTTTCTTCTGCATCTCACTATTTCCATTGAAAAGTTATCCTAATTGAATCAGTTTACCTTTTGAAACATTAATTAAATTAAAAAGATCTGGTGTTGCCAACAAAACAGAAGAATGCTTTTTTAATGTACAGCGGAAATCAATTATCCAGTATCTGCGGATACAACCGAAAGAATATTATTGTAGTTTCATTTTGTTTTCTTGGGGGAAAGAAAGACTAATTGTTTTTTAAATGAAATGTTAAGTAGCATAGTTTACCAAGAAGTATAACCACAGACTGGTTTGATGTGTGTTGCACAGCTGGAATTAGAAACACACACAAAAAGAAAAAAAAAGGAAGAAACCACAAAGCTATTAAGCTGAGACAGTAAAGAAGCAGCAAAATTGGCCTGGCTTTTCTTTTTCCACTTAAAGATACTACTCACTTGGATAAACAGTATAATCTTTGCAAATAAATAAACTTACATTTTTTAACAACAGCAAAACAAAAAAAGAAACAGAAGAAGGAAATAGGAAAAACCTAAACTAAACAAAAGAGTGAGAACATAGGGATCATTAAGTACGTGATTTCAAACAAAAATGCTGTTAATTAAGGGCGACGCCCAGCAGCAGGAATCTGGGAAAGAGGTTGAAACAAGAAACAAATATCATGTCCTTCAAGTTTAATTAATTTCTTTGGACAGTCTCCAAACATGTAGGGAAAAAAAAAGGAACATAAAATAGCCAAAGGAAGAAAAATATTAAAAGCCAGAGTTCTTGAAATTTGAAATTGTAGCATTTACAGAAATGCAAAAGTGAGTATGTTTTCCTCCCCAAAAGCTGTAACTAGAACCTGAGAGGTTAGGAAAATGAAGTTTAAACTCTTACGTGTCTAAACAAACGGGCTCTTTCGATGTGTTCGTAGCAGCTGGATGCCACGGCAGCCTCTTCATGCGGCACAAGGTCGTTTTGCGGCAGAATACTCAGAAAAGTGGTTCCTGCTTGTAGGAAATACATGCTGCTTCCATGCATTTTAATTGCCTGGGTCATCACCGTCTGCAGTCCTGACCATACCCCCAGCAAAGCTCTTCCCGTTGGCTCAGCAATGCCCCCAAGTCAGTTTATAGCTGGAAATGGGACCAGTGCGACCAGAGAGGAGTAGCACAGTGAAGTGCCCCTGGCAGACCAAATCCCTGCCAGGTCTTGCTGAAAAAAACAAAGGCAAAAGAAGTGAGTCAAAGCAAAGGAATATGTATTCCTTTCCCACTGCATTTGCTTTTTTTTTTTTCCCCCATATCGAAGTCTTCCTGTTCTTCACGTATTAGATAGCTCCGTCGTCCCAAATTCATCCTGCTGCTGTCACTAACTCATGAAAGTGTGCCAGTCATGGACTAATGTATTTCTAACCTCCCATTTTTTTTGGCTTTAACATTTCCTGAGTTTTCCAGTCAGATATCTGACTCCCTTCCACTCCTATGCCTTCTCTCCTCCTTCCACCCCTAACACTTTCCATCACTGCCTAAAGAATCCCTCCCATCGTCAGTCACTTCCCTATCTCTGTGCTTGGAGCTGAATTTCCTTGCCTGGCCCCAGCAGCCCTGTTATTCTCCACAAGGTTTTAAGAGCTTTTCCCACTGTAAGTGATGGGGCAAAGCCTGCCAGGGCACAAAGTAGCCAGAGGGTAAAAAATAAATGGATTCAGAAGCTCCAGGTGTATCAGTGGTGCTGCAGATTGCAGGAGGAAGGAAAGAGATAGGCAGTGTGAACAGATACAGTGAACTTGTTTATGGTGAGCACTCATGGGACTGACAAAGATCAGTTGCCTAATGGAAGTGGGTTTCCTATAAACACTGAACAGATTCCTACTGAGTGTCCTGTGTGGCTATTTAGGGCAGAATTGCATTATGCCTATTAAAATATTCATAAATAAGCAAAAATCTTTTCAAAAGACATCTTTTAAAGATGTAAAAAAGAATGACTTGGACAATTTATGTCACTGTATTCTGTCTAATTGTGTACGACCCATCCCTTGGATAGATTAACTGCATAAATGTTGGCTGAATCTGCAAGTAGCTGAGGATGCTAAGTGAGTGGCCAGCTTGGTCATCAGCCCTCCGAGGTGCTCCCAGTCTCCTGTGGGACTTGAGGATACTCAGCTTTGAGGATCATTTGACCAAAAATATAAAGTGCATGGTAATGAAGAAGGAGGAATGGAAATAGAATTTCCTTGCCTTGAAAAAATAATAGTTTGATAAGTTGCTCTGAAGAATGTTAACCAGATCTTTTTAAAGTGTTTATTTGTATTTATTATTGTGCAGTCTAAGAGGGGAATTAAACATCTGGATAATGACGTGTTTACAGTTTAAAGAACATCCTAGCGGTCATATTCCTTCCTCTGTAGAAATGCTTGCACACTTCTAAAGAAGATACTTGTTTATCTATCTGCGTTGTTTATTGATCTACTGTCTGGCTAATACACCACTTGAAAAGATTCTGAGCCAAATGTACCGCTAATGTAAGCAGATGCAATGACATAAAAATTGGTTGCAAGTCTGGCCCTCTGAGGTTCCTCATGAAAAACATTAACTTGACAATGACCGGTCAAAAATATCTATTTGCTTTAGTTCAAGTCTGTCTCATTGAAACCAGATTTACACAGAGATAATTTCAATGAGTTCAGCAGAATTGCTCTGAATGTGCTGTAGCATGATGAAAACAAGCATACTTGTTTTTAAAGAAGAATCCCTTCCCAACGCCAACACTTTAGAGAATTAAAAATGTTCTTCTTTTTTTTTTTTTATGTCACTCACGTTGGAAAGCGAAATGAGAGCAGCCTATTTATGCTGAGGTTCTCCTGGTTTGTATGCAGTAACACAATTACAGCAAGGAAAAGTTCTGAGCACTATAAAGGAGAGTTTAGGCTTTTTCAGTCAGATGAGAAAGGAAATCCAGAAACTTATTCACAAAGAGATTAAGGCTGACATTCTCAAAGCCAGCTTGGGTATTTAGATATTCACCTTGCACTAAAATTAACAAGATTTGTTTGTCTAAATATTCTATCTTTGAAAATTTTAACTTTTTAAGCACTTGCCGCTCCCCCACCCCCCACCAATTTGGACTCTGGCCTAGCCAAAAATATATCTGGAAGCTTCCTAGTATTAGACGAGAAATATTGCATATCTTTGTGTGCGCAAATGTGAGTCTGTATACCGTTGCATGTTTGAATCTTCAGTAACAGATGTAACATTTCTATATGATAAGAAAAACCTTAGCCAATGATGTGAGAATGTGGGTGTCAGTCAGGTGGTTTACTCTACCTGCATTTCAAAGGCAATCCATTTGAAATATGATGAAAGGTGGACCATGTCCAGCCTGACACTGTTTGAAAAGCTTTTCCCTACCCCCATCTTTAAACAGCATGAGGGAGATGATACTTTCAAAGCAATCCTCGTCTCAGAGGTCAGTATTGTGGGGAAGGATAACGTTGTTTCAGAGAAATACATATTTATTTTATTTTTCTTGGCAGCCCATTGGTTGTCATCAGGGTTGCCTTGGTGGAATTTTTTTTTATTCTTTTGGTTAAGAGAAACAAATTGTGAAATCTTCAGCTTTTTGAAAGGTGAGGCAAACTAAGATTGGCATTGAAATAGACTAAATGGTATAAGCTTCAGCTTCATGAGTATTGTGTCTAGCAGAGTGGTACTCTTGGTCTCAGTTGTACACTAAAGAAATAACTCCAGAAGGAACAAAGATTGAGATTTGGTTGTATCAATTCCATAATTCTACATCGTTTATCAGGAAAACATTGCTGTTTAATATATGCTATCCAGGATGATGAAAATCACTATGGGTCTGTTGTACAAGCCAGAACATGTTCAGGGAGCTTTGACATTCTGAAAAAAAAAGGGGGGGGGGGTGGGGGGGGGGAGAAGAGGCATTATCCCCTATAGAAAGGAGGGGTTTCTCAGCCCGTGAAACAGAGTCTAAATAGAAGCAGCTTCACAACTGACCGGGGAAGAAGTGCAAAGGAACCTGCTGAAGGCAGAGCTGTACATGACTGTGCTCTTCAGCTCACCACAAGCTTCTCTGTGGGCAGGACCTTGAGGTCCTTTATTTGTCTGACCCTAAACTCAGGAGGGTTTCTCCTTCACTTTTGGAGCTGCCAGACTCACTTTAGGGAGCAGGTTGTTCTATGTGTAGATCGTGTGAGGATGTGTGGGTTGCTGTGTGTCTTTGGTTTTGCAGATAAAAAGCAGTTCTGTTTTTGTCTTTACCGATTTGGTTAGAAGGGTTGATTGTCTCCCCTGGCATGCGACGTTGGGGCATGGGGGAGGGCCAGCTGGCTGCGGTGCCATCCAGATAAGACTGTGTTGCTGTTAATAACGTGGGGAAAACAATCAGGAGTTATGGTAGGGATAATATCTGCCCCTTTGGGAGGGTGTGTACCTGCCACTTATTACTCATGTTCCCAGTTCTGGTTAGCTTTCCATTCTTGCTGGATAACTGGAATCCAAGACTAATTGAGAAGGACATTTTTTCTTTACATTTATCTCTGGTTACCTTTTCTCCAAAGCAGACCTCGTTCCTGTGATTCATGCCTTTATTACCTGCAGACTCACCACTGCCTCACTCAGCCCCACCAAGGCCCCGTCTCAAGCATATCTGGAAGCCAGCTCGAAATGCTTGCAGCTGGGCTGCCTTGCTCTGAGCGCCCAGTGCTGGCATTGGCTTTGATTTGTAAAGCCCTACAACGTCCTGAGGCTGGCCTACCTGCGAGGACGGCTCTTATCCTCTGCCAAGTGGCTGCTCAGCATCAGGAGCAGCATTCCTGCTGACACTGCCTCCCTGTAGGAGAGGGAGCCTCCGGCAGAGCCCTGGGGAGGAAGGAGCTTAGTAAGTCCCTGAGCTTCTTCCAGCCCTGAGGGGCTCACGTTCGCTGCTTGCAGGCCACATTGCAAAGTTCTCTCTTTACATGCTTGGGAAGAGGCAAGGAGTCCTTGTCCTTCTCTGCAGAATAGATTCCTGTTTTGGTTTTTTGCTATCTGGGACGCGTAAAGAGTTGCTGCTAATTTAGCTCTGTGTTTCAGTCTGTGCTGTTCAAAACTCAGGGTCTGGAGAAGCTACAGCCTCATTTTGTTACCACAAGTCTCAACAGATTTTTCAAAAGATAGCAGACCAAATACAGGACCAGTTTTTGAAGTTTTATTCAGCTGTTCTTGCTGAAGGCAAGACATCTTACTGATGTCTCCCAGACGCAGACAGTAAAAAAACTGAGAGGGAACTGGTTAAGGACTGCAGAATATGGCCCACTGACCTTAGCCCAGGCAGAAGGAGCAGAGCACACCAATCAATCACAGTTTGATACCTGGGCTTATAAAAAGCTTACTGGAATAGCATGTATAAATGTATAATGCATCTGTGACTCTGAAGCCAACACATTTTCTCCCTGCTCCATAGAAATTGCCTGAGTTAGACCATAAAGATACACTGCTCTTTGTGTGGTATATAAAGAATATCAATACCAAAAGAATTTATGTATGATCCAAGAATTTTTTAATAAAGTGCGTGTTCTCTGGCCATCGCTTCTGTTCTTTATGAATAGATATAAGGAGTGATACAATTTCATCTAAGATCATACACCAAAGGTAGATTGCTAGCTGTCTGTAACCTCCTTGAGTAGGCTGGGCTCTGGATGAAGGAGCTTTTAATGGTTTGATATAGTGAGTGATATTAGACTGCTCACATATCAGGGCTCAGCACATCCTCTTACAGAACCCAACATAGTAGAACAAATTAATCATACTTTGGCCTGCTAAATGGGATTTGGGGGGCCATAACTATAAATTAAGCTTTCCTCTACACCACCTCAGAATGATTCGTCCTCCATACTGCTCATGAGTCGTATCTTTTCCAAGCTCCACAGAGCCGAGTAAATGCTGTTCATTGTCTTACTGCACACAGACTTTGGAGGTCTACCTTGATGGTTGGAGGTTTTCTGTTTGTTTTTAATTGCTTGTGCTTCTCTTCCCTGTATGGAGATGGCAGGTAGAAGCTCGCAGCTTTGCGGTTGGAACAGAAGACAGTAAAGATTGTTTCTCAGTGTTGCCTTACCCCAGTTTCCTATACAAACAAGGTTGACTCTGGTAGGCTCCAGTGTGTCTGAGGGATGATGTTATTATTGTGGTTATCACCTCGAAGCATTAGGCATGTTTTTTAGCCACAGTAAGCTGAGCAATCTCATCTTCTTTGTGATTCTTTGGGAAGCCAGTATAGAGGACAAAGGACAGGCTTGATTTGCTTGCAGTAGTCTATGCTGTTGAGGAGGCTTCATGAGCAGGGTTCTTTTTATGTTATTATAGTAGAAGTACTCTATGGGGCACTTTTATCAGGCAAAGGTGAAGAAGACAAACGCAGAAGTCAGAGGCGAGGTCACTGGCTGCCAGGAAGGAACCACAGATGGAAGAAAGCACTACTCAGGGAGCTGGAAGGTCAGAGCCCAGGTGGGATTTGTCTCACCAGGCAGTGCTGGGACAGCCGGATGCCTGTGCCTAACCTCCTCCCATGACTTCCTTGCAGTCGGAAAGATTAATCGGCCCTGGATTTCCAGAGACTGATTCATCTACCCTTAGTCACCTGTTTTAGGAGGGGTGAACTACAATGCGAGGACTGTCAAGCATGTCCAGTGAGAAGTTCAAACTGGAGGATGAGCTTTTAGCCCAGTAAAGTGGAGTCGACATGATGTCTGCTCACAAGTGTGAGTGACGAATAAGCTCTTTTGAACAGTGGAGTGCACTGACCAAATGCTTTTATATACATTTAGGTGAAGGAGACAGTATCATGGCTGCAGTTTCTCCATAAAGCTCTCGTCTGCTCACCAGCATCACTTCTATGTTGTTTCTTTACTTTCCTGTTTTCCATCCATTAGCTGATCTTACCTAAGTCTGGGCTGTGGTATGAGTAGTCATGAAGTTGTATGTGGTAAAGGATGAGTAGAGCTCTCTGACATCTTTTGATCATATTACTGTCTTCTGCTTATGAATTTCCTCTGTTTTATCTACTTAGGAAAATGAAAAGTACCTTCCCTCGACTCCTGTCAACCTTGTTAAATTCCCTTGTGCAGTGTCCTCAGATTTCCAATTCTTAGCTCAGGTATCCTGCTATATCATGTGGGGTTTTGTGAGTACTTATTTCTCTCTCTTCAAACTCCAGATCCCAGAATCACATGAGCATCAGATATCGTTCTGCTTTAAGTGTGTCTTCCGTGCTTTTGCAGTTGCAAAGCAAAACTTGCAAGTCTAGTGCAGTTTCAATTTTTATAGCATACTCTTCATTAACTGAATAACCAGAAGGAACTGGTTTTCAGTAGTATTTCAGTTGTATTTTAGTCTTCTTTTTTAAGCACATCTCATCTTACGTATGAGAGCCAAATTCACTGGCTTCGAACACTTTGATGTCTCTATTGTGATTATGTACTGTGTGGTACAATGTGCATCATTCACACACTATATTCAGAAAGCTATATAAAAATGGAAGTGGTTCAGATCCTGTTTGTGCTCCTGTTAACTAATGTTTTGAAAGGTAGGAAGAATCCGATTTCTAAATCTAGTTTAACAGTTCAATAAACTAAATAAAAAAACCCAAACAAACAAGGGCAGAATAAAATTGAGAGTGTAAAATAATAAATCAAGGAAAAGAGAAAGGACTCATCCATCAGCACCAGGGCTATGCTTTTGGAAAGGGAAAAGTTGAAAGCTTACAATGAACATAGGATAGATGCACATTTATGGTATTTGACATTCTTCCTTTGGATTGTGCTTCACCCTAAATGCATGTAAAATTAATACCTAGAATGATTCTTTGTGGCTTGGGATTTTTTCTAGTTTGTTTGTCTTATTTTTAATAGCTTATTTTTTCAATTTGAGATATTCTGCAAGCTTGCTTTTTCTCTGTAGCTATTTGTGGTGGTTACTTGAACTGATGACAATAATCATAAAACCATGGTTGGTCTCCATTGTAAAATGTTCTAGTGCCTTTGATGGAGCATTGGTCTTACTGTGCTGGGTAAACGTACAGATCGTGAAGTGATATTTCCTGTCTAAAAACTCTGGTGATTATTTTCAAAACTTGTGTTTGGTTTTGTCTTACTGGCTCGAAACGCAGGACTATATATTATAGCACCTCTCACATTGTTTTCCTTGTCTGGCGTTTTCTTGGTTGGCCAATTGCTGGGCTGTGTCAGTACCAATAACAAGTTAGCACCAGCCTGCAATGTTTATTCAAGTAAAATTTCACAGACTTTTTGTTTGCTTGAGCACTGCAGGACTGAAACCTTTTAGGTTCAAGCAAAATAACATGCAGCTCTTCCAATTTCTAACGTATTTTTTTAGATATTCCTGCCAACTGTTGACAAATTTGAGGCATGTTGACAAAGTATCATAATTTCATAAGGAAAATGCTCTTCTATTTCTTATTTTCCAAATAGCTTCCTTAGGATGCAATCCTGCAAACATACAAAAAATTACCATTTACTTTAATTGTGCAGGTAACTGCAGTAAATTCAACAGAATTTACTGCTGAAATTATGTCCCTCGTGCCTATCAAAGCCTGTGGCAAAAATTCCACTGCCTTCAGTGAAACCTGGGAGTCTTGAAACTGAATTGGGAAGCAAGATTCGTATTTGACACGAATAGGAAAAAAGTGACATCTGCTTTCACTTAAGACTTGCAGGTCCCTGGATGCCCCGGCTTTGCTGAAGGACATTGAAAAGGGCCAGAAAATTCAGTTACTGTTAGCTACCACCTGGCATTGTATTTGACTTCAGACTGCTAGTGGAGGTGAATTACAGACAGACTGGTACTGGGGATGGGTGGTTTTGATCTATGGGGCTCCTCTCCAAACTTCCACTTTGTATAACTAACTAGGTGTAATTTTGAGAACTATCTGCTTAGCCTTTCAGTCCAGGACCTCAAATATGGATGGAGGGAGCTGAACTTTACTGTATTTTATCTTTCTCAGTTTTTGTGACTGAGAAATTTAAAAAGTAGTACCAAAGAACTAAATACAACAATATTTTCAAAAAAGGGGGGCATGTTGTGGGATCCCTTGTGATCCTGGGATCCCATGTTTGGTTGGCTTGTTTTGCTAAGGTACTTAGGCAAGCATGTAGCATTAAGCCCTGGTAAAAGGAACAGGGCACATCAGTTTATAGATTTTTTTTTTTGTTTCTGAAGTATCAGGTCATTGCTTCCCTTTGAACAACACTGCATGAACTAAAGCTGCTGATTTCTTCTTGTCTCCCAATGAGGTGTTACCCAAACCTTCAATCTGGGAAACAGAGAGGAGTAATTCAGGTTACTCCCTTGTGAAACAGTGCAAGTCTCCTGCTAATCAGTTCCTCCCAGGCTCTTGTGAATGTTCTTCATTACAGAAGAGGAAAAGGGAGAACTCAAATAGTCTGATGTAAATGACATGCAAGGAAAAATAACTATAGGGAAAATGAAAGGCTATAACAGCATTTCTGTGTATGTGCATCTATGCATATGTGTATGTGGGACGGTTGTCCTCTGTCATTAATGAGAGCTGTGCATGCTGCTGGGTCACACACCAGCAATAACTTGATCTGCCATGAGTACCTGATCACCTTGCTGCTAAATTAACCAGACAGAGCTTATGCTGGTTTTATGCTGGCTGCAGGGGAACAGAAAATATCTCATCTGGTATAAATCCTGACTGTTCAAGCTCATTAGTATTTTTTGATGTCCTGGCTTTCTACCAACAGAATAGCTTTATACTGAAGTGGTGTGGCATTTTTGATCCAGTACTAGAAGCTATAAAGCAAGATTTAGTGTCTTTCTGCACTGTAGCCTGATACGGGGCATGACGCCAGGGGTAAGGGTGGGAGCAAAGTCACTGACAGTCCCTTCAAAGTATCATCTGGTGCAGTATATGCATTTTATTTGATCCATTTGGTGGGTGCACAGCTCAGTGTCCCATTCACAGTGAGACTAAGCCAGCAACTGGTATAGACAGATAGATGTGGGACTGAGAGATCGGGAGGTAGATATAGATGGATATATCACATGAGGTCTTGGTGGATGAGAAATTCATGCTTTAGATTCACTAATCTCAGATGTCTCCTGTCTAGATATCATCAAATATGCTGCACTGTATCTTTCTGTAAGGACAAATGTCCACCAAGGACAGATTAAGGCCTGTAAACTGGCTGGATTCCTGACGAGATAGGAGTTTGCACCCAGGTGGCTGAGAGGATAAACTAGCAGTTCTCAGAGGCTCCTTAATGCCCATGGAATGCTACCTGATTTACAAACATTATTGCCACGCTTTACCCATGACAACTTTACCTGGGGATGCTCTGCTAGTAGTGTAGTAGTAGAGCATGAACACTTTATGAAAAAGATACTGGCAAATTGCTCACTAAGCAGTCTTACTATAGATATGTATGGCCAAGATGAAATTACTTAGATGCTGTTTACCTGTTTTTCCTGTTGCCATTAAAAAAAGCAAACAAAGCCCTTGTATGTGCATTTGAACTGTGACAATGGGCATCCACCAGCTACTGAAATAATTATTTAAGAGGCTGACGAAAAGTCTGAAGACTGCAAGTTTTCCATGGTATTTGAGAATGCTTTAACTTTAAAATGTTGGCTAGTAGATTTAAGGCTTAGGGAAAAACCTAGTCGTTTCCTAGGGGAGTGTCTGAATGCCATGTTTCACCTCAGAATGTGGATTTCCAATTCACTGCATCAACAACTGAAAAAAAAAAAAGACATTTTGACGGATCCTTTATGTATGTGATATTTCCCACCCATGACTGACACAACTATACTAGGCAATGTTAAAGTAGGATTGGATATGCTAGGAAAAAACTGTCTTTTTTGTGATAAAGATTATTTCATTCAAAGAACTGGTTTAAATTCTGCCAGAAGAGTCTATATATCCTGGATGGAGTAGGGCTTGTGACTACACCCTGCAAAATACTGCTAAATCCTTTCACATGTAGTTCGACAGCTCAGTCGGGAAAGAAGCTGAGACAATTCCCTAGAGAGAGGCTGAAAGTATCCCAGATCATTTAAAGGGGATGTTAATGATGATCTACCTAATTATAACAACGTAAATATCAGCACCGTTAGCAATTTCATTTCTTATTATAGCATGGCAAAAAGGAGATAAACAGATTATTTATGCTTGTTCTGCGTGGAATGTTATGATTTTGGTGTCTTTATTGGATGTAGCCTGTTAGAGAGACTGTGCTTTTCCCCGTATGCTCCCCGCCTGATAATTAACATGTATGGGGTGCTTTTAAATAGCAAACAAAGGAAACTCACTCTGCTTGTTTGTTTGGTATGTTTATGGTCATATACCAAAATACCTTACACAAAACAGCAGCAGTTTAAATTTCCTGGAAGAAGAAAACATTCTCCTTATGAAAATGATGTTCATAACAATGAAGCATTTTAATGCAACCATACATCTGAAGTCAAAAAGGGTAAAAGTATTGTGAACAAAAGTTTAAGACCTGGAGAGCTCAGACTTTCTATGTAGCCAGTCCAAAAGTACAGAAATTTCTGCAGAAACCAATGCTCTTTTTGTCCATGTGTAAAACCCAGCTCTTTGCCTTAGTTTTCCTTCACCAATCACAGCAGAGTTAAAAAAAAAATACAAATCCTTACATATTTCAGATGGAAGGGGATAAAAAAAATCACTGGGCCTTGACCCATTTGTTTTATTGTGCAGCATTTAAAAAAACTAGTGATGAATATGGTATAAATAGCTAGCTAGATTAGTTAGATTAGACATTCAGAGAAAGAGGATGGTGGATAAGAGATAATCTGCTAGAGTAAAAAGATAATCCTGATCACTAGGGATCAGTCCTTCTTCCACTGAAATCTAGCAAGATCCCCAATGTTAGTAGGAGAAGTAGAAAGACACAGAGGTTCCTTGCTAAGGACCACCAGAAGGAATGATGTATGTCAAAGTCTGTGAAGGGCTACAGTGAGCATCCTTAGAAAATTCAGACTCTTGAATGAGGGTTGTTATTCTGAAAAATCTGTATATTTGCTGACAATTTTCCATTTTTCTTGATGGCACTAATAACAATCAAAAATCCAAATAATGAAAGACTCTAAAGCAAAACAAGAAATCTGTGAGGCTGGAAAGTGAAATGTGTCAGCAAAAGAAATTCTGAAAGGGAAACCGATAGTGAAATTCATAAGACAAGTTTAATCTTATAAAATAAATGAAATGCAAAGAATTATGAGTAAGTAAATAACAAACTTCCCTGACTAATAATTCAGGTCTGCAATATTTATATAAGTGTAAGTATGTTCCACAACATGACAATGTTATGTTCTATAGCCATTAATCTAGAAGGGTAAAAAATTGCAAGCAGACTGCAAGAAAAATCATGATACTGGCTCCAATTTTTTTATTCAAGTTCAGTAGTCTGTCTCCCAGTCTTCCTCCAGGAATATAGCAGGTACTATACTGCCTTTCTCACAGAAAAGTAAAAAAAAAAATTGGCTCCCACTAAGGACCTAAATTAGACTAGTGTGCAGTGGTACATCAGTTTATAATTTCTTTCAAAACTAAGAGATTCCAACTAGTTAGTTCTTTCCCTACTCAGTCCCATCCATCCCATTTGCCTTCCCTACATCAATTCCCTGTCAGTACTGCAGGTAAGGTTTTTGTCCTGACCTTTATATCCCTACCAAATGTGGTCACCTCCACACCCCAGTTCCGCATCCCACCTTAGGCCATGCACTTTTCCCTGTACCCCCAGCTGCAACTTCTGCAGACTTTGAGGATTTTGACATGGTACCACTTCATACTCCTCTTTTTCTTCCACCAGCTCCTTCTTGAGACCTCTCTGCTGTACTCAGCAGCCATGCAACAAGGGGGTTGCATGGGTGGGAACAAGATGCACTGGCCAAGTTCTCTTGTGAGGGATATTGCATAAATGACCAGAAATCAGTGCTATTGTTCCATATTCTAGTGCTCCACCTGAGGTTGCCCCTGGGAAAGCACAGCAGATGTGTCCATTTCACAGAATTTATTCCAATAAGGTATTTGCCTGTTGGCAAAAACATGACTGAAAAACTGGCTGGATGGCCGAGCCCAGAGGGTTGTGGTGAATCGGGTGAAATCCAGTTGGCGGCAGGTCACAAGTGGTGTTCCCCAGGGCTCGGTGTTGGGCCCTGTTCTGTTTAATATCTTTATCGATGATATGGATGAGGGGATTGAGTGCACCCTCAGCAAGTTTGCAGACGACACCAAGTTGGGAGGCAGGGTCGATCTGCTTGAGGGTAGGGAGGCTCTACAAAGAGATCTGGACAGGCTGGATCGACGGGCTGAGGCCAATCGTATGAAGTTCAACAAGGCCAAGTGCCGGGTCCTGCACTGTGGTCACAGCAACCCCATGCAACACTACAGGCTTGGGGAAGAGCGGCTGGAAAGCTGCCCGGCAGAGAAAGACCTGGGGGTGCTGGTTGACAGCCAGCTGAATATGAGCCAGCAGTGTGCCCAGGTGGCCAAGAAGGCCAACAGCATCCTGGCCTGTATCAGAGATAGTGTGGCCAGCAGGAGCAGGGAGGTGATTGTTCCCCTGTACTCGGCACTGGTGAGGCCGCACCTCGAGTACTGTGTTCAGTTTTGGGCCCCTCACTACAGGAAAGACATTGAGTTGCTGGAGCGTGTCCAGAGAAGGGCAACCAAGTTGGTGAGGGGCCTGGAGCACGAGTCTTATGAGGAGCGGCTGAGGGAGCTGGGGCTGTTTAGTCTAGAGAAGAGGAGGCTGAGGGGAGACCTTATCGCTCTCTACACCTACCTGAAAGGGGGTTGTAGTGAGGTGGGTGTTGGTCTCTTCTGTCAGGTGGCTGGAGATAGGACAAGAGGAAATGGCCTCAAGTTGAGGCAAGGGAGATTTAGGTTGGATATTAGGAAAAAATTTTTTACTGAGAGGGTTGTCAGACATTGGAGTAGGCTGCCCAGGGAAGCGGTTGAGTCACCATCCCTGGAGGTATTCAAAAAGCGAGTGGACGGGGTACTTCAGGACATGGTTTAGTGGGCATTGTTGATGGTTGGACTCGATGATCTTGAAGGTCTTTTCCAACCTAAATGATTCTATGATTCTATGACTATCTTGATAGCTTTGACTGCTAGTAGGTGACACCTGGATAACCAGCAACAGTTAAGGTACTTGAATGCATCCAGAGGAGTATTCACTAGGATTGGAGAGAAACTGGAGGGTGGTGCGACTGGGAGTGGTGAGAAGACTGGGTCTTGATGTGACTTAATATCAGGTCTTTTGCATTGCAGCTTATGTCAGCAGAACGCCTGCTCCTTCTGACTGTGCTTTCCTGGAACAACGGGTGCAGCAAAAAGGGAATATAAGCACGCAGCCTGGAGGCCTGTGATTTTCAAAGCATAGGCTGAGAAGAAGTGGGGACATAAGGTAGGCTGAAGAAATGCAGAAGTATTGTGTGTGATACAACTTATGGCAGAGATGTCCCGTGGTTGTGGTATTTTGTCAGAGAAATGGGTTTTGGCACTGTCCAACAGGTCTTCTGCAAGAGCCAATTCCTATTTGCAGGGAAACATTATAGACAAGTCTCAGAGGTCAGTTTCTCTTGGAAGGGCAATCCAGATGTGTGGAAAAGTCATTACATTTTATTAATATATAGTTTTTGTCTTGCTATCGCGTCTTTCAAGTATGATTCCTCTGAAGCAGACATGAAAGATGTTAAGAAAGGCACCTCCCTAAACAGAGCTGCCTATTTTCATTTTGTTTAGCTGAAGGGTCTTGGATGCTCTAAGCTTCTGCTATGCGCTTCATTGTCAAGGTGTTGAAACATTTACAATACGTTTCAAATGGCAAATGTCACCCACTCTCCCTCGTATTTTATTTTCTGCTTGGCCTGACCATTCCGACAGGCACAGGCAGAAACCTTGGTTGTTTCTGTGTTTCCCTTCTCTCAAGACTTTCACTGCTCAGAAATGCGTCAGGAGTCTTTTTTTATTTTTCATAAGCAGAGCTCAAAGCATTCTATCTGCTCTTTAGTTTTAAAATTTCTTGTCTGTCTTAATTTTGATGTGAGTTGAGTGTAGTGAAATGTTTGGGTTTTTTAATCTTAAATCAGAAATGTGTGCCTTGAACAGAGCTGGTGTGAATCAGAATTTAAAAAAAAAAAAACAAACAAAAAGAAAGATGAAATGTAGTTTTATGACGTGACAAGATGTCCAAACTCTCAGGAAATAGGAATTTCTTTTTTCAAAAGTCTAAGAGGAATACTGATTTGAAGGGCCACCCTCAAGTTAAAATCATGCCCCTGTTTGAACATCTTTTCTACCTATTGTTAAAAGTAGTATCTTAAGATCACCAATACTGAATTATAAATGGTTAGAGAAGCAGGATTTTCCACATTAATTTCTTTCTTTCATAAGGTAACATTTTGTATGTTGGTTAATTTCCCCTGTTACTTTTAAGGGCTTTCATTATGCAGAGAGGAAAAAAAATTTAAGAAAAAAATTGATTGCAAAAATACAAAGGAATAGGCAATAGGCAGAAAAAGAGTAAAGAACTATGGGCTGGAGGAATCATATAGCTCTTAAATGGATCTCTAAAGGGACCAGAGGTTTGCCTAAACATTCTGTACACTACCACCCCACTGGTATATATACATATATCTTAAACAAAACATCTGCAGTACCATATCACTATTATCGTAATATCATGAAACAGCTAATATTTCCTAGGAAAATGGGACTGGCAAAGGAAGTCATATAAGATGAAAAAAGGTGGAAGAATATCAGCTCTTCGTATCTGTATTCAGATCCTGCTGTTGCACATGCCTCCTCCCCACATAGCACTACACCTATAAGCAGTTATCGGTTGGGCAACCAAAGGCTGCTCGTTCTGAGCAGGGGCAGATTTGCCCGTTGGTACGCAGTGAAGTCGCTGGCTACAGAGTCATGGCACCAGGTCACAAGCTGTCATCCTTTCTACTGCGTCCCAGCGCTTGCCTTTAACTCTCCGCAGCGCACGGGAGTCGGGCGTTGGGCATCTGCCGGTGCAGGCGTGCGTGGCAGGTTGGACGACGTGCACCCCTCGCTCACCGTGAAAGCATCTGACCACTGTGTCTGTCCTGAAAGTCAGGGTGTACCGTCCTGGTGCTGTAAAACTTGCATACAAATGAGCGTGCCTGGGACTGCCAGCGCGATTGGTCTGACCGTGCCTGGGACATCCATAAAATTACAGGCATCTCTCCAAAGCTACCCCTTTGCACCCAGAGAAGATTTCCAGGTGGAAAACAACAGTGAGTCTGAGGAAATTTGGGTTGAAGTGGCTTTTAGGTCAGGTAAGCTTGCCTTCTCTTTCTTTCTAAAAAACCTCATGAACCCAGTCGCCCCAAACCAGAAATACCTCCAGCTTTGTTTTGTAATAAAATGAACACTTTCGTGGCGAGACTAAGGGAAGCTTTATGAAATGCACAGCATCAAAGGCTTGTCTTTCATTTCCCTCAGCAAACATGCCCTTCTGCAAGAATGACTGATTTTTGTGGGACTTCTCAAATGCTTAGGGTCGCCCGAGCTTAGGTACCTTGCTAAATCATCTACATCAGTAACAAATCTTTACTTGGCTCTGTTGCGAGCCAGGTTATGAACAAAGGTGCATATGAAGTATTTGACATTGTGATGGCAACAACTTAAATATATACGCTTTTCCCGAGAGCCAGCCCCACCTTTTGACTTGACGGAGAGTGCTCGCGATAATGTTCATTTATGGTTTCTCAGACTTCTTTTAGTGTCAGGGGAGCAATCTGCGGGACTAGAAAAAGGCAAGGTGTCTTGTCAGGACGCATCATTTCCCGAAGGGTGGACGTACCGGAACGAAAAAGTTTCGGCATCCCAGTCGCTGCTACTTCTGAACCGCAGCGTGCATTGCTGTGGGAGACCGGCTCACCCGGAGCCCGGGGGCGAGGGGCAGGGATGGACGGAGGCAGCCGGGAGCCCTGTTGGGCAGGGTGAAGTGAAGGCCAGCGGAGCCCGGCCGGGCGCTGGGGAGGCTGGCGGGCGGGCTGGGCCGGGAGGAGCCGACGAAGGCACCACCGGCACCCTTCCCCTCGCCCGAGTGCTTGCGTTTTTTCCCCGAAAGCGCTGTTTTTCAGCGTCACGTGGCTGAGGTGAAACTTTCCTTGAAGTCCGTCAGTCAAGTCAGCCTGCGCCGCCAGAGCAAACGGGAACCCAGAAGCCGCGGCGCAGGCAGACGACCCACCCGGAGGGCACGTTTTCCCCCCAAAAGCCCTGATTTTTTGGGGGGTGGGGAAGGCCCCGGCCCTCCAGGACGGGCGGAAGGCGGGGTCCAGCGCACCGCTGCGCGGGGAAACGGGGCTGCAGATGCGGGCTGAGCTGAAGGATGGAGCGGGAGAGGAGGAGGAGGAGGAGAGGGAGGAAGCGCGACCCGAGGCGGCAGGGGGCCGTTCCGGGGGGGGCCGGCCGTCGCCCCGCGCTGCCTCCCGGCTGTGGGCGGGGTGTCGCCGCCTTCGGGCCGCCGCCGGGGCGGGCCGGGCCGGGCCGGGGGGATGGCGGGGGGAGGAGGAGGAGGAGGAAGGGGGGAGCGGGGGTGTCATGCCGAGAGCGCGCGTCGCAGCCCGCCAGGCCGCGGCCCGACCCGCACCCCGGGGCGCAGCCCTCCGCCCTCCGCCGCTCCCCCAGGCAGGCGGCCCCGCTTCCCGGCGGGCCCGGGGCATCCGCGCCCCGGGCGGCAGTCAGCCGCGTCCCGGACGGGCGGAGGGCCGGGGGAAAGGAGAGCGGAGCCCTCTCCGCCGCTTAAAGGAAGGGGAGGGAGGGGGGAAAGTTTAGCGGAGGGTGTTGGAAACTGGGAGTTATCCCTAAAGAGCCTTTCCCCTGCTCCGATCCAGAGGGCAGCGCTGGGAAGAGGGGGCGGCGGCGGCGGGGAGCCCTGCAACATCTGTAAAACTTGGAGGAGGCGGCGGAGAGGAGTGTGCGAGAGGGAGGAAAGCAAAAGGGACAACTTTTCCGACACGTGAGTATCGCGGCGCGATGTGTTTATTCCCCTCCTTCGGTGGCCGCGCCGAGCCAAAACAATGCCGGGCGGCGGCGGCGGGCGGGCCGGGCCGGGCCGGGCCGGAGGGGTCCCCCTTCCCTCCGAAAACTGTTCTGATACCAGGCGGTGGGTTTGGGGTTAGGTTGGTGGTTTGTTTTTTTTTTTTCCTCCCCCTCTTCTTCTTTTTCTCCCCCCCCCCGCTCTTTTTGTTGAACCAAATCAGAAATGTCAGTCAGTGCGAGTGAGTCAGAAGGGATCAGATTACAAGATCACTGAAACTGATGTCGGGTCCGCGCGCACACACACACACACACGCACACGCACACACACCCACACAGAGGCAGAGGCGCGGGCTGCTCCCCGCGGGAGGCGGGCAGGGATAAAACAACCACCAACAACAGCCGCCAGCCCTCCTCCGCCGCCCCTGTCCCGCGTGTGTCGTGTCCCGTCCCGTCCCCCGTTCCCCCCCCCCGCCCCCCCGGAGAATGCCCGCCGGCCGCGGCGGGGGCCGGCCCCGCTAGCCGCGGCGGCGGGGGAGCGGCGCGGGGGCGAGCCGCGGCGGCCCCGGCCCTCGCCCATGGGCAGCGCGGGGGTTCGGCGGCAGCGGCGGCGGCGGCAGGTACGTACCCACTTGGGCGAGAAGTTCTTTGTTCCCCGGGCTCTGCTCCGGGCCACTTTCTTCTCGTCTCCCAGCGCTCCTTCCCCGCTCCCGGCCCCCTTCCCGCTTCCCTAGCTCGGAGGCGGGGGGTAGGGGGGAGCGAGGTGCCTAACCCCCAAAATGGCTGTCAGGGAGCGCGGGAGTTGAGGGTGCGGGGAGAGGCGGGGGCACTCCCCGCTCCGGGCCCGGGCCCGCCCGGGCTCGGCCGCTCACGTCCCGCGGCGGAGCTGCCGATTCGCGAGCGGCAGCTGCTTTTTTATTGCCCCCCCCCCCGCCTCCCCGAGCAACTCCCGGGCGTTTTCACGCCGGTGAGGCGGGAGGCCAGCCGCAAACTTTGCAGGGGGAAAGGCGAGAGGAGCGCGGCAGAAGGCGCTGTCACATCTGGCGGGGCGGAGGGGCGCCCGGTCGTTGTTCCCCACCGGCGGCTCCCCGAGGGCGAGGGGGGGATAGTCGCGTCCCGGCCGGGGGTGGGTGCTCGGGGGTGCGTGCGCCTTTTTGTGTGTGTGTGTGGGGGGGGGCGTGCGCGGCGTGGGGCGCCGCTCCTCGCTGCTGCCGCCGTTGGCACTGGGTCAAGCTGGGGAGCCGGGCGGCCGGCGGCGGGCCGGGCCGCGGCGGGAGGAGCGGGGCGGCTGCCCGCGGCCGGCGGCGGGGCGGGGGGGCGGAGGAGGCGCCCCCGGGGGAGCTGCCGGGAGCCGCCCCGGCCCGGCACCGCGGCCCGTCCTCGCGTCGCGCAACTTTGAAGGGTCCGGGGAGAGCGGATCCTCTGCGGTTTTAATGAGCCGTAAAGTCGGGGTGTTGACACAACTCCTGCGCCTCCGGACGGGCTCGCCGGCGCTCAGCCGCCAGTGCCCGCTCCCAAATCCTCGCGCCACGTGAAGAGAAAAGGTAAAAGGACCCCCCCGCCTCCCCACCTCACCACCCCCCCCCCCAAATTTTCTTTTTAACCCTCTGGTGCGTAGTTTTGATCCCGTCCTGTGGGTACGGTGTCCGTGGCCTTCTGCCAGTTTGCGTGTAGATATATTTATGTAAAACATTTTCTCTCAGCTCCTTGCCAGCTGTTCCACATTTTCCAGCTGCCACTTCAGTTTGAAATGATGGACTGTACGGATCTCAAAGAGCCTTTTAGTCAAAGGTAGGGATAGCTGCCCGTTTGATACACAGTGTCACGTTTTAGAGGCTGCTTCGCTAAAGAAGTATTAGGTAGCAACCCGCAGCAAAATACTCCTCGTCGTCGCGCCCTTGCGACTTCCCGCTTGATTTTCAAGGCTCAATAAACGTGATTTTTTAAGCTTCAGCGTGCAGACTTCATTTCTTTTGTGTGTGCTACAGAAAAACTTGGAAGCGCAATTTTTCAGAGTCCTTGAGATATGTGGCTGATGAAATCAACAAACATTTTTAAGAGGGCACAGCTGCCCCTCTTTCTGTGCATGAGGAGGGCATCTGTTTTGAAACCGTTTAAGTCGGTGGGATAGTGAGAAGTCACCAAGTTTCTCTGTGTTACAGAATTGTTTTTGATGTGGTGTTCAGCGAGATTACAGATTGAAATTTGCAAGAACTGGCCTTAAGTAGTTTGAATATTTGTGCAATTGCATTGTAATTTGGAAAGGTGCCTCACTGATTGATTCCTATAATTATTTCATTTAGGTCCTTTATTAAAAATTAATAATGATCTGACAGTTTCTTAATTACATATGTCATGATTATTTTGAAGGAAGACGAATGCCGTGTTTTAAAAGTAAAGTAACCTTAAAATGTAAAAACTGCCGTGTCCACACCACTGTATTTCAGTGGAGGAAATATATATTAAAAGTAATGGTGAATGAGTTTAGCAATGTAAACTGTAGGCAGCCTCCTGAGAGTTTGTTTATATAATGAAGGTTTGGGTTTAACTAGCTAGTATGTAAATACTTCCAGTTTGGTGTATAGCCCAATTCTAGATACATAAATAATAGTAACTATGAGAGAAGGCTATTTTAAGGGGGAGGATTATTTCTTTAAAAGCAGGATTATGTGATTTTGAATGAGTAAGAATAATGAGTAAGAAAAGAACTCCCTCAGTGTATATATATTCTTTTAAGCAGCAGTGGAAGTAAAACTATGGCTTAAGGTGCCTAAATGAATGCACTCTTGCATTCGGATAATTGCACATGGTTTTCAGTAGGACATGCTGTTTTCCAAAGCATTTCTGCGGAAGTACTACAAAACAAAGACATCACCTGCATTTTCCTGCTTAAGTGGAGTAATGTTTTTGGCTTGAGAATGCGTGCGGTGGCCAAGACAGTGTTTACTGCTATAAGTAGTCTTCAGTTGTGAAAGATACGTTGTGCATTTTCAAACACAAAAACATTTTGCAACTAAGAAATTAAAGTATTGATGGTTATAAATAAATTCTGTTTATTTTGGAATCGGTGTTAGAGAAACCAAAATACTCAAGTTTTGAGATAATCATTAAAATTTGTTCCTCTTGCAGATTACTTAATTTTTTAACAAGATAAATGTGTGCATTTGGTACTGACCCATAAAAGTTCCAGTTACACTTCCTGCCTCGTTTTTGGGAAAGCTATTCCATTACCTGCACTCGGTAGCGTGTTTGAATTTCTTCCTGCGTATTCAAGGAAGGAATGGCGTATTTTTGTGTTTTAGAGTGTTAGTGAAAAGTTAGTCATCTTTGCCTGATAAATAAGGAATCTGATGGTTATTAAAGCAGGATTTATTTGGAGTTATGGAAGGAAGCAGTTTAATGATCAGTGTTGCATGCACTCAACTATATGGAGACAGTAATGTACAAAGAAAAAGCAGACTTGAAGGAAAAGTGAATCAATGAGTCATGAAATCCTCAGGAAAACCTTAGTAATGGAATGTTAATGCTTTTAGACTATAGTAGATTATCTTAAAAGTCAGACTTTTCTTCTTTATGCAATTGTTGTAAATCCCTAGCTAAAGAATACTTTGAAGAAGGCTTTAGTTTTTCTGGCACTCATATTCTGTAGTCATTCTGATTGTTTTGGAAGATTCAAGAAATTTTCTGCCAACTTGCAGTTAGGCAATTAAAACGCTAAAATGGCTACAGAGGAAGCTTTTTATTCAACAAAAGGTTCAGCTGTAATAATGATTTCAAGTTGTCTTTTAACCATAGGTTTTATAGACGTCCTCCCTTTAGACTTTGTCATTTTTATAAGGGAATTGATTTGTTATACTTTAAAATCAAATAAAATGAGACAGAATAAACAAAAATAGGGCATGGGTGCTGCTGCAAACTTTTCAAGTTCTTTGAGTGCATTTTTCATCTTTACTTTTATTTGATAGGTCTGTGAAATAGAGCTGTAGACTGGCAAAGACTTTAAATGAAATTTCACACTTTGATGATTTTTTTAAACTTTGATATATTGACAGCAAAAGGAGCTGCAAAGCTTTTATATAACTTGAGCAGTAACGCCAAGCAGCAGTCAAACGTCTCTATGCATTTGTGTTTAACTGCAGAAGAAAAACATGTCCATGGGCAGTAGAGGGTTCTTATCAACTCCCTAATCCCAGATCCCAGCAAACCTTGAGGGCATGCCTCAGATCTTGCTGAAATCATTGTAGACTCTCACAGTTTTCAGATTAAATATGCTATGTGTTCCTGGCTCCAACAACAGTTTTATGAGCTCACTAAGCTTCCTGTTTTAAGATCCTTTTCTGAAGTTTTTAGGAGCTGCTAAAGGCGATGCTGTCTATGGCAAGTGGTACTTGTTAATTTAGAGACACTCTAGATATTTCGTTCTGTCTGTAAAAATAGCCAAAATTGCTATTTTCAAATTGGAAGTCGAGTTGCACTGAGAAAAAGCTCCTGTAAATAGGCATTCTGTTGTTTTAATGTGTTTGTCAGTACACAAGGTTACAAAGTTTATATGAGGCTTGATTTGTTTTATGGGGGCTTGACTTTGACTGGGCTCTTTAAAATGAGACTTTTTCAGTTGTAATTCTAAGCACAATGCAGCTTTTAGTACATAATTTCTGAGCCTCTTTTAACCAATTGTGTTTGTAGCAGCTCATTAAACATACCTTTGAAGTTCTCATTCTCCTTTAAGTGTCAAAGAAGGGAAAATGTATTCTGCCAAGGGTGAATTTCAGTGAATCAGGTAGTTAACCCTGGGATTTGTTTGACCCTTCTGAACGAACGGTGTTGCACCTCAAATTCTGGGTCCGGTCTTTTCTAGCTGCTAAATAGTTAACTCTTATGTTTTATTCACTGTAATCATGTTTATGTATTTGGTGTAATAGTTTTAATTAAAAAGGAAAATATTTATTGTCCAACAACGTGTCATGTTATTCCCGAGAGAACTTGAGCCAATTTTGTGCTTAAAGGTTATTCAGTGAATGAAATTTTGAAAGCCCATTTGTCAAGGTGCTGCACGGTTTCTGTTAGTTTTCAACCCCCAAATTCATTGTCTGCATGGCCCAGTCATTAGTCATCAGTGTATTAGTGCTGCCTTCAGGCAATGCTGCCCAGCACTTCTTCACACCATTATAGCTCTAAAAGTGTACTCTGCCGACTTGTAGAATTACTGCTCTGATTTCCGCTTGGCTGGGTTTGAGGTAAGTCCCCTCCCTACCTTCCAGCTCACTCTAATCCCTCCTTTCTTTCAAGGCTGCTTTCTGCGGAGATATAGGGGAAAACTTTCTTAAAGATTGTGCTGGCATCATACTGTGGTTTTGTTGTGGTATACGCTGTACATATAAATTGTACCTGCATTACCTTGAAAGAGTATTAAATTGGCTGCTGATCTGAAGAGTTGGTTTCTCTCTCTTTTTAAGAACAAAACAAGAAACAAGACAATACATTGATCTTAAAAATGCCTGCAAGATTATTTAGATTACAACAAGGGACGAACTAATTGGGATAGAATGCGTTTGTCTCTAAATAGTTGCTGGGTGTCAGAACTGATAATATCAGAATCCACTACCAAGAGATCTGATTGAATAATTTTCTTAGCTGAACTTTCCACTCTAATGTCAAGTTATTTTTTGCACTGATTACCAAGACAATCCTTTTTTTTTTAAATGATGCTCAAAATGCTGCTGTATTTTTTTGGTATCTGATATTTAGCTCAGGGCTAAAGGACCCAAGTAACCTTTTGGTGGTTTAGAGCTGAACCTCCCCCAACTATGTTTGCTGCTTCGTATGATACTCTGTTTTCTTTACATACAAATCTGTTAATGTCAAGAAAATCAACTGCGTGTAAAGAATACTTCATCCAGCTGCCGAGAGGATGAAGCCTTCATTAGACAAGATGTATGAATACCTGAAACCGAATAGTCAGAAACACAGATCAAGTTAGTGTCACTTCAGTACAATGTCTGCTGTTCTGAGCCGTGTATATTAAAATGAAATCCTAGCACTACCGATTCTTAACTAACAGGACATGTGGTTTGGTGTGGTTTTGCTTGGCTCTTCAATTCACTATGGATGTTTTTTCTGGGAAAATAAGACAGCTGTATAATTCTATGATTACACTATTTGAACAGGGATAGTGGATTGTGAAGTAATTTATACTGCAGCAGTTCAGAGTTGTGCTGTTGTATTTTGTTGAGTTACAAAAACCTGAAGGAATTATGATGCAGTTTTACTGCTACTATGAGACAGGTGTAAAACCTAAAGTAAACTGTAAAAGCTGAAGATAAAGTTTTATAAACTACCTTTCACACTTGAAGTTCTTCCTGGATATGGGGAGCTTTCCTAGCTCTTTTACGTGTTAAAACATCTGTGTTGGGTTAGAATGTGAAATTCTGGATGAAGGCATCCCTTAACCTGAGAGTATGCTGAGGAGATAAACAGGCTTCCAGAAATGGGACTGGTGATGAAAACACGGCACTTTCAGAAGCGTTCTACTTGATTCTTTTTATCTTGTTTTAAAATGCTAATTGTAAAATACAGAATACAGTCTTTTCTTCTTTCATTATCGTAAGTTGGAAACAGAAGGCACATCTTTGCAGTAGATGTACATTAAATATATTCTTCCTTCAGCTTGGTTCCTGTATAGATTGACATTGATATATAGATCTAGTTTTGATTCTAAGGAAACTTTCATCTCTTGGGATTGATGAGATAAAGCAAAAAGTGTGAAGAAAGTGGTCATGCCATTGGAATTCACGTTTAGTGCTGGTGCTCTAAATTAGAGTATTTCTGCATTTTTCTGTGGCAGTTGTAGTGACTTCTTATTTGATGAACTAAATAAATCGTGATGTAAAGCACACCCAATACAGTTGTTTGTAATTTGCTTTACCAAGCTGTTTGTTGACAAACTGGCAAGAAGGGAAAGAAGAAAACGTCCTATATCATCACCATAAGTGTTCCTAGTGCTAGTAACAGTATCAGAAGAGGAAGTCATAGGGTATGTTACCAGCACAGCAAGTCTTGCTGGTTGTCCTCATCTCTGCATATTCCTGTCCTTTCAAATCTTAAGCGTATGAATGCTCTAATTCAGGTTTCATAAAACAAGTGTTTTACAGAAGGAAGTCACAGTGCTGTTACTGAAGTTTGTTTTGGATTTAGTGCTGCTGCATTCCTGAAGAAAGATGGGGCAAAACTGAGTGTAGACTTGGTAGGGAAGTTTGAAGTGTCACCGCTCATTTTACCTATTGCTACAAACAGTAAAGTCCACAGGAGATTTCCGCCCCCCCCCCCCCCCCCCCGCCCGCTAATTCTTTTACAGCTAATCTTACTTTGACATAATTATTAGAGTTTTTCCTGCTGCAGAGTTTGAAGCACAAGGACATGCAGGATTGCGAAACAAGCAGTAACGCAGCTTACGCTGAATTCTCTAGCAATATTAGGCAGTTTAATTGGCAGGAGTTCTGATTTCTTAAGGGTAAGTGTATTACTTGTTTTAAACCCACCCGCCTCCCCAAATATATTTACAGATTTGGAGACTTGAAAAATATGTGGCACTTTCTATTTTTTAAGAAATAACCTTTGTTCTTTCCATTGTCTGTATTTAGATAGTTTGTAAGAGAGACAAAATGAGGAATAAAGAAACCCAAGACCATGTGATTAAAGTAACAAATGCTTAGATGCAGAGTTAATGACCTGGTTTGGTTCCTTGGTTTTGGTTGTGGGCTTGGGTTTTTGAGGGGGTTTTAGGTTGGTTTTTTTTTTTTTCATTTTAAAGCTCAGTTACTTACTCTAAAGACTCTTGGGTAATGAATGGATTATAAATTTTTACCTCAGAGGATACATCATATCTGCATTGTAAAGCCACTAAGATGTGTTGTAAGTTCTGGCTCTGTATCCCTCAGCTTTGTGTTGCGTGTCCCCAGACAACTTCTGTGAGGGATGAACTGGTTGGATGTGGACAGTTTGACCTGAATCCTTCAGTGTTTTTATCCATTAAATTCTGTTTACTGGGTAAGAAACTATGAATCACTTCTTTCCTGGTGGAAAGCTGTTTTATTTAGATACAGAGTTTAATCTGTTGAAGTAATAGTAAAAACATTTAATTGGGGTTATACTTAACAGCTTTCTAAATCCCGTAACAAAAGTAGAGATAATCTACTTGTAAGAGTATGTGGGTGATGTGTATTAAAAGCAACTGAGGTGCTGCCTCAGTAGAAAGTGCCACTTACTGATCCTACTGTATGTGTATGTTTTAAATATTTTCAGAACTTTGGGTAATCCAGCTTATCTGTAGCAGAAAGATGTAAGCAAATGTAATTCCTCTGGAGTTGAGCAATTATTACACTTGATCAGTAGTTCAGTGTATGCCACAGAAGAGTTTCTCACTTAGGATCTTAATCACGAGGATGCTAATAGCACTGCTTTGCCTAGCCGATTGTCTTTGTGTTTGTGATCCTGCATTATTGTTGCCACGAGCTATTTAACCTATCAGGAACAGATCAGATCATCATTAACCAGGCTTTAGGTCTAGTTGTTTTTCAGTCTTTATGGGGGGAAGAAATCAAAGGAATGTAACACAGGAGAAGACAGGAGATAGTAATGAATTTGGAAAGATTGTATTAATACATGTGGTGCCCTATAACTTGGGGTATTTTTTAATTTCAAGCAACAAAGCCATCTATCTGATTCTGTTCGAGGGGGGGTGTGGGTTGCTTGTTTTTTTCTTTCTTTCTAATTTTACTTTGCATTTTAAAACAGATGTAGGGGAAGTATGTGGTTAGCAACTAGTGCATGTATATAGATCGTGCATGTATAGGTCATGCATGTAATTTAAACGGACATAAGTATTGCGAAGTATAAGATACCTTTTTTCCCCCAACTTATTAATGGTTTGTTGTGGTTTGTATGTATAGTGGATATAAAACTACTATTTGTGCAGTTTATATCTGTCTTAGTCTCATTGTGACCAGTTGTCTCAACAGGGAAGAATCTGAACAAAATTTGCCCAGGAGTAGTTAATGGGGGTTGCAGAATTCTGATTTAGCTTACAAAGAACTGAGAAAAGGTAAAACTATTTTAAAAATATATAGCATTTAGATTAGTTCCTATAGCTATTATAAAAATGGTGAGATGTACCAAGAGGTTAATGTTACGACTGAAAGATATTTCTTAAAATGTCTGAGCACTTGCGTATTTTTCAGCAAGTACTGTCAGGGGTAACTTTGTCAGTGCAGCTTTGCCAGCAGGTTTGATAGAAAGCAATGCTGAAATCTAGGTGGGTTTTGAAAGTTAAATGTACCTGAATCAAGCCTGTATAAATCAGTGTGAAATAGCTCCCGTATAATAGCATAAGATTGTCTCATGTAAATTTTGCATTTGAATGTATCTGAACAAGACAGATTTTTTTTCTTATCCTTAAATAATCCCAAGGAACGGTGTAACCGGTTTTGATAAAATTGATAAAGGGTCCTTTATGGTTGAGAGAGACTGTAATTTCCTGATTGTTCTTCATGCCTCCCCTTGTGTTTTTCACTTTCATACAGTTGTGCTGTTCAAGATGTATTGTATCCCCAAAGACTGCTTCCAGTAGCGTGGATCAAAGTAGTACCTATGAACACCCTAACTACCCAGAGTCGTTTCTGAAAAATTAAACATGCTATGTTTGCTTGCACGCTGATTGGGGCACTCTGGTTGCTGATAGCAATCAGTATGAACTTCCCTACTGCTGATGTAATGATGATGAATGCTGTGACACTGCTATTTCAGACAGCTCTTCTCAGCGGATGCAAACCACTTGTTAATGAATTGAATACAACTACAGCAGCATCGAATAAAACAGGGGAAGGATTTATTTTTTTTTTCTTTTAAAACCCAACACATTAAAAGATACGCCCTTAAAAAATATAACAAATAAAGGCAGAAGAAGGTTTACGTTCAGAAGAAACATAAACCAGTCTAATGTGCATATTGAGAATTTTAGATGCTGATTCCTGCCCAAGTGGTTAGACTGAAGCAATTAGTCTTGTTGAAGTCAGTGAGCCTATTCCTATGAATAAATATTTGGATGATCTGGCCTTCAAAACTAACATATGCAATACAAATACAATGATTTAAAAAGTAACTCAGAGAGGAAAAGGAGCACAGAGCTAAAGATGTCTTGGAATACCGAAGTGTATGTTCAGAAAGGATCATGTTTCCTGCTCTTCCAGGCAGAGGGGCTGCTCTACTGGTTTTGGTTAGTTGGCACAGTGAGTAAATGAACAAAAAGATTTTTTTTTTCTCCCCAGTATATTAATATGATTATTTTTACTACTGTGAGGCCCAATTTTATGACCAGCATACCTAAGGACCAGAAATTATATAATTTCAAATTGATTGAAAGAATTTTTTTGTTCGAAATACATTTCCAACGTATTGTCATTTGTTGACACTCCTTTTAAGAGAAATGGGTTTCCTCATTTAACTAGTTCATACCAGTAGCTTGTTCCTAAATTTCCTCCAATTTAATATGCAATTGGTGAAAGTTTACATTTATGATTTAAAAAGAAGAGACACACCTGCAGGCAGGTTGGTGTTTTGAGAAGGATTAGGTTTAAAATGGGGATCTGGAATTAATTGTGCAGTGGGTTCAGGCTTTAGGGAAATTACAAAAGGTTCAAGCATGGCTGAATGGGAAAAAAACCATGAATGTTTGCTTTCAGGAAGGAATGTTTATCCCTCTATTTACCTATGAAAGTTCAGGCTTTCGCCCCTATACTGTTATAGCATTTTCTTGCCATTCATATGCACATGGAGATGCTGGATAGTCGACAGAAACTAGCTTTCTGTTTTTTTGAAAGCAGAGCTCCTTTCCGCAGAATAGATACATATTGTCTCAGGCCTGGGAGCAGGAACAGGGAAGTCGCTGACCCACATGCTGGGGAGAGCTGTGTACACCATCATATAAACCACTTCGTATTTTAATGTGAAGATGATGTCAGGCTGGCTGATTTTCAGAATGCTTTTTGATAGGGATTAGCAGCCAGTGGAAAGAAATCTTCATGTTGTCCTGGACATTTTTTTTGGTAGACTGCAATTCTCGTATTTCAGTACAATTTCTGAGAGAAAATAAAAATCACAGCCAAAATTAAGGAGAATGATTCTAGAAGACATGTGTGTCTGGTTTGTGTTTTCAACTTGGGCTTAAGTTCGCCTTCAGGAAAAAAAAGATTTTTGGGGTACCATATTGATTTCCAGTTGACTGCTTCCCTGTTGGGCATGTGTGGCAAAACATACCAAAACACGTACCGCTAATTGCAAGTCGTGCCATCTCTCCTGGCTTTCCTTACTTTCCCAGCCATGCATAGCACCATGTAGTTCATCCAGCACTGGAGTGTAACTGGAGCTGCTGGAATTCTTGTAGACGCCCTTGCCACACGTGCGTGGGTTGGGAGTGGAGGAAGGCAGGCACGGGAGGAAACGTCTGCAGCACTGGGGCCATTGGCTCGTGCTGCAGGGTGTAGAGCAGAGTAAGAAAGTTCACTCTTGCAGTATTCCCTCTTCCATGCTGACATGAATAAAAGCAGCCTTCTGGATGTAAACTGAGCAGACATGAACCAGAACAGGTACCAAGAGCAGATGTTTATATTAGCTCGTGGCCAATTCTGCAGTTTTCTGACCAAAAATTCACTTTAAGCTGCTGCTTTAGGCCTCTGTTCCATACCATTGTCCACACTAGGTAGCGTGAACGAGGGAAGTGATAGAGTGGTGGGAAATGTGGAATTATATCTGCTAGTCTTCCCTCCATTAAAGAAAACTCCAAAGTACCAGAAAAATCTCATTGGTAGGCTGTTGGGGAAAGAAAAAAAATAGCAAAGAGAATGGATGGATGCCAGTCTGAGCAGACACATGTTGGTCTTGAATTGCAGATGATCCAAAGATGCTTTTTAGGAGATTAAAGCTGTGTTAACTCCTTACAGCACCTTCATCTCCTTCCTTTTCTGAGCAGAGGTAGGATTGGATTGTAATGGAGGTCCCGTCCTGCCATGGTGGAGAGGGGAAGGAGGTGGAGGTAAGTGATGGCTCCTTGCTCTTATCTGCACAGACATCTGTGTGGCAAGAGGCGGTGGAACTGCTGTAGGTACCTGTCATCATTTTCGTGACCTTTGCCACTCCACTGGCCTTGTGAAACGGGGGGGGCAGAGCATGTGGCTTCTTCCTTTCTAATGGAGTAGGGAGCATAATTGTTCTCTTTCATGTCTTTTCGCCAAAAGAAACAGGCTTGTGAACCGAGGACAGAAGAAAATGGGGGACAAGTTCTGCAGCTTCCCCCTCCAAGCTCTCCAAGTCAAACTCTTTGATGTAAATGGAGATGCTGCCTGAACAGCAGACTTGGCCCTTAGAAGGCAAAACAGAAGAAAAATAACCACTACTGAAAATGTATAGCTTTTTAAATTCCTTCAGAGACAGCATAGGAAGTTATTCTTTTTAGAGAATATTAAATAACTCAAAGGAGGGTAGTCACAAGAGGGTACACTGAAGGACTCACTCACGCAGTGGCCAGAGGCTGGGTAGAGGCAGATTTTGGTGTTTATGTGGCCATGGCTGTACAGAGAAAACAAGCATGTTCTTGTCAGTGTGGGGTGAACAGCTTGGCAGCTGTGCCCCCAGTTTCTGCCAACGCAAGGGGCTGAAAAGCCTGATGTACATGATAAGTGACCAAAGCTGTGGATGCTCTTGCATGAGGTGTGTGAGGGGAAAGGAGGAGAAAGCACATGAGAAATTTGGAAAGGTGCAGTTTGCAAAGCTCATATGAGATCTCTCCTCAAGGAGTTTAGTGCATTGCTGGGTACAGGTGAGGGCTGTTGCAAGTTGTATATTGTTAGATTTCTCCTGCTTCCTATTTGAAGACATCTGACATTCCCCTTTGTGTTCTGATAGGAAGTTGTTTCACACATCACAATAATATTTATAGCTTTTTCACAGGTAGATCTTGAAAGTACTGTTAGAAGTACTCTTCCATTGCATGCAGAGCTTTGTTATTCCTGTTTTTAGCAAGAACTAAACTCGAGGGAAGAAGAATGCTTTGCCAAAGGTTAGACCACTAGGTCAGTGGCAGAGAGTCTGATATCTAGTCCAATTCCCTGGCTGTGCTGCCCAGCTAAATAATGATTCATTTAGTGATTGGGCTCTTCTTTGATCCCTACTGTATAGCAGTGAGGCTTTGGAGTGTTTTATTGTGCTATTAAAAAGAACTCCTACTAGGGAGGTGGGAAGGGGAAGGTTTACTAGACAGCTGTGTTTGTGATGAATTGGCTTTGTAGCCTTTTTTGGGGGTTTGTGGTTTTTTTTTTTTTTTTGGACTGTCAGAATTGGGGAAACAGGTTGCTAATGTAATTACACTTCATTATAGTTTACTTTGTGGCTTGTTTTGGAGCCTTTGGTTTTTTTATTTAATTTAAATGTTGTTGCAGAACAGTGCAACTTCCTTCCGTTTCAGATCCCTTTAGCTAATGACTGCAGTGCTGCTCAAAGCTGAAAACACTCTCTTTATTTATTATTACTTTTTGTTGTTGTTGCATAGGATCATGTTCAAACTACTGAAGTACCCAGGTACTGTGGTTCTAAGCGTGGTGTATGCTGAATATTGGATGCTTTGTGTAAACCTTACTTGGACAGACTGGCGTGCGTCAAGTTAAGCTGCAGACCAATGCTTGGAAAAGCTTGTGTCCTTCACAGCCCAAGATCTCTGCAGTCTCGGGGCCCAGTGTGGATATACTGCTGCACAAGCAGTGTCAACACTTTCAGAAGCTTGTGGGCTTCTTGGGTTTATGTCAGGAATGTAAAAGCTCTGAGAATACGGAGAAGTGATCTGCGGGGTATAAAATTAATGTATCACTGGAGATGACACTGAGAACAGCCAGGAAATGCAGAGTAACCAGCCACACACCTTTGCAGAGTTTTCCATTTTCAGTGTTTTTGTGCAAAAGAAAGTGATCTCATTATCTGCCACCAGCAATAATATTTGCCTTTCCCTGTGGTTTTCAGGGTGTTGCTCCAATGCACTTTTGTTTGAGTTAGATTTCTGAACAAACAAAGTGAGAGATGTTTACACAAGTAGGACAAGGTGTAGAGATAGCCAGGATAATTCTTGCTGCAGTGTATTCAGGTAGCGTGAATGTTGAAATTTAAATATTTGTCTTCTATAGTCAACATGAAGGTCTGTCTTGATTTCTCTTGCATTGTTCCAAAGTGCTCTGGACGTAGGAGAAGAATACTGGATTTTTTCACCTGGGTGCATTAAAACCCAACAGGCTTGAAAAAAATGGATCTACCCATTAAGCAGCATAGTGGTTTGTGATGCTGAGGCTCTTTAAAGGCAAACATGCTTATTTTTGGTGTTAGTGTTTCCTTAAATTCCTCAGGAATTCATGCATGCAAACATGATTTGATGGGCGTCCAGACATGGCCTGTGGACTGCTAATTCAATTGTGCTGCAGGCTCTTCTTCAGGTGAGAGGTGTGAGAGGTTTTGGGCTAAGCTTTCGAATAGTATTTAAAGTTTATGACTCTCTTGTTTCATTCAGGTATTAGTACAAGGAGAGCTGAAGTAATGAGAAGTCATCATGGAGGCGCAGTCCCATAGCTCTACCACAACGGAGAAGAAAAAAGTGGAGAATTCCATCGTGAAATGCTCCAGTCGAACAGATGTCAGTGAGAAAGCTGTTGCCTCCAGCACAACTTCCAATGGTGAGTAACAGCAGGGATTTACTAGCAGCCAAACCTACAGTAATTTTATGTTCACTGCATTCCTTGTGAATTGAGCATTTGCACCTGGATCAGTATTTGTTCTAAGGAAAGGGTAAAGAAAATAAACAAGGGGGGGGGGGTGGTGGTGGTGGAAAGTGGTAGGATACAATAAAGCCTGTTTTGGCATCAGGCGTAGTCTTTTTCTTCCAGATGTTCTAATTTGAGATGTAAATATGCTAAGTTATTTATTATAGGAAGTTCCTGGTTTTGGCCTTTTGGAAATTGTCTTGATTAGCCTGGCAGGGCTTACGAGCGCTTTGCATTTGGCCATTGAAATCTCTTACACTAGTTAGATAATTAGTTATTACAAAAGAGAGGGAAGTAGCTCTGTCAAAATTAATGGCAAAGGTTTTTTTTCTTCTCTTCTTTTACAAATAAACTTGCTCCTCGCAAAGGGCTACCCCCACCTCCCCGAAGTACTTTAATGGCCAGGGACAAAACAGCAAGCTAAGAGTGTATACTCCCGTGAATTCATTTCAAAATTGTGAATGTACAGCTTGTAGATTTGCAAAACTGGAGTAGTTTGCTTAATTCTCCCCAGAGATTACCTCACTTGACAATTTTACATATTCTCTGCCTCTCCAGAGAGTGTGTAGTCCCAGCCCTGGCCCTTTCATTGTTCAGTGTAAGAGGGCTGAGTGTATTGGTCCCTACTAAGGCAAAACTCCCTTTGCGTTAGGAAAGAAAATTGCTGGAAAAGGTATGGGCAGAGTTTAGACCTGTGGATTTTGGATAGCTGCAGATCAGCTTGGTTTTGCAAATCAGTCTAATAATGGCTAAAAACGGAAGATGTCTTTCTGCATATTTTGGAGTCCTGGTGTATTCCTGGCCAAATGATTTCTGTTCACCCTTTCTGCTTCCATCAAGCTCACTCATCTGGGCTTGTGGTCCAGGTCAGGTTCTCACTTTGATATCTCGAAGAAAGGTTTCTGCTTTCTCAAAGAAACTTGTATCTCCCACTAGACTAAAGCAGAAAATACATGAACCCTACAGCCATACTAGAGGGGGAATCCCTGTGGGTCAGTAAAAATGAGATGGCACACGTCCCAGTATCCTTCTGTGTGACTAGACTTCAGATTCAAAGCAAACTCGGCACCTGCTGACCTGCTAGTTGGAGTTGATCCCCATGAGAGTATAGAAACTCTTGAGTAGCTATGGAAAAAGTTGCATCAGTTTTCTAAGGCATATGAAATTAGATCCTCAGCTGGTGTAAGTCAGCACAGATCCGTTGCTATCAATAGAATTACAGTGGTTCACATTAGCTGAAGAGCTCCCCATTGTATTTTTTTTTTTCGATTATAGGATTTTCCACATTGGCCCAACTTTTTAAACAGATGCACACTTAAACACATATATGTATTCTTTGATGTGTCAGGGGTTTGTACTCAAACTCGATATTGGCACATACCTCTGACTGTTTCTTTAACAGCTTTAACATCATCAAACATTTAGATTTAGAGGGCTAAAAATAAAGCCTTCAAGATGTTTTTGCCTAATTCTGACACTGATTTACCCTGCGGTCAAATAATTTTCTCTCTCTATTCCACCTATCAGCTTTAATGGTAATATTAGTTCTTAACTACCTGCTTCATCTAGGTGGTGTATTACTGCATGTCAGGGGCATCAAACTCCCCAGAGCTGGAATGTTTCTAAGTCTAATGAATGACTAGAAATTTTTGTGACTGGAATTGTGTTCTATTAATGGAATGAGATGCTAATGTAGTACATGTCCTGGGGCCTGAGGCTGCATTTGGTTAAGGTAATGACAGTTACTTTTGTTTTCAGTGGGTAAGGGTCGGTCTTGTTAGTCTTTGTATTTAGGGAAGTCACCAGGATCTCCAAGGTTTGGGTTTCTAATCTACTTTCATGTAAAACCAAGCAAATGACTTTCCAGAGATACAGGGTTGGGCTTCAAAGGGATAAAAAATTCCATTCCTTCCTGGATATGAAAAATTTCCTCTTAGTGTAGAGACTCCATGGAGCATGTACCAAAACAAACACTAATACGAAAACTTTAGGAACTTAAACATGAGTTCTACTGTTGCAATGTTTTAAAGTTTTGCTTCTCGCAGATGTGATTGTCATGATAATGAATTTTGGTTACAAGGACCACTTTGCATGAAAGCTGGAGCTTGCATCACATTTGCATCTTTTGTTTTTAGTGCTGGAATGAGTATTACTACAGGACCATCATCAGTTGATCTAAGACACCACTCCTACAAAACATGCAGCTTTTGTTGATTCAGTGCCTCTTTTTTGCAGAGGGCTGTGGTAATGTTAAATGGTTGTGATTTGCATTTGAATACTCTGCTAAACAAGGTAAGGTACCCGTAAAAAAACAAAAAGACAGAATGATCCTTACTGTTTTTATCAGAAGACTGCTGTCACTGCAGAGCAACATCTGCCTGTCGTACCAACGTCACCTCATAAGCATGTCTAATATCAGTGCTTCTCCTTCTGGACAACACATTAATTAGCAAAGTTTGCAGGGTAACATGTACTTGAGTGACAGCTGTCTGAGGTGTGATGTAGAAACTCGTATTTTCTCAGTAGCTCTGCTGTCTTCTGAAGGAGTCAGAACTTGGATCATAAATAGATTGAAAGCTGCTAGTTACAGGTTTTATGCAAAGCTTACAATCATGAAGAAACAAAGAAAATGCCATTATTTCAACAGCTTCCGAAAGTGAGTAACACACTCAGTAGCAGAATCTATCTTAAAATGAAAATTGAGCGTGGAAAACTTTTAAATCATATGATGTGCAAACTGTTTATTGAAGAGCCTGTTTATTGGTGTAAACCTAGGTGCAAAGGAAAGAAAGTGGGAAAGGTGACCTGGAAGGGCAGCTCGTGTGTTAACCCTAATTACACAATGCACGTTGTGAGCCCCATACTTGTGGGTGCCCCTTGGAAGGTACCAGCTGCACTGTAGACTCAGACAATAAGCAAGCATGGGCCATAGTTGACATGTTAGCCACTTCTGCTGAGTTCCTGTCATTACTTAATACAAAAAAGATTTCTGCTGCACTCACCTAACTACAAACTCTGACTATATTGCTAAGATGCTTGCACTGTGTTAGATAAGGGCCTGCCAGCGTTTCCATTATAAACCCCTAATTTCAGGGATTTATAACTAAGCCATTAAAATGTGCTCCAGGCCGAAACATGTGGGGAAGGTCTTAATGCTGGAGCAAATTAAAACTTCTTTTAAAGTACATGTGATCAAAAAAGTAAAAAAAAAAAAAAAAATCATAATTTGTAATGACTAACAAAAGTATTTGGTGCACTTTGATGCCCAGTGGGCCTTTGTAATTTGGGACCACTCTTGCTTTCTTTTGAATTCATTTTTGCAAGCTTTTGATTTTTTCTCCTTTGTGTTTCATTTTGTGTATCTCAACCAAACTGCATGCAGTTTACTAGGATACATTTCTTTGCAAACTGTTCATTTTACTCCTTCTTTGTTTGACTGCTATATTTACTGCTAGGCTAATATCCAAGGGGTAGGAAAACTGCTAAAGAAAACTGCTGATGGATATGTTAATTCACAAAAGGCTGTATAAATAAAAAGTTTGTGCTAGGGTGTAAAGTAAGCTTCCTTTTGTGTATCGTGTGTTTTGATAGCCTCAGACTGATCTGCTTTGGCAAAGTAATAATGACAACAAATAAATACAATGTTTATGTCATGAGCATGTCACTGGTATTACATTGGAGTAATGAGGCCAGTGTCCCGGACCACGTTGCTACCGCAGTGCCGTGTTGTCAGGCCTTGTCTTCTCCCACGCACATCCCTACCGCTCTTCTGGAGACAAAGCAGTAAGACCCTGTTCCATGCCATGTCAGTGCATGGAATTAGGTCATCATCCTGAAAGCTGCTGCGTGCACACACAGGTTTCTATCAAGTTGTGCAAGGAATGGCTTTCTGAAGAGAGGTATCCCTTGATAAACTCATTAAAATTAGTTCTGTGCGGCCCTTGGAGAGCCTTCGCCTGGTATTGCGGGTCATGAAACCTGCCTTGCTAGACCTCCGTTGGATAATACGGTATCTCCTGTAACTTCAAGTAATCTCAGGATTAAAAAGAAATCTTCAGGTGAGCACTGTAAAAGTTGCAGGAGTCTGCACGGTGAAGTGAAGGACCTGCCGTGCTGAAGTGTGATGAACGCCGACATGGAGGCTTGTTCTCGGCTACTCCTCCGTGCTGCTTTGCCAGCGAGCGCCGGGGCTGGCAGGGTGAGCCGTGTGCCGGCTCCTCGGCCGCCATGCCTCACCCCCTGGCATATCGGCTGTCGCTGAGACCCGCAGCACGCTAAGTCGATACGTCAGGCTGAGCACTGCAGTGCCGGAGCAGAAAACCACGCTGGCTCCCCTGCCCGCACAGCCGTGCTGCCCGCGCTGGTGCAGGACCCTCCTGCGCCCCGGCACGGGGATCGCCAGCTCTCCCGAGGCCCAGCACTGCAGTAAGGTCTTGAACTCCCGTCCAGCGAGTACTCAAGCGAACGCCTCACTTTAGGCGCCGGAATAGCTCTGATGGCCCTAATGTGGGTATTTGCATGCTTACAATTCGGCAGTCGCTTTAATGCTTTACCAGGCTGGCCGCTTCGACCCTATACTCTGCTCTCTAGGTGAATCGGATTTATTGTTAGAGTACTTCCTAAGAGGCGTTGACCAAAAAAACCGCATGCTAACCTGACACAGCCCTCAGCTACGTGTGATTTATTTTTTTCACTTAATCTGTAGCATGGATATAATTAATTTTTCACTTTATTTTCTAAGAGGTACAGGGAATTTCTGTGAGGGCTGAATTAATACTTTTACAAGGCAAAAGCGCTCTTTGCAGCATTGCTTGGAGAACGTTAGGAGATTGTAATGCTGTGTTCAACCCTTATTTACTTACTGTTTGGCTTGTGAATTCTGTCGGTGACTAAAATGCTTTCCTCTTTTGCACATTTTGGCTCTAAACTGGTGTTTTTAATGTTGCATTAAAACAATGCAGTTATTGTATAGGGGCTCCTTCAGTGTCTGACAGGCAAGCACTTACTTGCAGTTTGATGTGTTTTGTCTAGTTTTTGACCCATGAGCTTGTCCCAGTGTAATCTGATATTTCTTATTAATCTATTACTCCACCTTAAAAAAAGCTAATTATAAACGTATGTAGGTTGTGGACTTGACTACCTTTATCAGAATCAGATAGTTATTGAGAACATACTTTAAAGTGATAGAAAGCAGAAATTATCATCTTAATGATGATGTAACTTAAAACCAAGCTTGATAGATGAATAAATGAGAGGAAGTTCGTGCGTCCACTTTGATTCTTTCAGAAGAAGAGCCAGCTTCGTCTAGGTCTCCTTTTTTTTTTCTTCCTAGTAGTTCTTTCAGGGTTGAATGAGGGAAGTATTCAGCAGTCTCCAACCCCATAAGAATCACATTTCCTGTTTAAACTTTCAGTTGGTTTCTTGTCCTGCTGCTTGCTTTCAAGCTCACCATAAAATAGGTGTTAATCATAATCCTCATGCTTGGCCCCCGTCTTGGACTGATGTGCTCAGGGTCCCGTCGAGAGAGAGGTCAGGGTTCAAAAGAGGTTGTTAGGTATCAAGAAACATTGCCTGTACTATTTTAGTGGCCTGCAAATTGAGTCCTGCATTGATTATATGAGACCTGATTCTACAAAGTGATCAGGAGATGCCCTCCTCCTCTCCTGAAATCAAAGGGGATGGAGGGGCCCTCTTCACTTCTCATTTTCAGGTCAAGGAGGAAACTGAAGTGATGACTTCAGTGTATAGGTTTTTCTGAGGGTTTTGTTTTTCAGCAAGACAAGTATTGCAAGTAATTCCTATCTGTTATGGTGGCATACAGCAGCATGAAAAGTAAGGGTAGAATGGTCATATGTGGTAGCACAGAAAAGTAAGGGCAAAGACCTGAACTTGTAAGGTTTTGTGTACCTTTCTGTTCTAATAATTGTGGCCAGGTTCTAAGGGGATAAACTAAAAGAAGGTACCTATCCTTGGGGAGGATAGGCTCTCCTGATGCTTGGAAATATTGGAAGCAAAAGTATTGGAGGTAAAAGCAAGGACTTTTAAGACATGCAAAAGTAAGGACTGCATGTCTTGGTATATTGTAATCTGATGTGAGTAGCTGATTAAATACATGTTCATTTGGAGTAATGCACCCATGGTCCTTTATGCTTACTAATAAAATTTCAGTCATCAAGTTAGGGTTTGTTGTGGACTGTAATAACTCATTCTGCCTGATACTATTTTCTAGTGTTGTTCCTCAGTGAGCCAGCCCTACCCTTACCCTGCTATAAAGCCAATGATTTGCAAGTGCAATACAGTATTGCTTCATTAATTCTGCTGAGATTTCCCTCCTTTTTTCCCCCCTTCTCTCCCCTCCCTGCAGTGGTTAATAGCATAAGGGATATTAAATGTCAATCCTCCTGTATCCCTTTGCAAGTTCCAGAAAGAGATGATTGAGTGGCTTATCCCTGCAATCACTGTAATCAGTAAGTAATGACTTAACATCCTGCTGGATAACACAAGGTGGAATCAGGAGAAAACATTAGTTAGCAGCAGAAGCTTGCCACCTGGACAAGGTGGAGGTTAAATTTAAGGAATTATACACTGGGGAGGTTTTTTTTTCCTGAAAAACAAAAAAAAAACCCCAAACACCCAAGCAACCATATTACAATTGTACCTGGGTTTTGAAATAGAGTAAGAAGTGATAGTAATAAAAAGGCTTAAAATGGGTCTCTACAGTGTGGCCGTGGTACCACGTTCTGTAGCTTGTGCTTTGCAGGAGTCCAGTATCAATCAGACCTCAAAAAATTCAGGCATTACAGCCCACAGTTCTGGGGAGGACAGGGGGACCAACCAAGAGGTTTGATTCTTAGTAGGAAAAAGGCTGCTGGCAGCTGAAGCTTCAGTGATATTATTAGCCTTCCAGAAAAGGGCTCACTCACTGCTGTTAAGTGCTGGTCTCTGGGGAAGATACCCTAAAAGAGAAAGGGCCTCCTAATGACCTTGCACCGCTGTGCCAGCCCCTGCCACCAAAGTGGAGAGGCTGCATGGCAGCACGGCAAGGCTCTGTAGCAGCGCTGCTGCTCCAAATGATGGCATCTTCCTCCCAGCTGCTGGAAATGGGTATCAACAAACACATGGGTGCCAGGCGGCTGGGGACGGTTGGAAGGGCACTAAAAAAATAAAGGTGGAAAACTCTAGCATCCTGAGAGTTTTCCTGGGTCCTGAAAAGAGACCAGTCTTGGGAATCTGCAAGTGAAGGAGCTACATGGAGTAGATCTTCTTCTTAAAGCAAATAAAAAGAATTTTTAAAAATCCTTCTAATTGACTTAAAACCAGGCAACCCCTCTGGCAGGCACAGTATTTGGCTTTATGATTTGAGCTGTGTAAATTAAGGCAGTTGAAGTAATTAAATTACTTAACAGCTTTTCAAATGGCATTCATCTTTTCTCTTCTAGATGTTTTCTATTTCTTATCTGTCTCCAGTTAGGGAGGAAATAATCGGGCATCAATGTTGCATTTGATTATATCCCTGCTCTGTATGTTTCTATTTACTTTTTCTCTTTTTTTTTTTTTTTTCTTTTTCTTTTCCGGAAGATATAAAACCTCAGCTTCTGCTTACATAGAAATTGTTACTAAATACATATGCCAATAAGTGGGAGAAGTGTGCTTAGAGTATGGTATGTGATTATGTAAAGAAGGTACTGTATTAAAAAAACATTCTCTATATTCTTTCCAAGCCATATCTCATTATTTTGGGGTGAGAGTGGGAGGGGAGGGAGATGCATTCTTTTGCCATCCCAACTAAGAGGGAATGAGATGGATTTTATTGCTGTGTTATTATCTTATTTCCTATTAAAAGTCTTTGCCTTTGATGTATACTGCAAGTGGTCACAATTTAATTTGCAGATTCTATTTTTGTTCATAAGGCTGGCAATTCAGAAGGACGTTGATTTACTTGTAAATGTGATCTGGACCTACTGATGAATGTGTATTTCAAGTGCGCAGAGGCACTTTGGAAAAGAAGAGTACACAGGAAATACTGGGTTTTCTGCAGATGATTTTAAAATTTGGCTTGTAAGGCTTTATGGGTCAGATTATCAAAAAGCAGTTCCTAATCTTGTGCCTGCAATCAGCTGGAGTCTTGCTACACAGGAGCTGTGTGTGCACATTCTTTGCACATGCCAGCCGCTTAAAATACGCTGGTTTCCATTCATTTAGTACGACTTTTCATGCATGTTCCACATGCAGCCAAGTGGAAATGCAAAAACTTAAGTCCTACACATGCAATAGCTTGAAAATGCACCCAGATATCCCAAACTAAGGGGATTTTTTTTTGTTCTGCTTAATAGACCAGATTTATACTGATAGAGTTTTTCCTAAAATGAGATGATAAATTGCTGAAATGTAAGTTAGTATTACAAACTGTGTGCTCGCTCTCTTGCCCTCTCTCTGTCCTCATCGTGTGCTTGCTTTTCTCTTCTTTTCCAGCGTAGGGGTTCATACATAACAACAGAGGATTTTGTAGAAAAGTTCTTTCTGGGCCTGAACGGTAGTATTTTCCCCTCCTCCCAGTCTCTCTCTTTTCTTTCCTTCTTTCTCTCCTCTCTCTTTTCTTTTCTTTTTTTTTTCTTTCTTTTAGTTTTCAGAAAGTTGAGTTCCATCCCAATTATTAAATCTTCGGAGACCATTCCCACATGGTTCTGTAAATGGTAGCTTCATCCTGAGTTCTTTCATCTCTTTTCCTGCTCTCCTGGCTTGACAGTTGAAAAGGTCTGACTGTGCCACACAATGGTTTGATTGGTTTCTCTAGGGGAGGCTTTACCCTGCCTCATCATTCGCCAGGCAGGTGGACCAGAAAGTCTCTTGATTCTTTTGTTGCCTCTCAAAGTCCGAGGTCTTTGACTGAATAAATCCTCCGTCATGGGATAATTTGCTAAAAGGAGACTGAAAGATGTGAGAGAAAAGCCTCACTACTTGGGTGCTGAATTAATGAAATAACTGGGCCTTGGAGTTTGCAATTGAAAAATCACCAGGAATGCAATGGGTGGAGACAGGCTTCAGAATGCAAGCCCATTACTTCCCCGTAATAAACTATGAGAGCTTTAAATGATATTACTAAATACGCTGGCTCGCCTGGCCGCCTCCGGTTATTTGCATTTGCAGCCCTGTTCGGCGGGGGAAGCCCGAGCAGAATAAAAGCCGTTTTGGTGCAGCGCCTAGTTAGTCATTAGATTATTACGAGGGGCTGGAAAGAATTCCATATGACAGAACTAGGGTTGAGTTAACACAGGACGAAAAGTAATTTACAGATAGGCTGTCCTCAGCCATCTTTGTAGCCCCTGATAAGGTTTCATTTCAGAATGGATAGGCGACATTTCCACTTACGGGCCCATTCTGCGACACCTGTGATAACAGCTTCTGGATCCTAATTGAAATTGGTTTCAAAATGGATTTTCACTTTTCTCTGTCTGTGGAAAATATTGAATGGACTCAGAGCTGCCACAGAGAATCCCAGACCTTGGAAAATGGAGCAAGAAGCCAGGATCATCTTTCATAACTGTGTCGATGATATGACAGTTTTGTTATCTGTCTTATTAATGAAATCATTGATCACCTGATGAGGGAGATAATAAACTACATTTTTGCTGCTGTTCAGGAAGCTCAATTAGATTTTTTAAAAATACAGATGGGGGAAAACCAAGCCAAAACAACGAGGTGACCATTTTCAGGTCTATTTTCAACTTTGCTTTTCTTGAAGATTTTTAGACGGAAAAAGCCTCTCAGACTGTAAAATGCTGACTATATCTTGAGCTTATTGAAAGTAAAAAGGAAAAAAAAAAAAAGCAAACCTGATACTTATGTTAAGATTTAGTTATTGTTTTTTGTTTTTAACAAACTGCACTAAGTAAATAACACTTAAGTCTTAGTAAGTGCCATGGAAACTCAGATGAACTGAGAAACAATGGAGCTCAATTTTAGCTGAAGTGGGATTAGCGAGCCGAACTCTCTGAATGCCCTGACGTGGACAAAGGCCGATGCTAAGTGTAGTGAATGCTTGCCGTGGTGCTGGTTCTCCTGAAAATTATTTTTTCTTTAAAAACGGGCATCAGCCTTTAGTTGTTAAAGCTGCTCAGGCGTTTTGGAAAAATAAGTTCCTTCCTTTTTCTTTTTTTCCTACTAATGGACTTGAGAAGATTTTTAAATGCAAGCAAACGTAATAAACTGCCTGCTCAGGATAAAATGTGTGTGCAGGCTTCAAAAATAAAACCTGAAAGGATTTTGTGATGTGTTGTTTCCCTGTTGTTTCCCTGTTTTCTAATTATTGGGGAAAGAGATGAATCTGTTGTTTGTGCTTGGTTGCTCTGGAATGTGTGCTGTATTCCTTGAGGAAGGTGGGAAGGGATAGTTTTTCTGAAGAGGGATGCCGGTGACTTCTCATATTTCACTGTGAATTGTATCCTAGGTGTTTCTTCAGTCCCTCCGCTGGTGTGGGTCAATCTATCCCCCTTCTTAAGCTTGAAAGGGGAGCTCTGATCAAAGGCTTGAATGATGTCACTGATCTCTGGTGATTGATTAGGAACAGAAGTTCTGGAGCATTTTGCATGTCCGCCTTTTCCTTATCACTTCAGATCCATTAGTGCCTACCCATTAGGGTAGCTTTCAGTCAGGGGAAAAATAACCCACGCACACACACACATATGTGTGTATGTATATATGCCCTGTGTATATGCATATATAGAGAAGAGGAATAGGAGAGTGTACAGGCTTCATGGTTTGAGTTATAAATGTATTTTTCTTTAATGTAAAAGGAAACAATTTTTATTGGTCTGTGTTGATACAGGGCATATTTATTAATTGCTAAACTCTTGGGTGTAATGTTCCTCTGTTCTGCAGCTGCTCTCACAGATTTAAATCCACGTAGGTCTCTGTTGTCAGTGGGTTTTTGGCTGCTTTACCTTCATTTGCTGTAGTTTACCCAGAGAGGAACCGTCCCCCTGCTGTTATACCTTTGCTGTGCCTGTGATGCACATTAAGATCCACTGTGTGTGTCAGTGGCTTAGAGATATTTTTTAATTAGAGATTGAAAAATAAATATTTTAAATGCATGTCTCTTGGAAGTTCAGAGTTAGCCAGAATGTATGTTGAGCTGTTAAGAGAAAAGATCTTTCATTCGTAAAGAAGGAGCAGTCCTCTGACTCTCGGTGGTGTGGGAGGTCGGGCAATGGGGTTTACTCGTGTGCATAAGAGAGGTGTGCATGAGCAAGTGGTACAGGACTTGAATCTGACTTCACTTTGGTATAGAGGAGGAAGATGGGTGGTGTGAAGCTGGAGTCCATTCCTAAATATCCCACTTCTAACAGCATATTGTGATTTAAATGAGTAACTTAAAAACTCTGCACAGGCTTTGAAAATCTGGAGTTAATTAATTATTCTGGTAAATGGAAGCTTTCAGTGTGTAGGATAATTCAAAAATGTTAATGTTATTTTTGTGTATCTCTTTTCCTCTTTCTTTTGGGTAGGTTGGCTCATTTCTCTCTCTCTCTTTCTCTCTCTCTCAAATCTCCTTCGCTCTCTCTTCTACTGTTGTGCATTTCACACCAGGAGATGACAAGTCTTGTGATTGCAGCAGAGGCAATTGAAAGAAAATAAAAAGAGAGTTCTTTTTCTCTGGTGCTGGCCTATGAACATACCGTAAAAATTGGATTAGACACACCTAGAGTTGGGATTGATTGCATCTTGAATGGGAAATTAGAACATCTGAAAAATTCCTTTTTGGACGGAACAGAAGCACAAGAAGGAAAAGTTGGATGGAAACCAGAGAAGAACTGTAAATCACTATTAAAGTTACTTCCTATGGTTTACCATTGGCTGTCAAAGAAAATTGCCTCGGGCTTGTTTATAGCTAATTCCCTCTATAGAAAACTTCAATTTGTGGACTGGCCTCTGAACGGGATTGATAACTCTGTTTATAGACCGGGATGGGTATCTAAAGATAACAGATAATGCAAATGAGCCATTTTTTGATAAGCCAGGGAAGCAATTATGGATGCAACTTGGTTGATGGATTTCAGAGTGCCTCTTCACAGATTATAGATTATTTTTTTTTTTGCGTTGTAGTTTTCTTAGCGGTGTTGGAAAAACAAAATCGAAGTCATTCGAATAGAACTAAAAAGATGGAGTGGCTGATATAACCACTTGTAACCATAGCGAATCAGATTAAAAAAATAAACAGGCAGTCCTCAGCCTTCTCTGGGAGAAATATGATTTGATAAAAATGTGTGTTTAATATTCAATTTACAGTTTCATCCGAAGTGTGTAAACCTAGATGTCCCGTGGGAGCTTGCAGCCCGCTCCAACTTCAACTCAGATAAGACGCTCCTCGTAAACTGTCTTCCCGCTTTTATTTTCGGATTTGTGTTTCTGCAGGAGGGGAGGAGGGCGGAGGCCGGACCCCACCAGTTGTTCCAGGCTCCCCGGGGTGCTGGGCACCTGCGACGGTTAAGCCCTCCGCCCTGCTGCGCTGGTTTCGGCGCTGACCGCGAGGCCTAGCTGCGCGGGGCGGGCTCGGCTCGGGAGGTGGCCGCACCGCCTGGCACCTTTCCCTCTCGGCTCCGCGGATTTTCCCGTTGGAAGCGCCCGCGGCTTCTCGCAGCCCGGAGGAGGTCTCGGCGGGGATGGCGGCCGCCAGACAGGAGAGGGGAGGCTCGGCTTCCCCGCCTCGACTGTTCCGCTCGGCTTGCCTGTAGTCCGGCCTGCTGCTTCTGTGCGTCCCCGGCAGCGTCCCCGCGCGACGGGCGTGCGCCTTCCTCGCCCCTCCGTGTTTGTGGGGCTGCCCTGGCGAGGCAGAGCTGCCTGCTGCCTGCCAGTCAGGGAACGTCCGCCCGTTCCTGGCGCGAGGGCTCAAAACAGGGAGCGCGACTTGCAGGATCCACAGTGAGACAGGGATGAGAGAAAATTAGCCCCGGAAAAGGTGCGCGGTAGGGTGCATTCGTCGTCGTAATTTCGTGTTGTTCTTTAGTGGTCAGACCGAGCTTTACTTCGTTTAAGGCCCCAGTCCACAACTCACTGAAATACTGAAAGGATTCGTGGCAACTTTTACTAGTCCAGGCTTTAAATATTTAATCATCTTATGTGTCGCTTTCCAGTCTCCTTACTGAAGCCATTTAGTTGGTTCCCTGCAGCGGGACATCTAGGCTTCCGACACCCTTGGTCACTGAATTACAACCTTCATCTCTGAAAAGTTGAGGTAACTTCTCATGAAGCTATCTCAGGACCTAATCGTGGAAATGTGCTTTCTTTTGCAAATGTCCTATTTGAAGGCTCTTCTGTATGATCAGAAAAAAAGAAATAAGTAATTATGACTTAGTTCCCATGCAGGTGTGATGATTAGAGTGACTCCTTGTAATTTGAACTACTCCAGGTCTCAGGGATTTGGTAAGACACAAACTTTGCTTCTATCACGAAGCCAGCAGCACAGCTGCCATTGACTTCCACGGGAGCAGCATGGGAATCCTTTTATTTCAATTGATATTTAAATATTCAGTCACAAACTGCTATAAACCTCTTCTGTTTTTCACAGGCATTTTCAGGGCCTTCATAACGGATCACACCTCTCACTGGAAAGCAAAACTGAAAACAGCACGATTTTGCTTAGAGAAATGCCAGACTTCTAAGCTGTTACCTGAACATTATTTTAAACCTCCTCTTCTGCATGTGTGTATGATGAATTATTTCTTACCTTCAGAGAGTTTTGGCTGAAGAGTTAGAGTGAATGGACATTGGCAGCTTTCAAACACTAGAACGGGTACAGGATCACAGTGCCTCTGCCAAAAAAGCATGGATCTGGAATCCCTCAAGGGATTTCTCCCAACTTCATTCCCAACATTTGTCCCAATCTAAGTCAGTGCCATGTTTTCTAAGTATTGGTCAAGGAAAAATATTTACGGTAGGTTTTATTTAATATTTTCAATTTGATGTGCATCAGCATCTTCTTCTGACAGTCTCCCTGAGCTTAAAATATCTATTCCAAGACACCATTTTGTTTGCTGACATGATAGAGTTTAATGTTGCATATATAAGAGCAGAAACAATTTAAAAGTCCTGTTCTCAGCTTTGAACACTTTATTTTGATTGTTCAGAGGATAGGGGGAGGTAGGTTGGTTTTGCTATTTAAATTCCTAAAGACCTTTTTCTTCAGCCATCTAACTTAAATCAGAATTGAAGCCTTGCATACATTTCCTTTGGCACCACAAAATTATTTACCTTTTCTTCGGAGAAATAACCTCAGTATGAAGAATACCAAAACATCTCAAGTAATAAAAATATTTCAGGGGACTGTGAATTATTGCTACATTTATCTTCAAGGCTCAAAACAGATGCTAAAAATAAGCCTACTCTTAAAAAATAATAATTATATCTGTCAGTGAATGAGAACCTTGAGCAAAGATATAAAAAATTCCACCAGGTATTTACAAGAGAGGGAGAGAGAAAGAGTGAAAGAAGGGAAGAAAGGTGGGACCTGAAGGAAGAAGGGAACGAAGGAGAGAAAGAAAGAAAGAACTCTCTGCTCCACTGTGGTGCTGTCATTTAAACAGATGTCAGGTGGATTTTTTGGTTGTCATAGTTGGACTGAGAACCTGTCAAAATCAGTATTTTAGCATCATTAGACAGAAGTAATTGTTGTTCATGGGACCAGTACTTTAACTGCAGAGGTGTAAGAGCTTGTATGTAGGTGCAGAGTAGTTGACACAGAATAACTTAACATGAATTTTTGTAATAGGTGAATCTCAGAAAAACATTGTATTTCAGACTTATTAATTATGGAGGAAAATGTTACCTTTAGACATAAATGTTAGACGTAAAGGGAGAGAAACAGGAGTTTTTTGTTTGAGTGTTTGAACAGCCTAAAGGCTGCTGCTTTTGTCTTTGCATTTGGCCAGGCATACTGTGTTGGATTTACATCATTTACCCTCTGAGATTTGTAGTTTCTTTGGGAAGTGAAGGTAGAACCTCAGCCCAGCGCAAGAACAGAGCGGGACGTGGGCACAGAGTTGACTGCTGGCTTTTTGCAGTCCCAGATAAGTCAGACTTACTGGCCAGGCCTCTGTGTGAATGGGGTTGCCTTGAGCATGTGCGGCTGGGATGTGACGGGCATCCCTCATATCTGCAGGTCTCAGGTGTGATCTGGCTGTATGCAGTATTGCCTTGTACAGATGCTTCTGGATTTCCAGGAATTTTGGCTGCTGTGGAAACCAAATCCTTGGCAGTCTGGTTGTGAGCGCCCCGTCTTGCAGGATTAAACTTATTTTAATGTGGAGCGTACCTAAACAATGAGAAGTTCAGAGGAATCTAAGGAAAATCCTTTGTTTTGTTGGGCTTATATTTTGTTCTAGCAATGAAGAGAGCAGTGAAATTGCTTTTCCTTGGTTCTGCTCGAGGAGTTGCAGAGGGCAGCAGTGTGTATACCTCAGGCTATCAAGCTGTAATTGAAAGGGAGAGTGTTCACAAGTTAGCAACAGTTGATTCTTCTTCAAAATGTAAAGAGTTCTTGAAGTTAGGTGGGTGTTAACTATAGTAAACACAATCCATGAAGATATATGAAATGATCTCACTGAAAATCTGTTTCCCAGCTTTCTGTCCCTTCAGGTTGCATAGGCTTTTCTTTTGCTCGTTCTGGAGGTCAGGCAGAATCAGTATCCAACCTGGAAAGTGAGACTTAAAAATCCAAATGTGCAGATGTTGCAAACAACATGGTAACATTGTTCCTTCACATGTTCCCTTCTCCTAGATAGGTGGGTCCAATCTAAACTTTCTCTTAGGAGGTCAGCAAAGAGTATGAAGTTGGCTCATGTGACTACTACCACGTGATCCCAGTTTATTTCAAGGAATGGAATTGAAAGGGAGAGATGGAATGAGCTGGAAAGGGAAAAGGAGATTCCACTTAGAGTTTACAGTGGTTTCGTTAAACTTTTTTTTTTGTTCTACTTTTTTTTTTTAAATTGGTATCTGGTACAACACTTTTGTTTTTTAAAAACACTGAGAAGGCTTCTATTCATAAACACATATTTATTTTTGTTTCAGTGCTGGAGATGCTGCGAGTGACTTAAAACTAAAAGGGACCATGTAGGCAGGGGAAAGGAGGAGGATGTTTTACATTTCAGTGTTTTAGGAAATAAAAATTAGCAAACACTAATAGGTGTCTGTTCTTTCCCATTGTTTATTAAAATGCATGGGATGTGAATCAAATGACTTTATTCAGTGCTCAGCATTTCAGCTACCTTGAAATGGGAGACTGCAGGCAGTTGGATAAACTCGCTGGAAAGTTGCCCAGTTTCACTGCTGCTTATATAAGCTTGCCTGTATCCTCTGGGGAATAGTATTTTGTAACATGTTATATCAGGATGAGTATCCCTGTGTTCTCTTTAGCTCTGGGATGACAGAAGTAGATGAGTGGTGGTGGTGGTGATGATGATGATGGCTGTCTCTCTCTCTCCTTTCCAGGGTTAAGAAGAGACAGTCATTAGGGACCTTTGCCAAATCAGGGTGCAACCCCTCTCTGCTTTGCTATCATCTGAAAATAACATGCAAGGTACATTACTCACAATAAGCAGTTACAGTTGCGTTATAAATTATTTTGCAATTGCCATGTTTTTGGAATTGCCTAAATGACAGTTAAACTTGTTGTGGAGCCAGCATAATTAAGGATGTGTAAGTGACTACTGTATTACACTGCCTGCTTGTTGGATTTCAAGAAACAAGCCATCACAGCTTGTTTATATGCTGATATTTTATCTCTGCAGATGTATGTTCAGCTCTTGGCTGTGCTGCAGTTAAGATGGGATTTGAGGTCTTGTCCTTACCTCTGTTAGATAGCTGTTCATGGCAAAAGAAAATTCCTGAGAGTTTCACACTTTTGAGACCGGTACTTTAAATTCACCGTTGGGGCAGATGAGATGGCTGTGAATCCGTAAACACTGCACACTGGACCTTCTTGTCTTTGTCACGTTGGTAGCACTCCAAAACACCTGTTTGTGGAGGCAGACCCTTTCTCTTATGAACGCAGGTGCAAATTCATTACTGGAACCTGCAATAAGCACATGTTGGGTGCACCTGCACGTGCTCCAATTTAGCACTGTGTCCTTCTGCTTGGGTTACTTAATGCAGAACCATGAAGTCATGCTCTCAAAAGTCTGTACCAGTAGGTAGCCATCTAGCTTCATTATCTACTGGCCTAATTTTATGTCAATAATTGCCCTCAACTTGGCAGTAAACCCTTGCAGTTGGGTATTGAGTCTGATTATGCTAGTTATTTGCATTTTACAGTGCTTGTTGAGGGTTGGAATGCCCTGAGGACTCCTGTGAGGCTTGGAGTGACAAGGACAATACATCCTGTGGTACATTTTGGAGTAAAAAAAACCATGTTAGGGTATTTATGATCCATAGAGGTATTTAGCATGAAGATCCTCGTAGGCAGAGCAGAGAGATGCTGTTCTGACAGAGTAAGAGAGACCGTGAAGAGGAGGCTGGGAAGCGGGGTTGGATAATGACAGTGGTCACTGAGCTGAGGTGACACAGGTCACCTCATGGGGTTGTATAGCAATCACTTACATTATCTTAATTCCTTGCTGTCTCCCTAACGGGTGAGGTCTATTCCTCTTCCTTGAGAAGTCCCTTTTGTTCCTTGCCTGAAACCCACTAAGCCAGGTGAAGGAAATTTCATTGTGTAGCGCTTTCCAAACTGTCAGTAATCCGTTTACTGTAAAATTAACTTGAAACAGTGACTGCTTGAAGGTAAGGACCTGACCTAAAAATCCTAGATCCACATAATGTAAAATGGTCTTTGGATGCTGATGGGTGTTACTTACACAGGCTGCTACCCTGGAATCATTTATATGTATGTGTGTTGGCGGGACTGGGTTGTTGGATGTAAAATGCCCATTTAAGAATAGAGGTTGGATGAAATTAGAAGAGAATCTATTGGCTTTTCATCGCAGATGTAAGAGGGGATTTCTCTGTCATGATTTATGTGGTTGAACAAGTTAGAATAAAGTGGCAGGTGTCATTCTGAATGCGTGAGTCTGCACTGGCGGAAGCGATCGTTCATATGGCTTTTGCATATGCTCTGGGAGTTGCTGTTAAGTCAATATTTACTTCTCAGGGAGTAAATGCCAGAGCTGTGTCTGAGAGCTGCTACTGCTGCATCAGTGAAAGAGTTATTTGCTACGTCATCAAGTATCCTATGGTACAGATTCCTGGAGTTTTAGAAGCATTGTGATTATGAGCTTGTGGTAAGTAGCTGGAAATACAAAAGGTGTTTTTCAGCAGCTCTGTACAACTTTCCAGATCATCTATTTACAAATGTTGCACAAACAGCTTGTCAAGCGTTTCTTCTTTAGGATCTTCAACACCATCAAGGAAAGCATATGTCAGTTGGCATCACTGAACTTTTGGTTAGAAGTTTTATTTTGTTGGGTGAGGATGATAGGGGAGAGAATTTGGTTGATGACTTCTGGATCTGTTTTAATTAGTAGCCTTTATATATAGACTACATTTCATCTGTGTAGGACACCCTCCCAGCAGAAAAGCAGTGGGCTTCACTGAAGATAACAAAGGTCTGATGTGAGGTAGGTTGTATAAGATGGTAGCAATACAGTTCTGTCTGAATGCTTTAAAAATGCTCTCTTGTATATCAGATCACCATTACCTTCCCTGTGGGACCAAGCTGTGCAGCATTTATGCAGACAGGTTCTCTGTCAAGGGTGGGAGCATGCAATCTGCAGGTGCAAATGTGTGCTGCGGTGGCACATCAATGCTGGGCACACCTGCCATGTGTTTTGAGTTTATGCATAAACGCATTACTCCTCCCTCCCTTGCTTTCTGCAGAAGGTGGCTACCACTTTGCAAGTCTGTGGGAGGTAAGCTGGGGCTTATGCAGTATTTAACCTCTGACTGCATTTCATGGGAAGCTTAAAAGTCTTCTGGGAAAGACGCTATAGTGTGAGGCTTGCCCATGTCTTCTCCCTCTGCATATAAAGCCAGGTGGAGCATAACTTTCTTGGAAGCTGGAGACTCCTGTGGAGCTCAGGGCCTGATCCACTGTGTATTGAGGTCAGTGCCTTCCTAATGGGCTTTGGCTGAGTCCCTGTGAGAACAGGAGCAATTGGCCCACAGAAAGGATGCTAACCCATTTTTCACGCTTGCCTCCTCTCTACTGAAGGAATCAGTGGGGAAAAGCATGACTCTTAATGACTGCTGATTATAAATAATTAGGAGTCATTCAACATTCAGGCTAACATATTTAGGTTGTGATGTGTTTTGCATTTATTAAGTGTTGGCTGTTCTCCTGTGGCTCGGTGTCTTTGCTTAGTATCTCTCACCAGTTCCTTGTGTAAACGCTGGGCGTTAAATGAGAAGATGGGCCCCCAGTTTGAATGCTTTAGCATCGCATGGTGGCTGGCTGTTGTGCAAGCCCCTTCTGTGCTGTGTTTCGCTATGGAACAACTAATTAAAAAGTGTTGAATTTTATCTTTAGTGCTTGCGTTTAGCTTCGTTGGATTTTGCACGGAGTGAGAATTACTAGTCTATAGGTAATACACAGTAGAGAGCTTAGATAATTCAAACAACATTGCTTGTGCAAACACTTAACACACTGAAATGTAGTAAGGCCAAGGATTTTGTGTTTGTAGTGTAGGGTCCAGTGAAGAGCAACCAGTCCATGTTGCGGTCATGGTGCACCAACCATGGTCTTTTGCATAACTGTGAGTATATTTTTTTCTGTGCAGATCATGTAACAAAATGATAACAGATGAATCTAATAAATATTCCAGCAAGCACTTTCATGTGCTGTTTACTGTAAAATAAAATTAAAACCTGTAGCATGTGTTAGTTTTTCAGGGAAATAGGTAAAAAAAAAAAAAAAAGAGAAACACCTCAAAGGCTAGATGTTAGCATTTATATGTACCAAAGAGAATTTTTAACAGACAAAAAAAAATATTAAAAAAGTCTGGATTTGCACTTCAGAAATGCTATTGTCTTCATCCAGTTCATAAATGTGAAGCTGAGGTGAAACTACACAGTTAAACTGTGATGTGACAAAGGCAATGTATAACCTCTTTAAAGTCTATATAAATCAAACCTTTAACCTACTGCTTTTAGAAGGGAATGCCGAGAGGATGCTTTTGTATAACATTTTTTTTTTGTATTCCATTTAAATGTAGATTTTTAAGGCCTTTAGTATAGTGGTGCATCTTTTGCAATGAAATGTTAATCAGGACTCTTTTGTAGCAACTTGGTTGGAAGATAAAATATTTAGTGCTGTTGTATATTGAGCCCACATTCCTTACATACATACACACACAGGCTCTTTCCCCCCCCCCCTTTTCCCTCTCCTCTCCCCTCCACCCCCCCATCAGAGTTGTAAGGAAGTATTTTAGTTAATATTTGAAGAGCTGATCTGTGCTTTCCATTACTGATAACCTGACTTGGTTATGTTTCTAGCAGACTGCTAGTAGAGAAGTGTAGTACTTGGGTGACTGAATGTAGTTAATGTCCAGGATTGGTGCCTTCCGCATTTGTCCTGTGTTTCTGAGTAGAAAACAGCAATTTTAGCTATCTCTAGGTAAGTTTCTTTTCTGAGCAAATTTGTGATATTATTGGAGATCTGGGCTTCTGTTTACATTGATTACAGTAATTCTCAACCAGTAGATATAGCTACATCATATGGTCACATAGATTCCTTAGGTTTGGGTTTGTAATGCTATAATCAAAATATCGTAACATTCAAGGTAATGTGTGTGTCCTGACATACACACACCTGCTACTAGGAATTGGGTTATCTAAGTGTGTAAATCTAAGTGTACACATAGACTGTTCACAGATTGAGGGCTTAAACAATCCGTTTAGTTACTTGAACTAAATCTCTTTTTTCCAAGTTTGTATCTTTTGAATAAAGAAGCATGGAAAGTAAATTTTATTCTTCCTAATGTCCCATCATAATAAGCCTGAGCTGATTTCCTCTGGTGTAATGGGTCAGAGTTTGGTCCAAGATTAATGCTTGTTTCACAGAAGTCATATTTCATTTAAAGTATGATTGTTAATTTTTGTCAGATTTTTCTTGTTGATTTCTTGATCTTTCTGGATTTTTTTTTTTGACTACTTTGATTTTGTGTGGCTTGATAAAAGCCGTAATGGTAGGGATATTGTAACATTAGACTGAGTTAAACTGGGATTTTCAGAATACCTTAGACTTCACAATACAGGAATGATCTTTCCTGACGTAAGGCTTTACTTCAGCTGTGTCTCTTGTGTATCCTTTTCATTTTTTAAAGGAACGTGGTAATAAAAGAGGTCAGGAGTCAGTCTGTCACAGAATGGCAATGTGGGATTAAGGGTGTAGGGTCTGCTTTCAGTGAAGTCCAGAGCACAGATTTGGATTGTGAGGAAGAGAGAAGCAAGGGAGATTGTCTGGTATTCATGCATTGGCAGGCATTTAGTGTGGGATTATACTTTGCGTTGTCTAAACTCTGCTTCCACAGAAACCAGTGAGTTTTCTGCAGCGCAGAGCTGTGTCAGTGCACACAGCCTGATGATCCTTCTCTTAAAGCTTCGCGATGGCCACTGCACTGGAAATACTCATCATGTGTTTTTTTTATCTCCTTTTTAACACAGGGAATAAAACCCACCAAAACCCAAGGGGACTCGATAGTGAACATTTTGACACCTTCTCAAACTTTTATCTGTTAGGCTCTTATCCTGAACACAATGCTGTCTTCCCAGCTTCCCCAAACTATTTGCTGCAGGCAGATGGTACTGTGCAAATGCAAACCAAACTGAATGTTTGAAATCAAAAGACAGGTTGCATCATTATCCGTTGTGTGTAACACACCCCAAAACGCTCAAGGGCATCTCCTGTGGGGGTGGTTGTATTAAAGAATTACACTTTGGAAAACTGTGCCAGCCATGTTCAGTTGATCTCATGGTATCACTATATTACACTGGCAAGTTAAAACCAAGGTAATGCCAGGTGTTTCAGTTTTGTGTCTAGCAGGAAGCTAGTATAAATATTTTCTGATTTTTTTTTTTTTTTTTTTTTTTTGCCAGTCTCTTCCAGTTCTGCAGGAAACACAGGAGCACCAGGAAAAACAAGTCCTTGGCTGTTGTATATGCGGACTATTTGTCCCCCAAAAGAATCACTTTTGTACAGAATGAACAGGTTGAACAACCAAGCCATTGCTGTGTAGGCTTCAGATTTTGTTTTGTCCTGATGAGTCGTGAGATTTTGGAAGAATCTGTGCTCTGCAGCTCTGTGAGGAGGAGACAGTGTTTCTTGCTCCGTTTCACTGAGAATTTTACTGGGAAGTGTGGACTGAACATCTTCCGCCTGGTTTATTACAGTGCAGCTACAGCTCCATTTGTCAGTGACAAAACATTTTTAATGATATTGTCTTAGTTTTGTAACAAGGAGTCTCGGTCTCCAGACCTGAAAACAAAACAGGGAGCAGTAACCTGTGAGTGGAAATTAAGCAGGGAGTGCTGTCATATCAAGGTATGGTAGAAGCCATTGTGTTAGAACACAGGAAAGGTCGGCTTGGGTGCCAGTAAGGAGCTACTGGCATTAGCAGACTAGCTAAGATTGGCTTAGCATCTAAATAAGTGATAGCGTGCCCTAGGAAGACTTTAATAAAGCATATGGTAATTTTTGCTCACGAAACTTCATGAGAGTCACAATGAAGTCACAATGAGTCAATGAAGTCACAAGTCAGCAGCAAGAACAATGACACTAATTGATTGTAAGCCAGCCCGGGTGAGGGGGAAACTCCTCTCCTTCAGACACTTGGATCATTTTTATCTTGGTGTTGCTTCACTGGATGGCTCCTCTTGGTTTACATTGGTTTTGAGTGAGAGTGGAAACAAGTTTTCGCAGTTTAGCTCATAGCACTTTGCATGGTGTGCCCTTTGGACGTGCTTTCTGAGACCTTGCTCAGGACTATTTGAGCATGAGGTGGGATCCTTAAATTTTTTAAAAGCAATTGTGATTTGTTCTGGCTGTAATCAGCTCCACCCGGCCTTTCAGTCACTGAGTACAGCTTTACAGAGCCTGCAAATGCTGTTCCTTAATTGCTTCTGAGCAATAAAAGGAACTCTTGCACTAGCCAGATCTTCTTAAAAAGTAGCTCTTAATTATTAAGCTGTCTCTTATGGTTTAAATGAAGCAGGCTTGTTTTGTAGGGAGCAAAAGCTGGTGACCAAACCAGTTGCAATCTGAGTCTGATCAACTTGCTATGTGACTCAGGTCTTTATTCTTTCAGGGCACATTATTTTCCTCTGTAAAGGGAGGATTACATATCTAACACTTAATCTTCTTCTGTTTAGCAAGAGTTTGACTTAGAGAGGGTTGTTTGACATACACGTTTAAGATGGTACCTTGATGGGCATGTGGCCTGTTGTCCTGCTTCCCGGAGGACTTTGCTTATTACTCTGAAGCCAGGTATCACACTGCTTCACTTCACCAGAAAAACGAGATCTTTTTCCTTTCCTTACCCACCCTTGCAGAAGGAGGAGGAGAGGAGTTGGGACAATAAAACAATTTGCAGTGGTTTCCACTGGCTGCCTACGGCAGGGAAGATGTCTTTAGGCTCTTGCTCCCCCCTGCCTGGAAGCGGAGGAGTGGGAAGCACAGGGTGGTGCGCAGGCTGCATCCCCGTGAAAGACGGCTCTGAGCTCCTGCTGCTCTCCCCTCCCAGGCCTTTTGCCTCCATGGTGTGTTGTCTCTGTGGTAACAGGCAGAAGGTATTATAGCTGGAGGTGTTGGCAGAGGCGGCAGCATAGATCAAACTGGCCTTGCTCAGAGCAGGGCTAACGCTGTAGATGTTCCTTCTGCTAGGGTGAGGGAGGAGAAACAAGGAGGGACCTACCGTGTGATAAGAGTGGTGCAGGAGGTAGATCCTGTGCTCTCCTAAGACAGCAAAGGTAGCAAGGGCTCCCAAGCTTGGGTGCCTTTGCAGCCGGGGAGCTCCTCCCCTGTTGGAGAAAAGGGAATGGATTCCCCCCAGTTGGTGGTGGCACCAGCCCAGTTCTGACCTGGGAGATGCGGGTCGGGGCTGTATTTGCTGCCTGCTTTGGTTCATCTTCCCCTGCCTGTGCTTTGCAGTCCTTGCAGGAGGCATGGCTTGGTCCTGGACTGGGAGGACTGGGCCGCAGGGTTTTGGAAAATGAAATGGGCAGTGGTGTAAGATGGTGGATGAAGAAACAAGGGGACTTCCCTACAGGGTAAGGGACAACTAGGTGGAGGAAGACAGACATAAGCTTACAAGGAAAAGAAAGAAAGATGAGCATGTGAGCATTTTTGCGGGGAAAGAACATCTGTGGTGAATCACAAGCAAAATAGAACAGAGACTAGAGTGACATAACTGAGGTTAGAAAGAAACAAACAGAAGATCCCCAAGGAGGTAAAAACATACAGGAGAGAGACCTGTGCCTGAAGAAAAAAGGAGATAATATAATGGTAAACCAACATACTGTTGGTTTAACATACTGAACCCCAGCTTCTAGCCCTACTCTTCCTGCTTCTCAAACTCAGGGTTTCTTTCTGTCTGATTAATGAAGTAATTCAATACTGTGTGTGGAAAAGAGACGGCATTTTTACACCTATAGAGAGTGATGTCACGTGTTTTGGTTAGGATGGTGAGAGTTACAAAAATAGTCTGTATGAGTGTTTTTAAGTTGGAGGAGGTGGTGAGATCACAGCTTGAGCTGAAATGCAGACATTCTGCTGAAGTAACCTCATGCATAAGAAGTGGCCTGTAGAATTTTTTTTCTTAAGGAAGCCAAACAAACCTGAAACAAAAATAACTTCTCCCAAGTTTGGGTTTTTTTTTTTTTTTTATGGCAATCTTCAGGCAGGCCTCAACTGATGACTCTCACTACAGGAAACCTCAGTTTGCAAGTATTTTGAGAGTCACTAGGGTTCTCATTATCCTAAGTCTACAAGTGATGAGTGGTGTAGTAAGTAGTGGTAAACATGGAAGTACAGCAGGATTTACAAAACCAGCATAAATCAATTGGCGTTAGCTTTTTGGTGGCAGAGTTCCCAGTGGAGTTGCCCAGCAGAGGATGACAGAAGCTGTTACTAGTGCAGGATGATGCCCTGATGCAGGGAGGGGAGATAAGGCTGCATAAGTGGGAGAGAAGGGAAAAACAACACGAGGATTTGCTGAATTTGCCAGAATTTGGAACCCTGACTTACGGAGGGCATAATGTGGACCTGGTGCTGAAGATAATGTGCTGTTCTTCCTGCTTTTTTAGTGTAGTTCTTTAAATTTCATTTTTACATTGCACTTCAGGTCTGGTACTTCTAGTTCTTCTCACTAGCCATTTCTGTTTGTGTATGCTGTGGCAAGACTGGCATTTTCTATTTCTTCTCCTGCCTTTATCTCCTTTTCATCTTTCTTCCCTTCCTTGGTCTATTTTCTCAAGTTACCCTTTTGTCCATCATGTTCTGATCTCCTAGCTAACTATTTCTCTTTGCCAGGTTCCTGTTGTTTCCTTGTCTGGTTTGCTCTCTTAATTTTTTTGTGTGTTCTCGTATGCTCATGGTGATTTTTCCATTCCCTCTCATTTCCCTTTCAATTTCTTAAGTTTACCCCATTTAAGACTGCCCTGCACTTCTGAGACCAGTGTCTGCTTTGCCTCTTTCCCCGTCTTCACTACAGCCCTCCCCACTGTTCTCTTACTCGTGAAGTTGTCCTGCGTGATTTTCCTTATACCTCTTAGCGTAGTTGCTTTTCTTGGGTTGCTGCTTTGGCAGCATAACCTTACTTGGTTTCTGATGCTTTATTCACTGCTTGATGTAATTGTAGCAGAATTTACTACCTTCTGTGTTCCTAGAGCTTTCTAGAGCTGTTCTTCAGCTCAGTCTTATTTATGGAAATGGCAATTCTAGTTTTCTTCAGGTGGGCTAGAAATCTACCAAAGATTCCCTTTTTCTGCTACCTATATAATGATATTTTAGTTTGCAGCGAGAATCTTGAGTACTGAATTAATGAAGTGACTCCAGTCACTGTGCAGGATGGAGAGAATGAAATGGGTGACATTGCTAGTACATTAAAAAAAAAGGTGAAAGTATGTATATCAGATTTTCCTTCTGTTCATTCACCATCCTCAAGTCCTTTATGCAACTGGCAAAATGAGAACTCCTTTATTTTATGTTTCTGTTCAAAAATTGGTTGGGATAAGATAAGGCGATGAATGGATGCCTCACAGCTCTGATGAAAAGCTGTATTTTTTAAAAAAGTCTTCCCATTTAATGAAAAACAGGCACCACACAAGACTGAGCGCGCCCTCAAGGTATGCCAACATATACAAAACACACTAAAATCTGTGAATCACATTGCATAAATGGTTGCAGGTACTGGCACTGCAGTTCTTCATTGACACATGATGGTGATGTTTACAAGCTGTATGCATTGTGTGACTTCAAACTTGGTTTAGAAATGAATGTGATATACATTTTATTGTTGCAAGGTTTGCAGTAAGCAAACAGTATGTGTTGGTGTTTTGTGTTCATTTATTGGTAGTGTGTGTGCCCAAATAAAACTGTTTCTCTTTTTATAAACATTTACTTCAATGCCAAATGTTGGTATTAAGATAAGTGGATTTCTTAAATGAAGTTCTGCCAAGGCTTGCTAGACTGATTATTCCTGTAAATACTGGTCAGCAATTCTGAGGTATTGGTATTGCTGTCATGACTGTGAAGGCGCTGCAGTCTGACATATGGTAAAGATGCTACAAAGTTTGGCACATGTGGAATGTGTTTAAAGGCACAATGAAAGGTTATTTCATAATTGTTATTTCCCTCACCGATACTCTGCCTGCTTCTCTGTTCTTGTTGTCATTTATTTTGATGTGCTAATTGGTTGCTCTTTTCCAGATGAAGCTGACAGGGAAACTGTTAATTCCTTTCCCAAAAGCGTCCTGCCCATAAGAGTTGGGAAAAGCTAACAGAAATGTTCCAAAAATAAAATAAGCATTTCCTTTAAGACCACATCCAGGTGTGGAGCAGCTTTTCTCTCTTGTTCTGCTGCTATCCTGGAGGCTGGTTTGGGCTAAGTCAGCAGGCAAGCTGTTAGCTTTGAGGATCTCAGATAGGAATATGACTTGTTGAACAGTTCACCTTATTGACGTGTCAGTATGGCAGACATTGTCTGCAGGTACGGCAATGGTGAGGAGCACAGCAAAGAGCTACATGAAAGCCAAAATGACTGGACAGGGCTGGTGCTGCTGAGCACCTTCTGTGTAGGACCGTTAGCCATGATGGGGGTCTGTGTGGCTTATAAACAGAAATGATATAGAACAAATGTGTCATGGTTCATAAACTGTTACCACCAGATTCCTTGGAATATGATGATGAACACCATATAGTTAACTAAAATGTACATGAGTCTAAATGTGTTTTATTCTGTGGTATAAAGCTGCAAGAGAAAGTCCTTTACGATTTCTGTGTTCTCACATTTCTAGGAATGATACAACTCTGGAGTAGAAGGTCAGCCCTTACTCTGACATACAAAACAAAACATGGAGACAGTTTATCCAAACTGAAATTGGAGTATTTTTTGAGAGGTCATACTGTAGTATTTGGAGTAGTTTCAGAGATGGAACAGTTCTTCCTCTTTCTTGCTGGGACTGATCATAAATTCAAGAAATAAAGGAGAAAACCTTTATTCTCCTAAAGCAGAAAAGGAGTTCCCTTTATTTTTAAATTTCAAGTTCTTCCCACAGCTACCCTCTGTAGCCTGGATGAGGTGAGTGTGGGGAAGAACAGCCTTTGGCTTTCATTGCAAAAAGAGGAGTAATGACATGTGTGTAACACTATGAGTTACTAGTGAGGATTTGATATTTGGCTACTTGTGCTTGTTAGCATGCCTTTGGGAGGCAAGGAAGCTGAAGACATGACTTCTGTGGAATCCACTGAAAACCTTTAACTTAATATTTCATAACATTTCATTAACTTGCGTAGACAGAATTGTATTTGTAGTTTGCATTGTGTGTGCTGCCTATCTGTACTCATAATATTATAATACAGATGTTAGTGCTTTCTCCATGCTGAAGTCTGTAAAAGAAAGATGTGGGATGATTCACTGTCCTCTACGAACCTCTAATGGTGTGGAGAAAGTGGTACCTGTGTGTATGTGGCAACTTAAGTGTGACTAGTCATCTGTATTTGAATGGACAAGTCATAATTATTTTGTTAGTCCATACCAGATTATTTCCAGGAAAAAACTGGTGACCATTGCTGACCAGCTGTGTCCTCACTGCTGCTCTGCTGACTGGTCACATAATGATGGCTCCTTGCTTGCTTGAAGCTGCTAAAATGCATTAGGCACAGCTAGAAGATGCATGTATTTATTTGTTCTGGACAGGTAATTTTTGTAGTTGCTGTCATGATATTTTATGTAAATATTAAGAATGTTAGTTTTGAAGCCAATCTAATGACTTAAGTTCTGAGCAACCTCATGAGAAGTTTGAGGCACCCTGCTGTATATTCTGACATGAATGATTTCTGGGGATGTGAGTACTTCTGTGGTTTTTTAATACTCTGAGGCAACTCTTTGGCTTGTATAAATCAAATATGCATTCTTTGGCTGTCACCTAGATGGTGCTTACTGTGTCAAGCATAAGACTTGCTGAAAACTTCCTCTTCTAAAGGATCAGGCTGCACATTTTGTCTTCACTCAAGAAGGTGGGAAAGTTCTCTAAGTGGAAGAATAACAGCACAGATGTTAAATGAAGAGGTATAATATTGAACAGATAAAGATGTGTTTTCTTTTTGTTTTTCAATGTTTAAGATGTTCTTTCAAATGGAGATCTCACTGGATGATGCTGTTTTACCTTGGCATATGTTAATAGCTGCCCTGAACCCACTTACGCTCCTATGCAAGAAGAGATTTAATGGTGCATAATCAACTTTTGCCAGATGCTTAACAGTGCAAAGCCTTTAACAATTTGTACAGGAAAGGTATAAAACAAAGCATTTGGATTTTGGATACAACAACTCCATCTGACTTGATAAAAATCGATGCAAGAGCAGTTGGCACAAAATGTAGACTGTTCTGAACTAATATTGACACAGTATATCAAGCTAGTATGTGTCAGAGAAACACACAAGGTCACACAAAGTATGCTGATCTTAAAAGCACTGCATTTGGATCAAGGTATCTTTTGCTTTTTAGCTTGCCAAAAGGTGTGGGACTTAGTTCAAGAACAATTTTTACTGCCACAACAGAGAGGAAGATTTTTGACCCCACGGGCTCTAGTAGTTTGAAGATGATGTTAAGTATTTTGAGTGGGGTTCTGACAAACAGCAGCTGCTGTGGTGTGATTCCAGCTCTGCCACTGGTAGTGTAACCTCTCTCTGCCTCAGTGTGCACTCCTCCAAACCCTGGGCACTGGGGACTGGCTGATGCTGCTCATGGCCTTCAAAGGCATCCCTGGAGCTGACTGTCACTGTCTTGCTGGGAAAACCTAGAAGTCTTGTAGAATGTGGTGCTCTTGTAGAATGTGATGCTCTTGGTTGAGGGATCCTCAGTGCTGAGACTTTGCCATAGAAGGGATGGATTTTTATCCCTCACCATTAAAGTGAGCTTTAATAAGATGTGAACTTTCTGTATGCATAACCAGGTGACTTATTGTCCTAGAAAGCTGGTCCTGGCAGCTGACATGACAGAGTAAAATCATATTCTCTAGTTTGCTGGTTTTGGGAAGTGAAAGGATGTAAAGGAGAAAGAAGGGGAGGTAAAAAGGGTGAGTTTATGGGGTAGTACCAATTAAAACTCTTCCTCTCTCTTGTTCTCATGTTGGTCCAGGTATTACAGTATCATGAGTGGGAGTATGCTTATTCTAGCCTAGCTGTGGTTTCTTGCTTATTAGCATGCTTCAGGAACGCTAGGAGCATTTTGACTTTTTTCCTTGTTGCTCAATTTCATTCACAAGAATCTCACATTTCTGCAGTTACTACTCATACTTCAAAGAAGCAACACTTCAAAGTGATGTCCTTATGGATACTGTGACACCAGACTTGCTCTTCCTTTTGCCTCAAATTTTGTCTTTTTGATTCTGAGAAATGTTCGTCTCTGCTAATGAGGGATAGCTGTCAGGGGCTTTGAAGAAGTCCTCTGTTGAACCCTGCCTCCCTCCTCTCTTGCCATCTAAGTTACAGCTTCTAAGAGGAGTTTATAAGCAATGGTGTGATTTGGATCCCGAGAGCTAATGAAGGTCAGTGGCCTAAGAACTGCACGGATCTGTTTTCTGTTACTGGATGGTCGTGCTTTTATTTTGATGGGCTTCTGTAACTGTCCTATGTCTGGTTTGGGCAGTTCTTCTCTTGCCCGGTTTCTTGCAGTGAGACATTCCAGTGTGTGTTGTCACTGGTCTGCTTGCACTCTGCCTTCTGCTGAAAACCTCAGGGGTAGCTGGCCAGGTATTTCCAGAAATGAGTTCAAGAAAAGCACAAACAGTTTAGCCAGGGCCCTTCCAAATGGTGTGTGGACACAGCTCGGTTGCTCTTGTTACCATCACAGATATGCTGGTGGTCATTTATTTTGAAAGAAATATACTTATTATATGGACAAGACCTCTGACTTAAAGCCTGGCAGTAAAATATAAATGATGATAACATCTGTGGTATACAGTTGTGTGCAAGCCTGGTAAGACAGTGACCTTGTTTATTTGTATCTATTCTGAGAGGGAAGAAACATCATTTGGTTTGTAGTTCTGCCAAGAGGTATATGGTACCCATGAAAACAAGGATGCTGTTGTGATGCTTTTGTGTGCAGTGATGTCTGGGCAGCTTGGCCATGGGAAGAGGAGGTATGGGCAAAGGTTGCAACAGTGTGCTGCATGCTCTTGTTTTGGATGGATGGGCAGACAGATGAAAAAGGTTGTTAATGAGAGATCTTCAGGCTTGTCATTATTTAGTATGTGCCTTTTGCTGGGAAAATTGGGTGCTTCAGAGAACGTCGTTGTGATCAGTATAGTAGCAACTGTGGAAATACCAGAGTGGGAGGCTTTCATAGGACAGTACAATATTGATGCCAAGCTGTGATAACGAAGGTCTACATTAAGATTAGATAAATGACTGCTGTCCATAGCCCCACAGCACAGCCTCCTCTTGCTGTGCTGTTAGCAAAGCCCAATTAGTATCAAATAACTAGTCTGTCAGAGTTGGGTGGATACATCAGACCTTTTTGTTCAAAATTACTGGCATGTAGTTCTTGTTTTGGCTGTTTCCAAGCTTTTGCTGTATGCAGTTGTCACCAAGATAATGCTAGATGCCATTACTGTGGCATATTTTGCTCTTGTGTGCATAGCTTTTGGAGTTTATTTGTAGAGCATTTCAACATCATCTCCTTTATAACTTTGTCTTCCCCAGCATCCTTGTCTTCTACCGCAGGCTTGCACTGCTGGTGAAGGCCCGTGGCATGTACAGGCTATCCCATGTGATTAGGTAGGATTTCCTCTTTGCTGTGTGTCACCCCACCCCCAGTGCGCTGTTTTCATACAGCAGAGGGTATTTTTTTGCCTGTATTTGCATAGCTGCCCCAGATCCTGTTATCTCTCTACATCTCTGTTACGCTCTCATTCACTATTGGGTTTCTGCCAGCTCAGTTTATCCTTAATACTAGCAAGATGTAACTGCAGAATCAGTTTTTACACATTTCTCTATGCAGATTTTCTTGGTTGTTTTTTTTTCCAGCCTCTGTGTGCAAAATGGACAAATAGCATTATTAGTAACCTGGACTTTTGCATAGCGACTTACATGTGCGGTCAAATTCACTATTGTATTTGAAACCAAGCTGAGGAGGTTGGAGAGGAAATGAAATCCTTCCGAGCCAGTTGTCGGAGCGGGAGCACAATGCTGTGTTACTTTGGAAGCGTGAAGCATGAAAACCTGCAATATTTCATTTGTTAGCTTTGCTTAAAATTGCTACCAACTTTTCTTTCCGAGAGACTGTATTGCCATCAGGATGGCAGAGGAAGGGGTGATAGGGCAGTGGGAAGGAATTATTTGCTCACATGCTAGCATTTTATATTTTACTCAGCAGTGATTTTTTGATAAGGAAAAAAAGGCAAGTAAGAAAGGGGTGGCGAATAAAAGAAAAAAGTGGAATAAGGAGAAAGGTGGGAAAGCAAGCCTGGAGGGAAAAAGGTAACGGAGATATTCTTGTCAAGTTAAATTCAGTCTTTGTCAAAGTACTTTTGTGCTAGACACAGAGTTCCTCAAATGCTGGTTGTGTAAAAATGAACGAATTTTCACAGGTTTATGTAAGGCTGTATTTTTACCTGTTAGCTCTTACTAAACCATTCTGTTTATGTATATGGTCAGGGAAATTATTTCTTATTTAAAATACCCATGTTCAATCTACATTAAAAGCAGGAAAAGTTTTGTTGTTGTTAGTTCTCATAGAAGCCTTGATATGTTTACTAACAGGAAGAAATGTAGCTCTGTTTTAAAGAAAAAATAGATGCAAGCCATATGTACTGGGCACGGAAGGAAGCATCTAAAATCTGGTTTGAGTAAAGAACTGTTCTGTGATCTCTTTGTAGAGCTGAAGGGAGAAGTATTTTTTTTGTTAACAATTCCCTTGTCCCAATTTTGTTCTGTGGTTGATTTTCTCTCCAGATTTGTTAGCTGTTAAGAGATGGCAACAGTGTTTTAAAACTTATTATCGCTCAATGGTAAATACAGCCTCACCCAAGTTTGAAATGAAACATTTTGGCAATGCAAGTTAAAATTCAAAAGGTGAAATCTAAACCTATACCAGCTATGCACAAATGCTTGAGAATTTTTCATTAATTACTAAGGTTACCCTTTGCCTTATTTATAAACACCCACACTTACAACAGTTCTTCCATGATTTTGTCTCCCAGCAGTGGGCTGTTTCAAGGCTGTCTTAAGTCAAGCTCTGCAAGTAAAGACATCTAGAGGTTTTCCTGCTTCTTATTTCTACCCCTGTTTCTCTAACATGGAGGTTGTCTTGACTCTGTAAGAAGAAAGACGGGATGTGATTTAATTACTCCACAGCTTTAATAACTCATCTGGGAACAATGACAATTAATTGTACTGTACAGTTCATCAATCTTTACTGGATCCTGGATTTAAAAAAAAAAAAGTGTTCTCAGCAAGATAGGGTACATGTGCTTTTCCTTCTCCATGTGATCAGGAGACCAGTGGTACTAGACAGCCCTCAACTCAAGTGATGTTCCCCAATTATTATTGGAAGTAACAGAAGTTACTTGGAAGTAAGAGATGGAGGTAGAGGGAAACATTTAACAGTTTACAACCCTTTGCTGTCCAGGCAAACTACCTCTGCAGCAGTAGGGGAAGGCACATTCAAATGAAAATCAGAAGGGAGGGGTGAATATTCTGACTGTTGCATTCAAGAGATTACTTTGTTAAAACATCAGTGATGCCAGTTAAACAACAAAGGGAGAATTTCTTGCAGTTCCTTTGTGAGACTCAGCCATGACTGAGACCTCACCATGTTAACACTTAATGGGCAGCACACCAGTTTTTGCAAAGGTAACTGTATGCGCATTGGGTAACTGATGCTTAAATATAGGCTCTCCAGTAGACCTCTGAGAAACTCAAATTGTGCAGCCTGAAAAACACTTTTGTGGTGCCCTTGAAAGACCCACTCTGAGAGGCATCACTTTGCTCAGTTGTGGGTATATATCTGATAACATACAGTTCCTGCTGTGGGGAGTTTATAGTCCGAACAGTTAAAACACATACATGCAGACAGATGAACAAAGAATCAGAGAAGTAACTGGCTGTACAACACTCATGGAGATCTTGGTCTCTTGCATCTCCAGTCTTCTGTGCAGGCACAGACTGATACCAGTTGTTCACGCCGGTTTTTGAAATTCAGTTGCTAAAGACAGTGTAGATCAGTAAATCATGACTGCAATTACTTTGTGATGCTACAGTCCATATTGTTTTAGGCCTTGACTTTCAGATGCCCAATTTGAGAAGACTCTGAAAGTTTCTGAATGATTCACTGATGTAAATGGTCTTGTGAGCATTCAGTACCATTGCATCTCAGGCACCCAGATGTCTATAGTGAGGTGTCTCTGAAGTGAGACATTCGACCCAGAGAACGTCTTTGGGAATGGGGCCATCTACCAGTCTTACAAAATGCCTATCATAGCCATATAAGGCTGAAAGTGTTAGGTGTTCTCCTTAGACTTGAGAAAAATGTGGCTGTATTGATTTGGCTGTGTTATCTTACCTTTGTGATTGTAGCTCATAGCCCCTTATTACAAAATGGTAGACTATATATTTGATTAAAATAAGCGATCAAGATGAGAAGGCATAATATTCACTTGTAGGAGTGATACTGTTTGGTTGCTGTTTCACTGTTGCTGTTCCAGTTTTGGTACTGTTTGGCCTGGCTTCCTTATCTAGCCAGTGAGAAGGTGATCTGGTCTGACCCAAGCAACTGCATGCACCACTGGGACTCAAGTTTTCCCAGTAAAGATTAGATGAATCACTTGAAAGTGATAATTATTCACTGCTCTTCAAATTCCCCTGCAATATTTGGTTGTTGTAATGAAAATAGAGAATGAAATTTGTTAGCTTCAGTTTGGCTGCTTATGTTATTGAAAGATTAAATCAGACGAAACAGTTGCAGAAGTAAATTGAAGATTGGATGCACGTATTATTATTGCTGGATGGCAAACCAGTACCTTCTACAGAAAACTATGAAAAAACACTTTGCATTACCTGTATTTCTAAAAGTTGGGGAAGTGAATTCACCTTACCTACCTTTATCTTTCTAAAAGGTAGATGTCCAACTGGCGTTAATCATCCAGGAGATCTATAGTCAGTGATGTACGTCCAAAGGATGAGATAGGCTGAATCACCATCTGGAGGTGTCTTTTCTCAGCTAGTGATAGAAGGAGCCTAGACAACTAGATTACATTAGAGTTAGGTGAGATGGATCCTGCTTTATTGCTCTGATTGTATGAACGGGCACTTCTCAGCTTCCATAGACTTAACTGCAACTGTGAAATTTGCAGGGGTAATTACTCAAGTATTATCTTCCTTCCTCCTGCAAAGCATGCAAGTGGACCTTAGGTCTGTGTTTTTTATCTGTCACTAGCATGAGCCAGCTGCATCAAAGAAAAGGCAATGCTAACAACGTAAAGTAAAAGTGAGAGGAAACTGAAGAAGATCCTACAGGATCCCCGCTGTTCTGAATATCATGTGAAAGACACCCTCACCTCTGTTTTCCTGTGCTAGTTCAGGTTTGATACTGAGAAGGATGGGGGAAAGTTTCTGTTTAACTGAATGTGGGTTGGAGAGTGGTAGTCCTGTCAGAAGGGAGAAAGGGGTGAGAGAGAAAAGATCCCATAAAAAGAAGCTGAAGAAAAGAGCCTAAGCTCTGTGCTGAGATTGGACAGGGAGCCTGGAGGGAGAGACGGGGAATTGTCAGGAATGGGGCATGCTGACTGGCATGCATGACTGAAGATTAAGAAAAACAGATTGAGAGAGAAGATGTGAGCAGCTGAGCAAGGAGATTCTTCCCACAAGGAATAGGACAAAGAGCTTAGATTTCACAGCTAACATATACTGCCTGAAGAGAAAGCATCTGGGATAAGAGGTTTGTGAAGAGCAGGGCTGGTATAGCAAATAGGACTGGGAGGAGGAGATAGTAGTGGGAAAGATGCAGCATTTTAAAAATAACAAGGTGAAAGATGGAACAGCAGAAGTATGTTTCAGTGGAAGAAGCAGCAAGTTTGTTCTCACTAGAGCAACTTTCCTCTTCAAAGCCTGGGGTGGGGTTCAACATGCAAAATTTGCTGTTATCAGCAACTGTCTGAACCCTTGACAAGCTGTCCATTGTCTTCTGCCATGAGTGTCTTGGGAGATGATAACTTAGTAGGATTACAAGGTGTTTTGTTTGCTTGATGTTTCAAAGGGATCAGTGGGTTGAATCAAAAGCACCTGTTTCTTATGGCTGCCATATTCAGCTTTCCATTCTGCTTGTTCCTTCGTTGCTTTTTTAATAATATATGAAGCTACATGCAAGTCATTAAATTCAAGGAATATTATTTATATCACAATCAGGAATGCCAACATGGAATTCTCTGTGCCTGTGCATTATAATGCAGTCTTTACATGATCACCTGCATTCATCCTTTCCTAGTGTGGTGGCCTGAAGAAAGAGGACATGCGACTGTAATATTTTTCTCTCTCCCCCTGTTTCTCCTCTTATAATAGCCTGTCACCCCCTTGGCCTTCTTTTGCTGCATTGACAGGGAAGTGGAGGTCTCGGTGATATAAATTCCTGTATTTTCATTAAAATACATAACCAAGTAGAAGACAGAGTATCTCTCTGCTACCATAAAAGGAGATGTTACAGACTGAAATCGCCTTTGAGGTAATAAAATACCTGCTCAGGAGGGAGACTTTTTACAAATGCCCCAGAAGTGAGGAAATCTGTAGTCACAACTTCTGCTGCTGTTCTAAACATATTAACTGTGAAAGTGTAAATAAGTAGGAACTTCTGCGGTGTCATTAATCACGGCACACCTAGAATTCTGATTACTTAGGGCAAGTTAATACCACCAATATATGGTCTGTTTCTTGTTTTCTTGGTACACGACTTGCAGCTGATTTTCAAAAAGGGAGCACTCATGCATGCTAACAAATGCAGTCATAGGTAACTCTTGAAAACACAGACTGTATAAAGTAGATCTGATGCGAAATACTCCAAAAACTTGTGTTCTCAGGCTCTTTAGATGGGCACCAACAACTAGGGACACTAAATGGGTAGTCTCTGTAGGTAGTGGATAACACCATCTCTTCACCTCACAGAACTGTTGTAAAATACATTTTGTTAATATTCATGAGGTGCTCAGATATTATTGTGATGAGTGCCAGAGAAAGCCCAGGAGGAAATTAATAATTCTATTGGGAAAGCTGGGCTTCAGTAAAGCACAGCACATGGAGCGGAGGGGGCACACGAACTCCAACAGGAGAACCAGGTAGTGAGAAGCTGCTTATTAAACACACACTGTCCAGTGTGTGCACTGGATGAAGCTGGGGTCCTATAGAACAAAAATGGCATGTTACTTTGTATGCATGTGGAAGCAGATGGTAGTAAAACATGTGAGGTCATAACTAATGGTGCACGGATAACCTTAATTTTGCCATGTCTTTCTTTTGTGGGCTTGATGTTCAAATTATCCTCTTTCTTGTATTGTTTTTGTTCTAATGGCTCTGTGTGTGTGTAAATGTGTAATGCTTCATAAACAGTATATTATAGTTTTGGTTTACACTTGGGGCAAAAATGCATACCTACTCTCAAGTCCTTAAAAGTGAAACATTACAATGTGGGAAGAGGAGGGATAAATTAATGACCTACTGCTACAGAGTAGGTAGTTGCAATCATGTAATGGACTTCCCTGACTGGTGCTCCTCAGGTGAGTAGCTGCAGGACAGAGTGCTAGGTGGTTAAGCAGTGCTAGTTGATTTTTTTTCTCTATCCTCCCATTCAGCCACATTGTTGACACTCTGTGTTCTGTTGCCTAATGATTTAGAAGCCTGCTCGCATTCCATTGAAATTTTAATTACTGACTTCTCAGTAATGAGACAACTTGCTGGGCCATAAGTATTTTATTGGTTTAAGGTGTAACTTCTTCCCACCTTCCTTTGGGCCCAATCCTGCCGTTGTTCCCTGCTTGTAACTTCCACTGAAGTGAATAGTGGTCTGGTCTTGTGGAAGAGTTGAGAAGGCCCTTTTGCCAGTAAACTCAGCTACTGATATGCAAGTCTAACATTTCTACAACCATGCTTCTATTCTATGAAGATGACTATGATCGCTCCTGGGCCACAGTTTTAATTGCTAGCCTTCATTAAGTCTGTATAGTTTTCCTAACTTCCAGTTTGTGACAGATTTTATGGTCACCCTGGCAAAACAGACTCTATAGTCAGTCTCCATCTTCATGTCTGCATATAGTTTTGCGAGTGGTTGACAAGCCTGCTGGGTATATGAAAGCATTCCTGTGTACTGACTTTCTCAGTCGTTGAGGGGGACTGTGGAAGAGAACTGCCTGGTCCTCAGAAGAATACTCAAGAACTTGCAAACACTATGGGCACCTTAATCTTCCAGATGCTGCTGTAGTGCACAGAACTGCATGTGAATCTGTTGCATTCTGGTGTTGTAAGATTTATCCTGGAAACTTGCCCTGAATCACATCCTTAATCAGCAGCTCTGTTTGAAACACAAAGCTGCTTGGAGTAGGAATGGACCTTCCTGGGAATTTCATCCAGATTGTTGCTTTCTGTCTTGATTCTCTGGTGTCTAATAAGATGCTGTCTCTGATCAAAGATTTTTCTTCTGGTGGGATGCTTATTGTACCTTGCTCCTTAAATACTTTCTTGTATGATAAAGAGAAATCACTCTGCAACCATGGAGGATCTAGTAATAGAGCGTCTCCTCTACCTGGCTGCCTTTTTTTTTTTTTTTTTTTTTTTTTTTTTTGTAGAGATCTAGTATAGAAACTACTGCCTCAGACAAAAATGCCTTAATCTGATCAGTGGGTTTGAAAGCTATGGAGAGTAGATACCAAACTCCTTTCTGCGTTCCCTTGATAGTTATTATTTAGCCTTGTTTCCTTTGGAAGTGAGGCAAAAGAAGGATGTGGCATGCAGGAGAGCAGTCCCTCTAAGTACAGTTATGTACTACAGTGTGTTGCTCAGTGTTTTACTACTGCATCACAGCATGCATCCTGGGTTTTGTCTTATTAGGAGAAAACATTAATAGGGTACCAAAAATGCTAAGAATCCAGACTTGAGTGTGTATCTCTCTCTTTTTTTTTTTTTTTTTTTTTCCATTTACCCTGAAGTTTGTACTTGTAACTTAAGGTGCATAAGCTACACTAGTTGAATCCCTAATGTGTTGTCCTGGTTAAAGTTGTATGACATTTTATGAGGTAACATGTTCTGAGAGTCTTGTGTGGACTTCAGCATGAACTAAGCTGGTAAATTAAAGCATAAGGGAAAGTTAAAAATCAAAGTGTTGTCCCACCATCTACCTGCATGTTTTGCAGGAGTCATGTTAGCTTAAGTGTATTCGCTAGCCTTTTGTAAGGTCATGCCTTTAAATTCAGGCCTAGACAAATCTCAATCGAAGTTATGAAGATGGCATTGGAACTGTCTTGAAGAGCAAGGGGGGGGAGTGTGTGTGAATGCTGATGAAAACCCAGGTTTTCATGGGAAATGGTGAAGGTTAGGAAGGAACAAATATTCTTTCTTACTTTTTTGATGAGATAGTTTGAAGCTCTGTTGGGATATGCAGACTCAGACATGAGTGATGTGTGGTGGGTGTGGGTGTGATATGCAAGTATATTATTGGCATCTTTTTACATAATTTATTTATGCACTTCTATATTTTTTCCTCTTAAAAATTACTGTATACCTCAAGTTATGTAAACCAAAGGGTAGTGAAGTGATACAGGCCATGGTTTGCCCTCGTGCGTGGTAATTGCTCTGGATGGAGATGTTAAAATTTTAAAAATGTATTAAAGGAAAAGAAACAAATAGAAGGCTTCATGTGTTCAGAAATGTGGACAGATGAATTGTGAAGATGCCAAGAAGTGAATTTGGATTCCTGCTGCTTGCTTGATTGGCAGCTAGTTGTAAAAACATACAGCAATACTGTGCTTTGAAAAGTCGGTGAGCAAAAGCAGGCCATGGCGGAGAGCTCAGTTCAGCTGTTTCTGAAATTACATAGACACCCCTGATTTGTGCCAGTTAGATTGCTGGTTCAAGGCTTTGGTTAATATCAAAAGTAGTGCATGTACTTTGATGTTAACACTCTTTAATGTCCAAGTTTACATCTTTGTTTCCGTGATTTTTGAAGATAAGACCCGAAAGAGAGGGAAGTACGTAGTTCAGTGCAGCTGACAGTGGTAACCTTACTGCTCTGGAAAAGATTTTTTTTCTAGTCTTTAGAAAGGAGTTGCAACAAGCAGGCCCAATATGTATTCTGCTGTGAGAAGGCTGTAGACTGTCAGTCTTTTTGCCATGAAAACCCAGCATTTTCTAATGGGAATTTCTTCTTTACAGCTAGCCAGTTTTGATGTTGCAATTGCTTCTGGTGCATCTAAAAAGGCTAATTGAATTTTATAGGACAAGTGTGTTAAATCTCGTATCCTCTGCAAGGAGGATATGTTAATGCAGAAAATGGTTGTGGCAGAGGTGACAACATTGTCACAAATAACTGTAAAAGTACCTTAAGGTGTTTAGACTACAGGTTATCTTCTGCTATTTTTCATGTTTACAAGACTTGTGGTAAAACTGGTCAAAACAATGAGATTAGCATAAAAGTATTATTCTTAATCTGAAAGATATGGCAGTATTATGTGAGAGGTATCTGTATTATAGCTCCAAAAGACTATGGTTCTCTATAAAGGAAAAAAATGAATTCTTGTTGGTGCTGGCAAGATGGACCTTCTCTCCTGTACTGGGGAAGAACACGGCCAATATTCAGAAAAAAGCTTCTTCAAATATTTAGCAGTCTGTAGAGGACACTGGTAAATGAGGTCCACTGCTGCTGTTCAGTTTTTTCAGGAAGCTTATTAAAAGCCATAATTCAGAATTTAAGGTAGTTTACATACAAAGAGGGGGAAGCACTGTGTTTTCGGTGAGATTTCTCTGGTAATGATATAATAGACAGGAGGGTTGGATGGGGTAGGCATTGTGAATTCAGGGCAGTAACATTTTAAAGATTGATTTGTTTGTTTTCTTCTGATTTGTCATTTTTTAAAACTTTCTTCCTTCCCTATGGAGGGATGTGGTAAACAGTTATTAGTCAATAGTTACGTATCTGTGGACAAGTTGTGCAAGTTGTAGACAACCATTTCACGTAATAGAAATGGGAGGCATGCTGCATTTTGCAGAATTGGAACATTTAACATACAGGGTGATTTGCTGGGCAGCTTTGGGCTGACTGTTCAACATATTCTGCCTTCAGATCTAACTGGATGTTTCTGTATATAAATCAAATGGACCTTGAATCCTTCCATCATTACTGTGCTTATTTGCTATATAACAATACTTTTTCTTTTATGAATTCAGTTATCAGTATTTTACCCATTTGGTGAGTGAAGAAGACAAAGTTGTGAGAAGTGAAGTGGCTTATGGAAGACCAGGGTGAGATTTGACAAGCAGAAAGATGTTCAAGTCCAGAGTCCACTGTGAATTCTCCCATAACAATTTTACTTGTGCAAGAACTTTGAGGTTCAGTCCCTCATGACAGTTGCGTGTGAAATGCTTGCGGAGGTTGCATTTTCCTTTAAAAAATGTTCTGGTTCTTTTTCTTTGTTTTTCAAGAGGAAGCACTTTTTCTGACATCTGTTTTATTTTTGCCTCACTTTTGTTCAATGCAGCAGTGCTGCACCTTTTTATCACACAAAACTTATTAACAGAAATGGAGGAAAATGGTTTTTAGTTTTGATTCTGCCATGATGGGGAAAAAGTCTGTGGCATGCTTAGAAATAGTTAGGATTCTTAGTGGGACATTTAAGAGGCAGTCCTGCTTTGTTTTTTAAAAATAGGCCCTTTCAGTAAAATTTAGTAATTCTCTTTTGTTGTTGGAATACTTACTGGATTTGGAATGGATCTTTCTTTACTGGCTACAGTTTTGCATTCCTTCTTAGCACACAGAAGTGATTATACTCCTGGGCAGTGTGCAGTGATTTATATTTTATTTTGCTTGTTTGTATATAGCCAAGTGAACTTTTCAGGTTGTTCCCTTTTCCTTCCCCAACCTCCTTCCCATACAAATCATGCTTATTTAACTTTTGGGGTGGATGAAAGTTAGTTTATTTTTCTATGAAATGAATGTTGCCTGAAAACCTAGGTAGGTAAAAATAATAAGGAAAAATAATGCGGAACATTGAAATCTCCTTTTGCCAGATTGCGCATGGGTAAAGCCACCAAAACATGATTAACGAGTTAAGAATGCTCTTTCTGAGCTGCCATGGCTAGTGTAGTAGGAGGAGAGGGTGCTGCTTTAATAAAATTGTTCTGACTCTTTCTGAACATATGATTGTTTTTCCGACTTGGCTATCTTTCTGATCTCAGGTGTCCATTGCGTAATGATAAATGGAAATATATAATACGGTTATAAGCACTTAAGTACCTGCATGCAGTTGGATTGTTAGAAGCTTGCGGCAATATTCCAGTGTCTTTTAAAATCTGTTATACAGCATTAAGGTTAGAAAGGCAAATGCAGAAGTAGTCAAAAAAGTGAAGTCTAAAAACCAGTTTTGCTCATCCCTAGAACTCAACAGAAAATGTTAACGATTAACTTTTTTTAATCCATGAAATGATCTGGTTGGCATGCAGTTCTTCCTGCTGTGGGGTTGTATTGAGAAGCTGGAAAAAGCTGGTGTGTCTGAGGCTTTCATGCCTCTTCTCAAATATAGCAGGCAAGGCTGGCGGGTGGACCCAGCCAGAGGCTGGAAAGCCTGGCCAGAGGTGTACAGGGGAAGTGAAGAAGGGAGGAGAGAGGCACTGGCAAGGAGGAACCCACTGTCCTGGGAAGGGGACCCCAGAGGCTAGTGAGTTGTAGTCAATTATCTTAACTCTCCAACTCCATGCAAGCCGCCTCTCCAAAGCTTTTAGGAGTATTCCTTCCCCTACATGAGGGGAGTGGTGATCATGGTATGAAGAATTTGGGCCTTCCTTTCCTTCCAGGCTCTCTACTCTCCATCCCCCTTTGCCTGCTACTCACATGCACCCATCCTTGGACCCAGTCTGACACTTGCTTGTGGCTGGCAGTAGTATTTTTGATGACTAAAATGCGGAGACGGTAACTATGTGAGGTAGTATGGCAGTGTGCATCTATGGCAGTGTGCATCTTTGCCAGAGCTCGTGCATCTTCCTTAGTGGAGACAACTGAGAAGAAAGTGAGCAGAGGGGGATAAAAAGAAAACCCAAACCCAACCCAGGTTGGTCTTTGGGAAGGTCAAGCACTTTTTAAGGCCTAAGGAGAGATATTTTTTTTTCTTTTGTAAGGAGGTGTCTCCAGGCAGGGAAGACAACCTCTGAACTTTAACACTTACTGCATCTACTTGATAGGTAAACAGATGGTGTCAGGTTTGGTGTTCTCAGAGTATGAAATTCTTGGGGGAGAAGCAGCATTGATAAAAGGAATATTTGACGATATCTGTGGATTAGTAGCTCTGTAGTTTTTAACTAATGCACTAATGTCCAGAAGATCATTCAAAGCGTTAAATTGTTTCATGTACAGGACTTGGAGAGTTTTCTGGGGAGGTTTTTTCTTTGCTTGAAAACATCCTTCACTGTAAGTCTTGCATTTGTTTTACAGCATTCTTCTCCTGAATTACTTAGACTACTGATGAGGAATGTGAAAATTTCATTTCTGTGTTCAGGTTTCCAGCATGCCTATGTGGATGCTTATGTGCAGACATCCATGTATCACACAGCCTCATCTGAAATCAGTTGGATTTTATGGAAGTGGGAGCTGAATTTGTGAGTGCAGGTGACCACATGTGTGTATACATATGTGTGCATAGAAATACATGTACATATAAGGTTTTTTTGTGTGCAGATGTATATAGCATTCAAATTTTGCCCTGAGACCTTGATGAAATCATTGTTCACGAATGAGATTGCAGCCACTGTAAATCAGGGCAGAGTAACCCATAACATATTTTTAAACAACTGGTATGCTTCAGAGGCCAGAAGTACAGGGATATAATGGAAACACTGACTTTTACTGCAACTGTGCAAAAGGATGCAGCAATAAATAAATTTTGCAATGAAATAGGTGATATCTGCCATCTAAACTAAAGGGTTGCCATGGCTTTGGGTTGTTGCAAACCACTTAGTGATTGGCTAATGATTGCATTTAGCAGTTTGAACCCACTGAAGGAAAAAGGGAAGAAGTATCAACTCTGTTTGTATGTAACACTAATTAAAGTAACTTTTTTTTATTCTATCAAGGCCAAGGTGTCTGGGCTGTAGAAGTTACAAAGGGAGATGGTGCACCAAAGGGTTTATAACTCCTCTTTCACTCTTTTGTGGCTTCTAAGCATGGCTAACCAAATTTATATCAGGCTACAAACAGCTTTGTAAAACAGCTTTAAGGCCCGGTGTTGCTGCCGGCTTGGTAGAAAGTGACAGCACCGCAGAATATGTCCCCCAGTGTCTGAGTGAAATGAGGCAGTTACCCTCAGATAGGCATAAATGCGCTATTAGATGGTTGAGAAATACATTTTTTTTTCTTCCCCCCCTAAAACCCTTCTGGGAATTTATTGTAGTGCCTTTGATGTAACTAATTAGCCTGCTCAAAGTAAGCAGTGACTAACAGTCTAATAACTGGCTAATGGAAGGAACTTCATAATGTTTTCAAATCAGGATCCTTTTGAGTGTTTTGCAAGAGGCTGAGGAGCTTTTCCCTTCTGAGAAATGCTTGCCAATAGTCAGATCCTGATGTCCGTAGTTGTCTTTCTCTAAGTTATATTTGAGTCTGCTGGCTCTTTGAAGAGGCTAGATATTAGAGAAGAGCAATAATCCTGGAGGTACTCTGAAAGTGCAAAGCTTGAGTTTTAGCCCCGATCAGCAGACTTGGAACAAATGTTCTAGTTTGCTGGGGCTGTCGCACAGTAAGTTGCAGTCTTTACTGATTTTTGTAAGGTGGAACACTATATTTAAACAGGGAAATGAAAAAGTAAGATTGTTTTTGGAAGAGATTTTTTTCTTGTGTGAGTTTCCCAATCCTCAAGTAGCAAAACCAAAACACAAAATTTACTATACTAAGAAAGGGAGATGTTTTTGCCTGCCTTCTAGTTCTGCGAATTTAAAAGGAGAAATCACACACTATGTGTTAATTTTGCCAATTAATTCTACCTTCAAATGTCTTCTGCATTAAGGCTTTCTTTTTTTCTTGTCCACTGGAACTACAAAGCACTTCTACTACCAAGAGTCCCATTCTCATCAAGCTAATGATACAGCATTTCCACATGCTAACAAACATCTCCAATACATTCCCCAGGCACAGACCATTTGTGCCCAATGGTTGGAGCATTTCTGATGCTGGACGTGAATCCCTCTTGCTCTACTTGCACAAGTAGTTTCACTGAATCCCCTGGATTACGGGTGCAAGTAAAGCAAGCAGGATTTGGGCCTGGTAGGCCCCGTGAAGGTAAACTTAAAAGCTTACCACCTGCTCTGTACCTGGGTGCAGGGTTTAGTGTTTCTCCTGCAGCAGGCAATGTCGTCACTAACACCTAAACCAGAGTGCTGGGGCCTGCGCTCGTGAGCGGTGTTAGGTATCACTGCAGTAATCTACTGTCTGCCATGGGAGAAACACGTAGCCCTGAACTTGGGAAGGGAGAAAATGGTTTTCAGCTGTTTTGATTTACATTGTTTGTTTTTGTTATTTTAAAGCTTGTGTGGAAATGGGCTGGGAGAGGACTTGTTCAGAAGTGAGACTCCCACTTCTCTGGAGTCTGACCTTGCAAGTTGCTGAGAATTAGTGCCTCCATTAGCTTCCCTGAGACTCCCAGCCCCGTGGGCTGGGGCTGGGCATTGCCGGGGCTCAGGCTCCGCTATCGGCTGGCTGGCTGTTCACCTAGGCAGCTCTAGGCAAACTTGGCCAACAGGATACCATGGGAATCTAGCTTGCAGCAATCAACTTCTGCGGCTTGATCCGAAGTCATTGAAGTCAGTGGGATGGCTCGAGTGTCAGGTCAGTAACTTCAGGCATACACCCAAATGCTCTCCTTTTCTTCCCCATGTCCTGCATGATCAGTGAGATGTAGGATCAGGTGCAAGGCAGCCCAGCTCTGCCTCCTGCCCTCCTTATCTGCATTCTGAAGGTAAGAGTCCTGGGACTGACAAGGAGGTTTCCATAGCACCCTGTGCCTTTGTGTGTAGGTAGCTGTGTCCGCAGCTACCTCTTGTGTTCCCTAAGTAGGATTATTATGATTATGATTATGATTATGATTATGATTATGATTATTATTATTATTATAATTAAGCTTAAATGAGATTTTTAGCATCTCCCTATAGGTCTGATACTGGGGTTTGTAGATGCAGACTCCTGGTTAAATCTGGTAGGTGTTTGCTTGTATGAAACGGTAAAGGTGGTTTTAGTTTGTGTAATTTCATATACGTCTGTTTACCTTCAGCCACTTGGCTTTAGTTGGGAGCAGCTGGGGAGGCACCAAGCAGTGTAAATTCATCTGGATAATCAAGAAATTGAGGTAAAGACTTTGCTATTAACAAGGCTCGGTCTGATCTAGCTGTCTGAAAAAGTTTACCTGAATTTTAATCTGCTTCATACCATTAGCAGGTTCCCGAGCAGTCTTGGGGAAGAGTTACGTGCACAGCTGGAAAAGGCTGTGAGCCATGTTCAGCTGATAGCAATGCATTGCTGACCTAGTGTTGGAGCACTGTGAGCTTTGTACAGGCCCAGTCTTGCCTCCTCCAGGTCGGTGGGAGCTCTGCCATCAACCCAGAGGAGCACAGGATCAGGCTCTGTTTTGAAAGTCATAGAAACTGTATTGATGCACTGTGTTCTGGCTTCCTCTGTACTTTCAAGAAAGACTGAATTGAGTTGTGCTGTAGGTGCAGCAAAAATGAACGCATATCTCGCTTGTGGAAAATAATGGGGGGGGGGGGCAGAGTATTATGTACGTATTGTCAGGATTGGGTCCGCTTTCTGCCTTGCTGATAAATCCTTTTTCTTCCAGTGAAAGTTAAAGATGACAAACAAAAGAATATAACAGGTTTCTCAAAACAAACAAAAAAAAACAGAGAAAAGAGCTCTGTGTTCATGTTCCAAAGGTCACAAATCAGTTCTTGCAAAATACTATACATATGGTAATGGGAAAATAACTAAGCTGAAAATCCATTACAAACGGGAGTATAAATCTGTACGTTTTCAGTGGTGAGCTCAGCTAATGTATGCTATTTATAAGCACAAAAGTCTTATATAAAGTATGCTTAAGCATTGCAAATAAAGTGAGTATTGTACTTGTTATCTAACAGATTTTGTAGCCTCTCGTATGGTTGGAGTCTATTTTTAAAACCAATTATGAGCATTGTGCTTCATATCTGTGTTAGTGTTTCCAGAGTGTGTACTTCACGTGCAGTTGCTCCAAATGCAGGAAAATAACAAACTTGGGACCAAGAGTGCCCAATTTAAATGACTGTACCCACCCAAAACAAAACTTTGGTTACAATATGCACTGTTTTTAAAAGCAGGCACAGTCCTACAGATGTGTTTCCTCCTGCTTGGCTCTTAACGTGGTCAGAGTAGTGATCAGTGTGTGTATGCAAGAAGGCGCAGATACGCATGTCCTAATGAGCCTGGCAATTGCTCTATTGCATCATTTCAAGGAAGAAAATATCTAGTCTCAAAAACTTAGACCGTCTTAAATGTGAGGGAAATTGCTTTCTTACTTAGATTCTTAATAGAATAGATACCTAAGTAGTCAATCTTTTTTACATTCTATCTTCCCCCTTCCTTCTGGCTCACAGCAACCTAAAATGCTACTTTTCTGGGAAAGACTGATATTCTGACTTCAGTTTTGTAATTTAATGATGGAGAGTTTCCTTAGTAAACCAAATTTAGAGTACTAGAATGCTTATCTTATATCCAGACCTTGAACATAAAAGGCATTTTATACCAGCAATTGTTCATTTAATGAGCAATTGCAGAGTGCAGGACGGTTAAGGGATTGAGCTATATGCACCATTATTGCAAGAAGTATTCTGAAATACCAGAAATAGGACGTAAGCTCTGATCAGGGGGACTGTGAGCACAATTACCTTCTTTTCAAATCCTTCTGTGACACTGCGGGAGGAAAAAGGACTTTGAAACTTGAAAGGAAAGAGCTTGCTTTCAACCTCAAAAGCTAGGAGGAAAGGGCTCTGAAATTTGCTCAGTATTCCCAATTCACCATTAGCCTGTTTCTTCCTTTAGCCTCAAGGCATTCTCCGCTTTTTGAAAAGATGTTAAGAAATTCAGTCACAATAGAGAGCCTAGTTTTGAACATGTTTCACTCGGTCCATTGAGGTCTGGTCTTCAGCCTTTGTGTGGGGTGAATTGAGCTGAGCAGCAAGCTGGTTGGGGAGAGGTGAATGAGCAGTCTCTGTGCAGTCACAAATTCTGGCAAAGAAAAGATTACCCTTTCCTTTATTTTACAATATGCATTCCTGTACAATCCTGCTAGTGGCAATATGCGGAGCTGAGCTTGTGCTTAGGTCAATATGGAGCACTTGGTTTATAGCAACTCTTGTTAAGTTTGTCTTGTAATTGAAGCTGCTGTTGACCTTGCTTGGAGACCATTTGTAAAACCGTTTATTTAGCATAAACTGAAATAATAAACCCTCCTTCTCTTAGGCCGATTGTGATAGGGTGACATTAGTTTGATTTAATGATTAGCCGCCTGACCCCTCAGCTAGAGAGAGCTGCTTGAATAGGGAGAGTTCACTAGGAAGCACACAGGAAGAATACTAATGAGCTTGTTAAATTTAGCATGGCACCACAACCACTCTTAATTCCTCTAATGGGAGAAGCACTGCCTCTGAGAGGAGGGAGGGAGATGGGGAGAGGGGGGGGAAGAGAGAGAGGGGAAAAGAGAGGGAGGAATGCCCATGTCCTGGTAGCCAGAGAATTTTGGTCAAGAGAAGAGGTTGGAGGGAGCGTCAGCCAGGGTCTCTTGGACTGAGTTGTAAGTACCTTGTCTCTTCTCTTACCCAGCCAAAGTGTGTCGGCAGATCGCTCTTGAGACAGTAATGCTCTCTGCAAGTTGCATGCAGAAATGCGGTGGTGAAACTTAACACCAGCCCAGTTAAATCTGTTTATGTATTGTCTTGTTTAAGTAGGGGTCTCTCTGAAGTGTGTTGAGACTTAATTTTTCGTGTGGTGTATCAATAGATTTCAACTTTTTTTTAGTTGCTGACTGTAAGAGGTTTAAAGTAAAAAAGCTTCTACTTTGTCTTGGTCTACAATAAAAGAAAAAGAGCAAAAAAATGAAAGTTCAACAGGGAAAGAAAGTTTAATGGGTTTTTGCAGTAGGCTTTGGTTTGTCCTGATTTTTAATTTTCTGGGTAAATCAGCTGAGCAATTAAAAGTGTGTTTATTCAGGCATGCTGTCCAGTGTGAGTTTTTTGAAAAAGCTTGTTGATTAAGTGAGGTGCTCCTTGGTGCTCAGCACTTGTAGTAAAAACTGCTTCTGATCAGAATAGCAGGACTAAATCAGGTATTTCTCAGTGGATGGGAAAATCTTGGATTAATGTGATCGTTCCAGGCTGGGCACTTGTAACATGTCTCAGGGTACTGGCTTGCTAAGACAGAATAGAGTATACATGAAGAAAGAGAAGCTTATGCAGATTGCTCTTGGGGCCCGATTACTTTTTTCTCCTCTTATTTAACCCCTCTCTCTTACACCTGCAAAAGGTGGGGTGAATTATGCTGGAGTCAGTGGGGTCCCACCAGTGGGAAGCAGGTGGAGATGAGGGCATATCAGTGCCTTTAACTTTGGTATTCATCTCTGCAAGACTTTAGTAAATCGGATGTTTCTTTTGACCCTAAAGCTGGCCGCTTCTAAAATGTGAGCAGAGCAGTAACAGTTGTCACGTATTTGGCTGTAAACCCCTTTGGCAGATGCTGCTGGAGAAGTGGGCTGTTTGCTTACGTTTTTGCTGTGGAGTCCCACTTGTTGCCATGGTAGACAGTATGTTTCTGTCAATAATTTGGCCTGGCACAGCTTGCCTGCACTTACTCTTAAAACTTTATTGAACGATTCAGCTGAAACAGAACAAGATGAGACAGTTTTCGCCTTTTGGTGTATTGGAGTGGCTCGCCTGCCGTTGTGAGAGTCAGTAGCATTACTGCAAGAGGAGTTTCCCGCTCAGCGCCTGGGGAGCTCCTGCAAACCGCCTGCCTGTTCGTGTCCTGGAGCGCGGGTGCTGTCAAGTTTCTCATCTGCTCCCTATTAAAAGCAGCTCAGCGGTGCGGAGCCTGAAGTAAATGCTTAGCGAGATGTTTGGCTGTTGAATATGCCTTATTGCAAAAATGCCATCCTGTTTACTTAAAAATACTTCTGGGGAAATTTTTACATGGCAGACAATGTACAGAAATGTTTGACTTCTAACAGCACATGGCAGTAATTTCATAATGGGGAGAGAGATGGTGGTTGCAGAAGGAAAAATACTGCTTTTTTTCACACACCCCCCCCCCCCAAGGAACCAAAAAAAGGAAAGCTTATTAAAACAAAACACATTTTTCCTTACGTTTCAAAGTTACTGAAAGTAGGTTTTGAATTTCATTCAGCAATTTGGAAAATGAGCTTGTTCTATAGCAGTCACTAGTACTTTGATTCATGACACATGCATGTTTTGAGAAGGAAAGAATAAAAGTGGAGCCTGCAGACAGACGTCAGCTTCTTGTATCCCAGGATGGCGGTTTTAACAAATATTATCTTTATATGGAAGTGTAAAAGAACTGAAATCTTATCTGATCCTCAGATTGATTATACAGCCCCACAAATCACTCCAGCTTGCTGCTTTTTGTACTGTGGTAGCACAGGTTAGCTTGCTCTGCTTAAGGGTCTGTCAGGATTTCAGATGAAGTGTAATCCCCTATTTTTACAAGAGTTTACATCTCATCAGTGAAAGTTCACTCTAGGTTGAAATTTAACATAAAAGAATCGGGTTAGAGAGAAATGTGATGGAAAATATGACTTTGGGGTGACTAATTTTTTATTTTTTAGTTATACAAGCAGCTTTCTAAAAACCTCATATAAGTTTTAAAGTTTTAGACTCCCTTTTGCAGTTCTCTAACTAAAACCAGCTTCGGTGTAAAAAGTTGAAACCTTAAACCCTGCTAATCCAGAGCAGGGACCGGTGCCTGTGCATATTAATAAAAAGTAGAAAAGGGCAAAGGGTTTAAACTCTGCAGTGTTGTTGTCCATTTCCATTAACTCTTTCTGCTCAGACCCAACCCTGGAAATGCTCTGTATGGAGAATTACTGCTGGCTATAAAAAGAATTCAGTCCCTGGAAGACACTGATAAGTCAGCAGACCCCGGTTGCTGTAATACTTGGAGATAGAAAAATAATTAAGCACTGAATAGGCTATGCTGCTGGGTTTTCTTGTTGTTGCTACTTGGGACGAGAGGGGGCAGGGAGAAGCCTAGTGCACACTGCATTCAAAGCAATGGTGTAGCTAGTTTATGCACATAATGGCCAAAATTCAACTCCAGGTATCTATACGTATGGAGCCTGTTTCTAATCTAATTCATATGAAGGCAAATAGGTTGAGTTATGCTGGTGTCAGGCTTGGTGAAAGTAGTCTCTTGGTGAATTGCTGGCTGGTGCTTTCTCTGTGTGAATGTGTACACCAGGGCAAGGTGCAAGTGAAAATTTAGCCCTGACCGCAAATCTCTTGACAACTGTAGTGCAATCTTGGCACTGTTGTCAATGATCCTTCCTTCCATGTGGGTTGTAGAGTAATTGTACTTTAGTTTTATTTCTTAGGGGTGTTTTCATTTCCTTTCTAGTTACCTTTTTTTGTGCCTGGTGTTTAATAATCTGAGGTTCCTCATGTACTTCTAGAACTGCTGAGCAACTTCTGAAGCTAAGCATATTTATCACTTACTTCAAGATGTATTGGTGTACACCCACATGTGCAGCATGGTTGAACAAGGCTGTACCTGGAGCATGGGTATCAGCCAAGGATTACAGCCCACAATCGTGCATGTTTAGAGAAACGTCTGTGTATTTTAAAGCAATAATGCAACTTAAGGAGAGCATTTACAGTAGCTAACAAAATCCCTCTGCCACACCGTATGTGTGAAATGTACCTGGGAACATGAATCTGGCTTTTGAGAAACAGAACCATTTGGTCTGTTTTTTGAAGGATGCACATGGTCCTCGGGGGTTAAAATTCACGTGGGAGCAGAGGCTTGGTTCAGCACCTGGTTCTGGGGCTGCCTCCAAGGGAGGCTGGTGGAGCCATGGTCAGGAGGCCCTTTTCCCCTCACAAGTGGTACCACAGCCCTAGAGGCTTACTCCAGACTAGGGCTTGGGTTTTACCCTCCTAATTGTTTCTTTTCCCCTTGTTCCTTAAGAGTTTTTGGGTTTGTCTACGTGGATATGGGAAGAAGAGGGAAGGGGAGCGTGCACATGCGTCTGTGTGGTGACAGTGTTAGAGTGGTGGCCTCGCTTGTGCCTGCCTGATGCTGCTGCTGTATCTTGAGCAATTTTACCCATTTTATTGTTGCCCACCTTACTTCTGATTGCTAACGACCTTCCTGCAAGGCTCCAGCCTCTCGCACAAGCAAACCTCCAGGGACTGGAGCTGGGCTGCAGAGCAGCGGTGGGTGGCTAAGTTTGATTTAGGCCCAGCCGGCAGGGTTCATCTTCTCCTCTTTGTGACAAATTGTTTTTTGCCTCCCCATCAGGCAGCCCAAACTCCCAGTCTCCTTGTCCCAGAGGCAAGAAAACAGCAAGCCTGTGTCTGTTACCACATGATTGATAGCCCTGCCGGTAGGAGCATCGGCGCATGGGTGACGATGATCTACCGCTCAGCAGCTGCCCGCTCTGAACAGGCGGGCTTCCCCAGACCATCTCTCATAGCCACACATGCACCTACTCTCACAAACTTACACCGTGAGGAGGGGGTAGTGAGGAGGAGGGACGGGGACGGGGGGGGGAGAACTTTTCTTTATTGCATTTGCTATAAATGGGCTAAAAGTGCTCTTTCTCATTCCCTTCTCTCTTTCTTCTCCCTCGTTTTTTTGCAGAGGATGAAAGTCCTGGGCAGACCTATCACAGAGAGAGAAGGAACGCGATCACAATGCAGCCGCAGGGTGGGCAAGGCCTCGGCAAGATCAGTGAAGAGCCTTCCACGTCGAGCGAGGAAAGGGCCTCATTAATCAAGAAGGAGATCCATGGATCTATATCGCACCTTCCCGAACCTTCTGTACCTTACCGTGGGACGCTTTTTACCATGGACCCCCGAAACGGTTACATGGACCCTCATTACCGTGAGTGTTGACTGCCAGTTCATTTTGGGATGCAAAGTTGGAAGGCTGTCAAGGCTGTCAAATCTAATGCAATTTTATTTGTTGCCTTGCATCATCCCCAGGGAGAACTGCTTTGTCAGGGTGGGGAAGGGGGAGGGTTGAGGTAATACAATCTTTTTTCTGAAGTTAAAAACCAGGGGGCAGTTGCATTGCAGATCAAAATTATCACAGGCCTCTGCAAAGCAACTTCCGCAGGACATCTCATCTGTTGCTAATCCTTCTCAGCCATCCAGGGTTGCATTTGCTCCACCTCCTTAATACATGAAGAAAAAAGCCTCATTAAAGAAGGCACAGAAGGAAAATGAAACAGGCCTTAAAATCCGCTCTTTTAAAACACTGTTAAAGTATGGGATTAAGAGGAGGAAGGTCTGCCTTGTACAGTGAGAATTTGGTGTGGAGGGGTCGATGGAATGTTTATTGCTGTGTTTCTGGGGTTTTTGTTTTGTTTTGGAGGTTTTTTTAGGGATTCACGTGTGTGTTTGAGTATGTGGGCTGATGGAGTGGTTTTCCAATTTTCTTCCCAAGTTACAGTTCCCTGAAGTTGGGGGGGGGGGGGGAAGGCAAATGGTTTCAACTTCTGAATTCCTGCTCAGGCATTAATAAAAAAGTAAGAAATTAACTGACACTTGAACACAGATGTGGAATGGATTTCTCCACAGGCAAAATATGAGGGAGTTAGGCAATTTTTTTCATCTGCTTCTAGTTTACAAAAAAGAGGGAAAAAAATCATTTAGTTGTGTAGTAATGAAGTACATCTTGAGGTGTCAAGGCTTGTGCCTTTTGATTATAGATTTATCGCCCAGTCAGGATACAGATTTGCCATTTAACCTTCCAGTCTCCAGTTCCAGATGATAGGCTTAAGACCCACAAAGAGGGGCCAGTCTGTGTTGGTTTTTTTTTCTTCTACATCATTCAGAAATTTTAGTGTTTTAAGGCAAAAGGTCATTAGCCAGACAACTGATTAGTGAGGACGGCTGATTAGTGCATGTTTTTTTGCTAAAGAAAGTGCCAGGGATAAAAGCTAATTTTATCCCTTCATTAGTTGGGCTAGCAGCAAAGGGGAATGTTCACTCATCAGGGTGCAGATCAAAGTATGTCTTGCACAACCTTAAGTCTCACCAACCTCCTTTTTTAAAAAAAAAAAAGAGCCTGATTGTTAATAAGGATGGAGGTATTATGAGAAAATGAACACTTGTTGTCTTTATAGTTTAGATCAGTATTTAGGGGAAAAGTTTGCAGTTAAGCTTTTGAACTCTATTCCACTGTAGGCAGTTGGTTTCTGTACATCTTTCTCCTCCTCTCACACAGCCCCGCTCAAATGCTTTGTGGGAGTTACTCATCTTTCTGCTGAGGAGGATGTGCTGCAGCATACCAGCAGCAGGCTTGTCTGCCAGAGAGGCATGATGTGCAGAGCAAATGACCGCTCATGAGCAGCAGCGCATGGAAATATTAGCGTGCAGGTTGGAGACACCATTTATAGCTTATGGTTTGTTTTGTTAATGCAATCCCCAAATCTCACTTTTTTAAAAAAAAAAATCTTACTGGGGAAGCAAAATAGCTTTTGTTTGTAGGCAGTGCAGCTAGGGAGAGATGAAATGTGTGACAAAGAACCCCCCAAGCAAGCAACAAACCTTATGCTGTGAATTTAGAAGTGACGATTGCCTTTTTGACCAGTTGCCAGCTCACCCCTTAAATCTAGTTCAAAGTGTTACTGATACTACTGAAGATTCAGACTGAAGAAAGAGCTGGCCGGTCTGAATGAGTCTGAGTGGTTTCCATTTAGTTTATTTTGTTTCATTGAATTTGCCTTTTGACAAGAGTTTGCAAGATTTGATGAAGCTACTATGTCTGTATTGTGACCAATAACGCTAGCTAGTTAGGATGTGTGGGCTACTAGAAAAACATTGATGTCAGAAGTTGACAGAACAGCAGAAGTTACCCAGCATACAACAGTAGAGAAACAGGAGATGAGTTAATTTCAAATGAGCAGTGTGATCTTAAAGCTGAAGTCTAAGTCAGAAAACATCAGATGGGCAGACTTGCTTCACTGCTGCTGTAGCGAGTTGTACATTTGTACTCACCGATTTATAAAATCCCTCAAGCTATTAATGTCATATAAAGAGCCATCATGCTTTTATTTACCTTTAATAAATGTGATACAGAAGGACAACTAAAGAGACAAATGTCTAGTTAGATTTATAGGAAAGCAGACAGGCTTACTGAAATTTTCATAGTAGTTGTAGCATTTATATATGTAAGACATGCTTTCATCAAAGTGGTGACTGTATTCAGGCTGACACTTATAGTGGTCCATATGAAGAAGGCTGAATAATGTAAACATACCCAGTCCCACTGTAGCAACAGGTGAAGAATCAGCAAGGCTATTGTTCCCTCCCTTAGTTTCTTGCCAGTTTTGCTGGGCATATGGATAGAAAATACTGTTTTAATTCAGCATAGTTGGGTATGTAAACACTCACAGTGATTCTTTAGTTTCCCTGTGGTTGGAAAATATAGACTTTTCAAGATGCCTAATTTGTGCTTCTATTTATACCCACTTTGTATTTAAAAGTGTGGGCAGGCTTCCTGTAACACAGGAAAAGGGAAAATAATTTTTTTGAAGGAAGACATCTGTATATTTTTATGGCAAGAAAAGAAAAGGAGCATTTAAGTCAATTGTGTTTGGAATGCATGTCCCCTCCAGGAGCTGCAGTTATTAGAAACAACTTGAATGCTTTGCATTTTTACATGTAAATATGCGTGTTTCTGTATATGCGCGTTGCAGGCTTTTTTGTTGTTATAATTTTTTTCCTAATTAAAATGACTGCTGTAAATGTTGGAAATAATAGTTACCATATACGTGGAATAAATACCTCATTGAGGGGGAGTTTGCTCTCCTGCGGAGTGTGGGTGGGGATAATGGTTGTGTTTCAAGTGGACCAGCTTTTCAAACAGCTGGGATGAAACATGCTATGGAGCTGGCAGCCCTTCTGCACTGCCAGAGAGCCCCTCAACCATTTAGCAACTGAGAATGAGAGTGGCTTTGTGCTCAGTTCACAGCCCTCCATCCTCCAAGAGATAAAAGGGAAAACATACAGGCCTAAACCAGAAATTTTTGGTTTCTGTCTTTGTTACAGATTTCTTAAGCACTGTTTAAACACTGCTCACAAAGTGTAGGGTTTTTGGTTTTTTAACTTCTTTAAAACTATTTTTTTCCTTTTAAAAGCTTTAGGGCAGATGACAAAAATGCTGGAGTTTCCTTTCATGTGTTGCACCTTTTCTTTATTGAGGAGCGCAAGGTTACTCAGCTTAATCATAGTGTTTCTTAAATGGATTTAAAACCCTGTGTTTGTCAAACACTGATTGCAGTGGTAGTTCGAGCCCCTTGTTAATGTAGATTCTGTCTGTAGAGGTAGCGTTGAGGCAAGGGAGGTGGGGATAACCACTTCCCTTTGTTATTCTCTTCCCCAATTTTAATTCCCACACAGATTTATGGCAGTGCTAAGACTGCCTGCCTCACAAGTCATTCCTCATGGAAAAAATGAATCATTCCTGATGTAAACACTTTGATTTAAAACATACTGCTGGTATTCTTCCCTGAGTTTCACAGCTCATCTGAGAGAATTGTTAGTACCTAATTAGTAAAGCCTGATGAATTATCTTAAGTAAAAAGCAGTGACAGTTCAGTTGGCTCTGACCTGAAAATTCTTGTATACAGGAATGGCCCTGGCAGGATTCTCTTTCTGGTACATCACTTCATCTCAAAGAGGTTGCACTGAATGTAGCTGAAAGCAGGAGCTCACTCTTTTTTTTTTTTTTTTTTTTTTTTCCCCCCCCCTCTCTCTCCCCTCCTTACTAGGAATTTATTCTGCTGGTTTTGTAGCTTGTGTATCTATCTGGGGAAGTGGGAACTGCTTATTGCACATTTCATAGGATTAACCCTCCAAAGGTATTGATTGCCCTCAGTTCCCACTGACTGTGCCTGCACTTGTGCTTTGTAAGGATCAGGCCCTGCATAACTGCCCAGGTTAGATTACCCAGTGTTAGTGTCATCTCAAAATCAATTTGCAACATGAACAAAAGACCACAGCAAGAAAAATACAGTGCTGGTTCACTAGGTGTACTTGTTCGTTTACCGTGTTTTAATTTCTGTTGAGGAGAATTCCCCTTCCTTTTTCTCCCCATAGAAAAGGAAAAAGGAGAGAAGGAAAAAAAAAAGGAAATTAAATTTTGTTTCTGCAAATGCAAACTGGTAACTGGGAACACTGCCTTAAAATGCAATAATTAGAAAGCAATGACTTTTCATGGCAACGTGGCTTGAACCATGATGGCCAGCTATATGTGGCACATTGGACATTGAGAGCAGTTCAGGTTGCCACCAGCAGATGAGTGTATGGAAGGGGGTCCCCATTTGCTTTGTAGAGGGGGGAGCTGGTGGCCTCCTTCATCATCTCCCTGGCACATTCTGGAACTCCAGAGGGAGAATCAAGGCACTTTTGGATAGTCCCAAAGCGGGCACTTCTCTTAGATCACCTCTAAGCTTCCCAGCACCACTGGATGGCTGGAGACTGGGACAGCTTTTTTAGAGGGTTTCCCCCCAGCCTTGTTGTAGAGCAGCAGAAGAGTGTCAGTGAGAAATCCTTGTAGAGATTTAGGGCTGGGGTCTTTAAAGACATTTAGGGGCTCTTCAATTTCACAGTGAGTTTGGCCTCTTAAATACCTCTGAAAATCTGGGTCCTAGTTCTTCAGCTCGTTATGCAGCATTTTGTAGGGGAGGGGCTCAAGCCCTCTAGTAACAAAAGTCTCCACTGACAGTGATTTATGGGGTGGTTTCCCAGTGTTGTCAAGGAGGGGTAGTTGAAAAAAGTAAAATCTAAAGCTTTTAATAAAACTACAAGGGAAAAAAAGCCTCTAGTATAAAAGTGAATGTCTAATTCCTGGTGTCAGCTGAGCGACTGAAATGTTGGTCTTCAAGAAAATTAGCATGTTTGCAAAAAACGGTTTTTGGGATAAAAATCAAAAATGAAATAGTATCTTTCAATAGCCTCCAACAAAAAGTGTTACTGCTCTCAAAATTAAACTTAGGGTCAGAGGCAACTTCAGTTTGAAATTTAGGAAGGTGCTGCAGACCTTGAAGCTTAACAGCAGCTTATAAATGGCAATATCTTCTCTAAGATGTCTCCCAAACCTCCCAGGTTGTGTTTGGGAAGTCCTGCTCCTTACAAGTACTCCTGCCCATTTCTCTGGAGCCCTTCTGTGGAATATGCAGGGTCTCAAGAGCCCTGGAGTTGCTGCCCCTGCATGATGCTCTTATGTAGAAGTATCAATTGCAGTCATAGATTTACAGCTAGAAGTGGCACATAGAGATGTCTTTTCTTCCACTGGATTTTTCTCTCTTCTCAGCATGAGACAGACTGCAGAATTGCCAATATCTGAAAGGCCTTGAAATGTAATGTGGTTGAGAAGCCAAAAGGTGATCTTTTAGGGTTTTTTCTTTTGTTTTGTTTTTAAGTTTAGGTGAATACATATCTTCAAATATTGACTTTTTTCTTGTCATTACCAGTAGTATTAATTTCAGCTGGAAACTATAGGCAATGATATGGAAAGAGGTGATCCTGTTTGTGTGGAGGGTAGAACAGGATATTTATGAGATCTCTTATGGCCCTATAATTCTGTTGGACTTCAAAATTTTAAAAATGTCTTCAGGATCACATTAAAAAAAAAAAAAAATCCCTCTGGCACCTATAAGAATTTACCTGCCAGGCACTACCAGGTATGGAGCCTTCTGAGAAGCAGATGGGTTCTGTAAATCTCTCCTGGTTTTGGTTGTTCAAGTGCATGTAAGCTGTGTGGTGGTGAGGTTTTTTATTTTGGGGTGTGTGTGGTGGTTTTTTTGTTTTTTTTTTTTTTTTTTTTTTTTTTTTTTTAGGAATGGGGAAGATAAAGACAGAGGACAAATGCACAAACACCTCTTTCACAGATATGATTTGGTTTGTCAGCTAAAGCTTTTTTAGATGCTTTACAGTATGTATTTGTTGTATACTGCCTTCATGGAAGGAGATGGAATACATTGCTCAGAGCCATAGAATCATAGTTAAGAAATCTGGGGGGAAAAAAAAAGCCAAGAAATAATGTAATCCATCTTTTTAGCCTCAAGGCAGATCAGCTGTCCCTACATCAGGAGAGAATGAAAAGCTTCTTCAAAGTTGCTGTGTCCCTTGATATGTGGACATTTCTGTCTTTAAGAGCCTTGTGACAAGATCTGTAGTGGGTTTGGACTGATCTTGTGTCCCTACGTGGTAACTTCTGTAGCATCAGCAGCTGGAAGGGGGGGGGGGGGGGAGATTTAAAAGCCATGAAGTTAAAAAGTTAAAAGTCTGAGTTAAAAAGTTTTGGTAGTTTCCTCTTCCTTCCTAGAGATCTGCTAGCATGCAGGAGATACGGTATTTTCCATTGCTGTGTTCTCTGAAAAAAAAAAAAAAACCAACAACAAAAAACCCCAGCAAAACCCAACCACCACCACCACCCCACCCCCAAACCCCCCAGAACCCCACAGCCAGACGCGTAACTATTGTGCTCATTACTGCCATTTCAGCAGGCAAGATCATTAGTTTTCTCTTTTTATTAGTTATCAGAGTGATCTTTGTGCTGTTGAGGCTGTGTAGTGCAAGGGGTTAGCCAAGTATGACAGATATGTAGATAACTAGTGGCCAAAGGAAGATAAGCATCATTTGTTGCAAATTTTGAAGCATCCCATAATGCTGGAGGTTGCTGTCTGTCAGTCAGCTTTTTATGAGTGCTTTGCGCTGTGAGCATTTCTTGGCCAAGGGGACATGGTTTGAAAAGTAGCCTCTTTGACTTGGCTGCTTAGAGCTTTAAAAAAGGTTAGCCAGAACTCAGCCTCACGCAGCTTTTGGTGTTAGAGGTGTGTTACCTGTATCTGTAAGGAGCTTTGTGGCTGCAACAACTCAAGTCTTTGTGGCAAAGCATGGGGAACATGTGAACCAGGTACTGGTTCAGTGATCATGATTTTCATCAAGAACTGAAGCAGATTCTCCTAAGTTGGTGACTACAAGCCATGTACTTAACTGCTATGCAGTGCTTTATGCTGCCAGGGAGATGGTTCTCTTGCATTGGTGGCCTTCCATCTGGTCAATGTGATAGAGGGAATTCAGTTGCCTAAGAGGTTTCAAGTGCCATTTTCATGCCTGGGAGGATCCTAGTTGGTCTGTGTCTGTCACCCTGAAAGACTGGTCTTCAGTATGTCCTGTGTCACATCTGTTAACTCTCTATGAGCATCTTGGATACCTTAGGGGTCTAAGATTGGCAGTATGTGTTTGTGTTTACACAGCCGAATCCTCATCAGTTCTGTAACTGTGCGTTTAAATCAGTGTGTCCAAATGTAGAAAATAAACATTTAAGTTCAGTTCTTTTTTTATCCCTGTCTCTGCTGCTATCCTCCAGCTCTTGTGAAGAAATCTGTGGCAATAACTGGATTGCAGAGTAGCTAACGTCTACAAGGTGATCCTCTTTCATGGTTCCCTTGTGTTAATTTTCTTGCATCCTGGGTGCTTGCCACTGAAATCTGGATGTCTGCTATCCTTCCTTGTTGCTGCCCTTGGGGGGAGGGGGAAGCCTGAATGTGTGGGCACTGGAGGAGGGTGTTGTGTCCCAGAGGGTGCTTCAGGCTGGGCAGTGGGGGTAATGGCAGTGTGGGGGCACCACCTGCTCTCCCTGTAGCATGGACTCATCAAGGGAGGTTTTGAAAGGCGGCATGGTTCCTGTTGGCAAGGTGCAGTTCCAAGGTCGTCCCATGGAAGTCTCTCAGCACCAGGTTTGGCCTCCTGTTGGAGTCCAGGGTTGAACAGGCCTTTGCTTTTAAGACAGTTTAAATGCTTTGGTTGCTGAACCATTTTCAGGATTACTAGCGGATACAGCTTTATTCCTGTTGATTGAGCTCAGTACTTAGGAGGAGAGCTTCTTAGCCATAGCCTCTGCTTCCTTTTATTCACACCTAGCAACCCAATTAGCTTCCTCTTAGCCTGGCTCTTGGGTAGTTTACACAGTACTCTCTCAACTCTTATTGAAATTACTGCTCAAATTACTTACAAATGGGGCTCTTGAGCTCGCTCGGTGGGTCACGTCTGAGTTTGGAGATCCTGTCAGGCATGCTTCCCCCTTCAGTGAGGTTATACTGGCTACCTTTTTTCATTTGTGATCATATAACTTACAGCCAAGGCAGCAACCACCAGTGCAGGGAACCAGTACTGTAGTAAGTATCAATGTATTGGTAGCTGTGTTTCGTATTGCTGTGTGGTCATTGGCATGTGTGGTGGTGGCTGGTACACAGCAGCAGGAAAGGCAGTACATGCATGGGAGTGTTTGTATGTACAGGTTTGTACATCATCTTCATAATTCCTTTTAAAAATAAGAGTAATCACTTGAAAAAGAGCAAAAGAATGTTTTGTATTGCCTTTCAGAATTTGTCTTGCTGAGTTTTTGGACTTCAGCACAGATAGCTCCCCAGAAAATGGAATTGCTTTCTAATCTAAATTACGCTTGTTTCCTGCTTCATACTGGATAAGGTAGCAGAGAGGGTCTCCTGTTGTTCATTCTGGTTTCCCTTTCATATTTCAGTGCTGCCCCAAGCCATCATTTTTCCCAAACAGCGCTGATCCAGAACCCAATGACTTCAGTGAATCAACAGCTGCTGGCTTCAATGAACTTTGTAATAATCCCCAGTTGCCTTGTATTCTACCCTTTCATCCTACCTGCTCCTCATGCTAGTTGTAATTCAGAATTGTAATTCCCAAGGATCCATGTTACCATTTTGCAAATGAAGAGCTGAACACTGTTATTGTTCTATCTACAGTCTCCTGTTGAAGTAGCTTATGGTAACAAGCCACAAGTAATGGCATATGACATACTTTCAAATAAATGGCTGATTATGGTAACAGCTCAGTGTAACACCATACCAAGTGTTGAAGCAAATAACTAATGAGGTAGAACGTGTTGAAATAAATTTCATTCCAGCATGTCACACTCCTTAGTGTAAAAAGGTACTGCATTTGATTTGTATGTTTTTTCACCAACCTGCCTGCAGATACAACTGTGAAAGCCTCCAGCTTTGGCCTTCACTTCTGTTAGACGTCATTGTTGAAATGAAATTGGGTTACTTGGGTGAATAAAGTTTGTTGGATCAAGGCCTCTGTTATGTAGAAACAGTGGTTGCTCACTTTACCGGGATGGACTAGCATGGTACGGTGATAGGAGGCTGTTGGCACCAAAGCCATGTTTCATGCCGGAGGATATTTGAGTTGGCATCAACACCAGTGATTTTAACAATAAAATTGGTGCCAGATATCGAAAACATTAATTGCTGCTATGATAGTAGTGGAATTTTTTCTTCTTTTAACTAGAAGGGAGAAGAGCACTAGTCATATATCACTGGCTAATCATTGAGCTGCCCAGTACTTGGGGTGTTTGAGTTGGAAAGTCTGATGTATGGCCTGCTCATATATGCCCCTACTTTGCCTGAGACTGGCAGTGACCATGGTCTATGCTTATTTTCGCTGTTAGGGGTTTTCAGTTTTTCTTGATTTGTTAACTTGAGTACAGAAAATTTAAACAAGCTTATAGGCATATAAAGCCAACTGGAAGAAACTCCTTATAAATAAAGATCAAAGGCCTCATCTGGCTTTTTCTGCTCTCATGGAAAAAATTACAAAACCTGAATGAAACCCAAAATGCTGGCCTGTGAAAGCATTTCTGGGTTCTTGTGGGGAAGTGGCACATCTCTTCAAAGGTGGTAGTTATTTATCATGTACGTCACAGATTAACGCACATCCTATGGTTAGTAGTGCCTTCCGTCCTCTGTGCATTATAAACCAGAAAGGCAGGTTGAGGACATGGGCTGCTGTAGTGGTTCCTCCCAGAGATGTTAGTTTTGTGTGTATACTGCTCTGAAAAGGTGGTCTGTACAGGGAGGTTAAAGCATACCACGCCTCTGTGTCCTGACCAGCCTCCCTTTCTGGGATTTTTTGGTAGACAGCCTGTAGGAGTGTTGCCTGTATTGTGCTAACGCATGGGGCTTGCCTGAGCATGCAGGGTCCTGCTGGACCAGAGGGGTGTAGGCCAGTTGCTGCTGAGGCCATGCTTGAAGGCTGGCAAAGCGCAAGGTTGATGTGCCTTATCTTAAGGGGGTGGCCTCTGGGCTGCCTTTAAGAAATGATGTAGACAAGGATCCTGCTTGTTAAGGCTGCACAAGGTATATTGACCCAGCGCTCAGAGGAATACAGTCATCAGAAATGGTGTGTTCTGCTGGCTGTTGAGAAGTGACTGTTGTATTTTCTTTTGGGAAGCTGGTGCTAACCTTGATATCGTTCTGTGGTCCTGAAGCACAATACCCTGTTGTGGGAATTGTCATACGGATGGGAGGAGGTCATCTTCAGTTTTAAATTCCTTCTGAACGTGCCTTTAGGCCAGGTTAATTTGGCAACATCTGCCAATAGGTCTTGGCTCCAGAAAATGCTGTGGTCTGCTCAGTGTTTTCTATGCAATGCCTTTTTTAAATAACATTCAGACCCTATATATCTGCTCCTTGTTTGCTGCAGCCTTTGCTTATTTGTGTAATGATGAGAGATCAAGCATCCAGCTCAGCTGTTTGATGCAGAATCTCACCATTTATATGGTTGGTTGAATTCTCCTAGCTGTGATTTCCCAGGAAGCTTCAAAAGCAGAAGGTGCTTTCTCTTTCCTGCTTCCATTCTGCTGCGTAATTCTTCATGAGCCCCACCTAACTGCAACTAATGACACCCTTTTATTTTGTCAGTGCAGGGAACTGAGAGGTGCTGCCGGCAGGCAACGTCCTCTTCAGCCTAGCTATGCTTTGCTTCTTGTTCTTCTGATAGTGTCATGCACTTAGAAAAGCACTTAAAAACTGGTCCAGAATTGATTGAGTGGGAAACCAGAGGTGGGAGCTGTAGCAGCATTCTTCCTCAACCCAGCCTTTTTAGGACCATGGTGACTTGTACACTGTGGCTTGTAGCTATCAGAATAAAATCTAATGACAAACCCCTGAACCCATCTTCAGCTCTGTAACTCTGGCTGGTACCTACTGGAAGTACATGTCATGAAGATGGTGGGAGCATGGTTGCCAGTGTATCGCTGTTTACAAACTGAAACCCTGATGCGTGATATTCATGGTAAAGCCACATCCCTTTGTGTGAGCTGGGTGTATGCTTTATGTCAGTGTATGCACGTGTCTCAGGTAGCAGAGCTGCGATCTTATTCGAACTGGCCAACTCTTTTTTTTTTTTTTTAATCTAGGACAAATTCGGTACTGTTACAGTATGCTGGACACTGGTATTATAGGATATTTGTGTGCCATATGGGATGAATGCATACACTATGGTAATTTGGTGTTTTCTCTGAGGCGTGTTGCTTCCTGGTTATTTTCCTGTTTATTTTTATAACGTGATTTTTCATATACTTCAGTATTATGAACCTTTTTGTTTTTAAGCTATCTCTGATATGCAGCTTTCATATCTTGGCTCCCAGCAACATTGAACCTCATTGTAAAGTCCCTTCGTGTAAAAGCCATCTAGTTATAACTCTCAAAAATAAGAGGCTTGTCTCCTGAGGATAGCTCCATATTGCGGGTGGAGTATAATCCTTAACATTGTTTTTTTGCTTTCAAATAGCTGGGGACAGTAAGTCAAGGAGTGAGAACTCCCTTTGTTTCATGTAGTGTGCGTTGCAGGGAAAGAATGTAACAGAGCAGAAAATGAAGAAAGACATAAAAGAATCTCAGCTCAAGGAGGTCAGATCCATCACAGGCTTAACGTTGCCTTCAAAGATGCCTGGGACAGGTGGCAGTTCAAGACAATCAGAGGAGAAGCATCCGCTAGCGCTGAGATAAGGGATTCTTGCAGAATCCTGCTATCTGGTCCCAGTTTGCTTTGATGTAACTCTGCTAGAGAAGACTTCTGGGAGCAGGCTACTGCTTCCCTCCGTGATAGGCTGCTGTTGTTCAGCCTTTTAAGGTCTCATTACAGTGGTCCTTGAGGATTAATCCTCTTTAAGGTTTACATGGGAATGGTTTTGTCTGAAGGCCCAGCCAGGGACCTCGGTACCACCTGTAGAAAGCATTGCATTCTTTCATTCTATTTTTTTAAGTGGCTCATATTTAACAGTATTTGACAGAAAGTAAAACCAAACATCTTGCCTTTTTTTTGCTTCCCTCTTTGGCTGTTACTGAGTTTTTGTTGAGCACAGCTTGAGCAGTCCTGTGCAGACACTGAACCATTAGCAGAAAATTGTATGCTTCCGGTTACTCTACTTAGCCTGCTGGTTTTGGCAGTCCTTCTTTTTCTTTTCTTCTCTTGCGCCCACCCTGCTTTCTCCTTTTTAAAGGAGGGGAGCGATAATGTTTGGTGTCAGAATCAGAAATCATCCCATTGCCAGTTTATTCCTGTGCTTGCACTAGTGGATTTTGTATTCATGCCATCCTGCTCAGGGAGGAGGGTTCAGGATACGGGAATGTTGTAAATTATCAGCATTAATTTATTAAAAAGATGCATCTGCATTTATAAGGGTTTGTTTATGAAAAACATTTGCCATTTTCTTCAAGGGGCAAGGCCTGCTCTCAGTGAAATAGCAGCAGGCAGAGTGCAGCAATGACACATGTGGGAATCATACCCTGGGTTTAGTGATGCAATGGGAAGCAAGTGCCTTCCAGCTCCTTTATATATTCTGTTATTGGTACCGTTTCTGTGAAACTCTATTATAGATCTACGTCTTGGAGATGCATGCAGCCTTGATTCCAAAGGAATGAACGTTACTCTAAACTGGATTTTTTTTTTTTCTTCAGTGTCATTCATTATTTCCCTAATTGAACAAAGTGTTACAAAGTCATTTTGATACTATAGCTTTAAGATGGTGATTGAGGTAAAAGTAAGACAAAGGTTCATGTTGGGTAAGTGAAAACAGTATCGGTGACCCTGACAGGTAAAAGTAAACTTACTGCTCTAAGGGTAATAAATAGCTTAAGGGACTCATCTTGCAGTAGAAGTCCTTAAGTTTAGCTCTTCTGAACCCATATTAAGCAGCTTGATGACCCTAATTCAGATTATTATGAAAGGTGATAGTGTGATTTAAAAAAAAAAAAAAAAATTTCTACCAAAACTCAGCAATAGCTATAAGTTGAATCCTTTTGGGTAAAATAATGAGTTGTGCATTGTTGCCTACAGAGTACCTGGTCATTAGTTATGTAGTGATTTTACCTTATAAAGAAAAAGCAAGCAAAAGAGTGCCTTCACAAGCCTTCTGGGTTGTTTTTTTGAGTGTTCTGTTTGGAAGTTATGTGGTATGTTGAAAAGTGGTTGTAATGCATGTATAGCAGATTAGTTTTCTTTATATATAAAAATATTATAGGAAACCCTATAGCTAATGCTGGCTATATAAAACTGTATGGTGCCATTATTACCATAAATATGCCTGTGACCTTCATATACTCTTACATTTCCAAACTGCACATAATTTAAGAGTAATGCACATATTTAATTTTTACTGTATTTGCGAAGATCGTTAAATTCTGCCCGTACAAATTTTTTCCCTAATAGCTAATTCTGAGAGGGTGGGAGGATGGGAGAAGCAGAAACTAAGGAAAAAAAGATTAACTAAAATGAAGGTAATAAAATATGTCATGATGTGAGGTGCTTAGATCCCTTCAAAAAGACCTATCTTCTGAAGAAATAGAGGCAAATTCTTGGCAGCCTAACTTCATACACAGACACACCTGTCTGATTTATATATACACATGCAATCAAGTGCTCTAGCTGTAGTCTTGATGCATATATTGAATATGTATATAAATAGAATAATCTATACATACTGTCTCTAAGATACAAGTACTTTGAATAACGTGATGTTAAATTTATGTCCCCTTCTTTAATTTCACGTTAGAGCTAGTTGTCAGCAATTTAGACTTCTGTAGAACTATTCTGAAGGTTGCTGTTACATTTCTGACTTCACAGAATACTGGGAATGTGAGATTTTTTTTTTTTTCCACCTGATGACAAATGCATGAAAATTGCCAGTGCGAAGTATTTAATTGAATTTAATGGCTGTTGGTGTAATTTCAATGTAAGGTGCCATTAGGAAGCATCTTCTCAAACAGAAGGTCAACACTGCAGTTTAACAATGGTTCAGCATAGAGTTGTTAAGTGTGTTTCAGGTGGAAAAATGTGCTCAGCCACTTTTAGCCAAATTGTGACCTGTTCTGTAAAGAGCCCTGGCTCCTCCTTCATCCTGAACACAGGTGGGCTGGATGGGACAAAGGAGAGGTGCTGATTTCAGGCAGCTTGATGGGAACATGATACTGCAGTGCAAGGATTCAACTGTGTAGTCTGCAGTGAGGGAAGAAATGGATAGAGTTGCCTTCAGGGCCTTGGGGCTGAATCCTGGGCTTGTCTTTACCCAGTTTCTAAGAAATAAAGTCTTTTGGAGACAGGGAAGTAAAATGCCCAGCTCTTGCACTGTTTGTACATATACCATGGTAACATCTACTAATATTAGCATTAGTGTTTTCTAAATAACAGAAGTACCTAGTAATCAGTGGGGGTCAGCCATCCTGGAAGTTCAGACCGTGAAGTTCAGCCATTCTTTCATTGTGAAAAGAAAACAATATATGAAAATGAAAACCTGTTTTTTGGTGGTTTTTTTTTTTTTCTGCTGTGTCATAAACCAAAAATATGGTACTTGATTTTGCTCAGTAGGCGAACAAGCATGCAAAAACATAAATCCTGAAAAAGAAGTTTCCAGAAAGTTATAATCAGTTAAAAATAGGGTCTTGTAAGTCCTTATATAAACCTACGAGAGCAGGTGCTACCCAAACCTCTGTCTATGTGTATAAACATATAGATGTGTGTGTATATATGTTTGTATTACATATATTAAAAATTTCTTTGCAGCTTTGGGGCTCTATACCTCTCATTAGTCTAAAATTTTTAAATGGTAGTAAATTCTGTATTTTTTATTAGTAGCAGTAGAATCTTACCTTTTTTTATTAGGAAGGAACAAAATTGTAATTGAAACTGATCTCGGGCTAACAAGTGTGGAATGGCCTAGGAGTTGTTCAAAGTAAGTCTGATGGTTACACCAGATTCTTTATTTGCATTTAGAAAATACTTACCAATCTGAAAATGAAAAAAAGTAATAGAACAGCAGTGTGTATTGAGTATTTGCATACATACATGCCATACAGCAGCTGAATGCTGTTGTTAGCATGTATACATTTTTCGTAAGTGGCATAGCAATTGTAGGTACTAGCCCTGCAAGAAGGAGCTTATAGTCAACAAGTGTATTCAATGCAATGCGATCTGTGAGAACTGTAGGAATTCACCTCAGTTAAATTGTTTCAGTGAATTTTAGTTGCCAACTGTTGTGTTAAACAGTATAGATCCAAATCATATTAACAAAGCGTTTGATTAGGAAAAAAAAAAAGCTGGATGGATTTCCAAATTGTCTTCCTTCAGAGCCTTTTAGGGTCTCCTTGTGCACAACTCTTTCTTTGGTCTTCTCTTTCCATCAAGGTAATCCAAACTTTTCTCCTTATTTTCTGTGCAATCTTGTGCACTCTCCCTTACCTTCCAGACTTAATTTCATCCATGCTTGAATTATCCACAGGACCATCCATTTTCCTAACCTCTCTATGCTCTCTTCCTGGCCCCTGTCTCCCAAAGCTAGAGCCACATGGGATTTCCTTGTCTGTCTTCTGTTCATGCTGTAAGAAGAGAAAACCTTCAAAACTTAAGTTATTTCTGTGCACTCTCTCCTGTTAGATCCTGTATGGAGCTTGCATGTGCTGCAAAGCTTTCAGTCTTGGGAAAGACAGTGTAAGCGTAGCCTGTAAGATATAGCAAGGATCTGAATACTGGGTGGCAGAGCAGAATCAAAATGTCATTCAAGCAGCTCTGACAGGGTTTGGGCACTCAGCAGGTGTCAGCTCAATTCCCCAGTGTCTATCTGATCACTGGCTGCAGCTTTGGAAGAATGTACAGGTCCTGGATGTAAGGTGGCAAACGGGTTTTCCTTGGTTGGGTGGTATGGTATGAAACAGTGGGGTCTGGCTTTGGCTCTGCAGGCAGGCAAAACTCATTCAGCAAGGCTGAGGGCCTCATACTCTAAAGCACACAAACTGATTTTGGACTTTAGGGATGAAACCCCTCCCCACGCCACCCAAAACAGCTGAAGGCTTGCAAGTTATGTTCAGGATTAGATCCTATAATTTTCTAAAAAGAAGAAAACAGATTAAGTACTTCTAAAAATATCTCTATTAGAAGTGTTTCCTTTTTGATATTTTGGTCTCTTGTCTGTTTTGGTGTTTCTTGGTACATACCCTATTTTTTTTACAAGGTATAATTTTTGGGGGGAAGAGGGAAAGTAAATCTTTCCATCTGCTCAAGAAAGCAGTTTTCTAAGATACTAAAGGACTTGTTAAACATGTTTTCTCATAAATAAAGTCAATATAGAGCAGCTACTAGTGGAGAATGTTTTCATCATTGACCCACATTATATTTTCAAAAAATGAAACAAAACTCCAGGGGTTGATTAAGAGAGGCCCCATGTCATGTGTTCTGTATGAAGTGCTATTTTTCTCTCAAAGCAGTATGCACAGACCCATTTCCCACTTGTAGCAACTGACAGGCAGAGAGGTTGAGATTTGTTGGAGATCTCCAAGGAAGTTTGTAGCAAAGCCACAAATAAAAATCTTTGTCTAATGTGCTAAGCCCATGCCTTACTAATTAACTAGAAAGACTTTCAAAGTGGATTCAAATCTCTGTTCCTAGCCTGGTTTTCAATCTGAGTAATTTTTTTTAACCCTTCATTTTATAGACACTCTTTCAAAGTGTTTTCATTGGCCACAGTTTTTTCACATGAAGCTGCTTAAGAACTGAGACTGGGTAGTAGTCTGATAGTTAATTACTGTTTAAGCTGTAAACATTGCTTCAAGAACCATGTGGAGTCAAACTACAGCTTGATGCAGCAATGTAAATAAATGGCTGGATTTTCAGAAGTGCTGAGCATCGAAGTTTTTTTTGGAAGCTCTTGGGTGCTTGGCAATTTGAATATGAAGAATATTTTCTCTAACTTAATCAGGCCTTAGATTAATAGGATTTACACTCTGAATTCCTAGTAAGGTGAGTATTTTGGAAGATCCCATTCTTAAAGCTTAACTTAGAGTTCTGATTTCTGAAAATCTTGGCCCTAACTTCTAGTCTTGAATTTGGATATCTTCTTTGTGTGTATTTTGCCAGTAACCAAGGTGAAAATAGGCTGTGCTGTAATGCATGTGGTTAATTTTGCTTCATAATGAAAGTGCAGGTGTTGTCAGGTGTGCAGTGAATGGGGCAGGTCTCAGAGGAGCAATTAGCCTGGCCAGCTCTACTCACAGCTAGATTTACATGATGGGCCCATTTTTTTCCCCACTTACTGAAAAAGTTTTTTCTAAAAAACCAAATACTCTTAAGATTATTGTTACATTGCAGCATTTACTCATGTCCTTGTGTTCCACAAACTGCAGGTTGTTACAAAAAGTCTCTTGAAGTTGAGCATCTGCTTAATTGTTGTCCTGATAAAGTGCTTTCATGCAGCAAGGCTGAAACTTTGGGTACCCCCACACAAGAAAAAAAGGAGCTTGGATGGAGAAGGTAGTGCAGGGACCTCATGGGAAATTCCCCAAAGAAAACGGTAATTTTAATAGCTGGTTACAGTTGCTAAGTGACAACAGTGGAGTTAACCTGTCTCATAGTTTAATACAATCCCAGCACTTATAAATATGGAAAGTAATAGTTAAGGCTGTCATAAATCTTACACTACCCACATAGTAAATAAGCACATTATTCGTATCAACTTTAAACTATGTTAACGCAACCCGTGAGTAATTACTAGTTGAAATTTTTATTTTGTAGTAGGAGGAGATGGGCTAAATTCTGACTATTGAAAACAGTCAGAAAAACAGTCAACAAGTTTTTCAAGTCAACAGTCTTGAAAACCCCAAGCGCTGCTCTTGTAGCTGTAATGTCAAAATACTAAGAACTACACAAAAATCTTGCATGAAGGAGTAATAAAACTGGTGTGTTATGCTAAGTACTTGTTAATGATATATTCCTTAAAACCCCAGGTACAAGTCACTAGCTATACATTAAATTTTTACCAAAAGTCTGTGTTACAAACATTTCCTTTTGAACTGTCTGTACAGGATTGTACAGTAAAATTTTTTTTGGACATTGTAAGTGCTAATATTTGCTTTCAAATAAACTTAAACAGAGAATGTGCCCTCTTATATCACATTATCAAAATGTTTTGTTTTAATACAATTGTAAAATCTCATCAGTTTAGGCTGTGATGTTGTAGCTCCAGGTATGTGGGGAATGTATGTTCCCTTACCTGATGAGGATACAAGGATGGAGTCAAATTTATGTCCACAGCCACTCCTTTCTTTACTTTTAAATTGCGAGGGTTTTGGAAGTGATGTGTTAGCTAGATGCGCCTCCGTCACCTAGCAACATCAAACAGACTTTTGAAACAAATTGTATTTGGAATAGGCAGATTTAGACTATCATTGGGTGGAATAAATCTGGGTATCCCTGGCATTCTCCAAAATCAGGTATTGCTGCAACTTCTCCAGGTGTCCCCCCTGTTAGGAAACCTTTGGAAAGTGAATGGCTTCCAAGGTGACTTAAGTTCAGCTCAAACTTGAGCTCTGACAAAACTTTTGGCAAAGTAAATACTGTGAAGGGAGATCCTGCTCCTCCAAAAAACCCACCTGTGTTGCAGTTAAATGGGGATCCCACCATGACAATTAAATGTGTTGATCTTTAGTGCCATATTCCTGCTCACTGAATGAAGTGATCTCCAGAGTAACTAGTGCTTCAGCCCCCTAAGGCTTTACCAGTACTGGCTAAACCAACACTTCAAACCACAGCAATAATTAAACTGAATGTTGTTGCGGAACGTGTACCTGCAGAGTGTGTAGGTACTAATGAAATACGTGGGTAATTCTGTGCGTAGCAAGAAACACAAAAGGTAGGTAATGGTAAGGTTGAGTATCTCTCAGTTACTTTCCAAAGGTGATGGTTAGTGACGATGCGTACTCTCCAGGAGATTTTTGTTCTTGATAAATAGATAAAATTTTGTTCTTGTTCTTGATAGAGCAGGTGGGAGTACTGTATTTCCTGTCTGCTCATTGGCAGCAATTATAATATTCTATTTAATTACAGATAGGGGTTGTGTACATTATAACCTCCATAAACAGCAGGCATCAATCAATGAGCCTGATTTTCTTGCCTTCTTTTGTTAGCACTCTGAAAGAATAAAGGAGAAAAACCCCAAACAAACCTTCATTACAACCTTGCAAGAAGAGACTGAGAAGGGTGTAATGAGCAGTACTGTGCTGATATGTTTTAATAAATATTAGTTTACTGCATACCACAACAGAGAGCAAATACATGCAATTACTTGCAAATTTCTTCAGTGTTTGTACTTATAAATCTCTGCCTAAATCTTCCCAGCTGGGAGTTAGGCTGGTCTTTCTGCTGTGGAAGCAGGGCTTTGTTCTCATGTTCAGCTTCGGCTCAGTCTGGAATAATTCAGAAACGTATTAGATAGATTGCTGCTCCCAAAAGGCATAATGAAATAACCTTCACTCCCAGCCTTAGGGAAATAAGCACACAATCAGGGTTTGGGCAGATTTCTCGATTAAACAAAGAACTAACTGTGCACAAATTGCTCCATAACAATTTGTAAAGAGTCCACTTTATAAATTTCTTGCAGATGTAAAGCTGATATTTTTTAATCAGAATGGCAGCGCTGTTAAAGTTGAAATGTCTTCGACATTTTCCCTTTGCTCCATAATTAGTATCAGAAATATTTAGATTTAAAATGGAATTGGTAACACATCCTAGGTTATTTTTGATTTGTTTTTGGGAGTCAGTGAAATGCAATGTCAAACCCAAGCTAAAATCTCCATTTGATACATACAGTGAACTTAATCCATCTGGAATAGATTCAGGATAACTTGGTGCTGTCAATTTTTATTTCGTTTAATTTCATATGGTGTTCAGCAAAGGAATGAAAAGTTATTGCACTTAATGTTGTTGTGACTTAAGGTGTTCTCTGGTCAAATTATTCAATAAATCAAAATCAGGCTTGGGTTGTAGCTGCTAAGCGTTGTTTAGAATAGGATATTTAGGAGATTTTTAGCAGCTTTCCATTGATTGAACAAGACACATGTGTCATGCAAAAAGCATGCAGTATTTTGATGAATAGCTGTATTAGATGGCAAGTCTAGGGACGCAGTAAACACAACCTCTTATTTTACTGGCCTTTGTTTTTAACTTGAGGGCTTCAGTGTAAAAGAAAATACCACTGGAGTATTGTTCTGATGCCTTACTGCTTATCTACGACCCATGCTCTTATCCTCTGAAATCTCCCCTGACATTTAAAAACAGGTACCTATTTTCTATACATTAGCTTGCTGCAGATTACCTCATTATTCAGCTAATTAGGTGGTTCAAAGTCCTATTCTCACCTAAACACGCAAGGATATTACTGCAGTTCGTGGAGAATGGTAGAGATTATCAGACCTTCCTTTCTGTGAAGTAACATTCCTGCTCTTTAGGCTGGTGTCTGCCTGCATCTCTGGCTCTGGTTCTTGGTCTCCTATGTCCAGATACCAGAGCTGAAGTCAGTAGACCTGCAGTCACATAACAGAAAGCAGAATCTGTTCCCCGGTTTCCGATGTCACGCACTGAGGAGGAGCTGAGCTTGTATCAGCACAGCTGTCAGCAGATGCTGGTAGGTCCTGTTTCTACAAGTACAATGTTCAATTTCAGTTTAAACAGACCTGATCTTTTTTTTAAAAAAGTGAACTCTCCTCAAAACGCATGCAGCTACTTGCCATGAAGTTGCACTGCTTTCTAAACCAGCGCAGCTGGAGTAGTACGCAGCCAGCTGCTGCTGGGACCAGCGCTCACAGACCAAAGGTGTCAGTGCAGCCTGGGGAGCTGTTCCTGCAGAGCTCGGGCTGAGCCTGTGGCATGCTTTGTGTTCTCCCCCAGAACATCATCTGTCCACTGCTCTGCACTGATGGTACGTTATCAGTCGGGAAGGTTTTGACTTGGAAGCTCTATGCGGTGTTTTACCCTTGGTGGGTAACATGTAGTTCCTTGTGCAGGCCCAGCTGGCCTGACACCACCTATCCCTTTCAAAGGAAATATGTGAGACATAAGCAGGAAGCCCGCTCCTGTACTCCATTAAATTAGTGACAGAATTGGAGTTTCTAGTTGTGTAAGTTTAGCTGTGGTTTGGGTACATGTTATAAATGGGGAGATAAAAAAAATATATAAATACATCCTCACTGAAGAATGGACTTGCCACACTTCCATGTTAAGTGCGTAGCACCCGTGCTCGTCTTGTTTACTTCATGCACCTGGGTCAGTGTATGACCTTGTGTGTAAAAAGACTAGAAAAATACTAAAATGGTTTCAGGAGGGACGACTGCTCGGGCTGTGTGCTAGGGCTGCTCACTGTGAAGGGAAACAGCAAAATGGTAACCAGCTAAAGAGAAAAAAAGGCGCAACTGAATTTACTGGGAAATTCATCTTATCTTTTACTCTGTTTCACGTTTGACAGGACCTTCTGACAGCTTTTACCCATCAAGCAGATATGAAACACTGTTCAAACTACTTGTATTCTGATAGCTGAACCCAGAGTTAGGAAATGAACTTTACAGTTATAGTGGACATTTAATTAAATAGTGTCGTTCTGCCAATAGAGGCTGTAACAATTTCTTGAGGTGCTCTGCTTTTACGCTGGAGAATCTGCAGTGGCATGTTGAACAGGAAGGCCCCAGCTTGGTTTTCTTTTAAAATTGCATTTAAATGTACACTAGATACACATTCATCACTTTAATCTAAACTCTACTGTAAATTAACATGTATAGCCTCTGAGATCATACACTTTCACAGAAGTACTCTAATGAAACTTGGCAGCTTTTGCCCCATAACATCATTTGTTCCATTCACTAGCAAAAGCAGACCTCAAACAAGTCAAAACTGTGCTCAGTAATGAGTTCCATTATTTTTCTTCATGTTTTGGGAGTCTCAAAAGCCTTCTGTCCCATGTCTTTATTTTACAATAAGTCAAAAAAGCACGACAAGTCTGCAGATGTATCAAAGGAAAGCTCTCATGTAAGATCCTGAGATGTTTGTCATTTACCGTAACCAAGCGTGGGACTTCAATTAGCATGAGTGACTTGTCAGTAAGGAAGCTTTCTTCTCAAAACCGGTACATTAGCTGCTTGATGTTCATGGATGCTGTTACATGTACAGTTGCCTGTCGCCTGGATGATCCTGTTGTAGTCTTTTGCATCCCTATTGATACTCACATAATGCTGACATGAAAACCAAGTGCCAAAGTAAGCTCATAAATATAAAGGTTTTGTTTCAATTAACCATTTCTGTTGACCTCGTGGAAAAGTACATGCTATTTATCACAGAAGCACCACTGAGGCTGGGCGGGTGAATGACTTGGTTACAACCATATGTTGTCAACAGGAAATGAGGTGACTGTTGCTCAGTTTTGGGGTGGAATGGGGAGGATGAAACTTGACATGCTGCATTTCTCCTCCGTAAGGTGAAACCAGTGTAACCCAGTTTTGGCCATCTTGACCTATAGCAATGAGGAAAAAAAAAAAAAAAGCTATAGGAAAAACCCATTACTGCAGCCTGTATATCTGGGAGAAAGTAAAGAAGCATTTCCATGCAGTTTGTCTGTTGTGCAAGCTGTGATGTCTGATCTGTCTCAGCTCAGAGCTCCAACTTGAGCTCACAACATAGCGGGGCAAGCTGGAGAGAGAATGGGCTGCTTCACTGCACCTTGGGTTGCTTAATTTCTACAGTCTTAAGGTTTCCGCTAAAGAAGGCAGATAAACTTTAAGTTTATCCGGTGCCAAACTGCCCTCCTTAATTGTGTAGGTGCCACTAATAAGAAAGAGACGTTAAAAAGCTCTGGTCTTCCATATTTTCAAGCAAGTTTTTTTTCTTATGTTCTCACAGTTAAATCTAATAAATCTAATGTCATTCAACTTCAAGATTAAAAAAAAATCATGGTAGCAGTCATATCTGCATAGAAAAAATATTACTGGAATGCGTTCAGTACCAATCTTTCACCTTCACTAAGCAAGTGATTTTGTAGTCATTCACTAGTTGATAGGTTTTATTGCACTGAATTAACCTATTATGCCAGCTAAAAACAACCAGGAAGTGTTTGCTACATCCTTACCCATCTTTTTTTTTTTCCCTAGATACACATGTTTATATTTATTTTTAAATTGATTAATATAGGTAAATCTTTCATGAGTTCTGTTGTTTTTCTAATGTTGAAGAAAGCACTAAGTATTAGTAAACTGAAATAGAATTCTAGTTGGAAGGGAAAGAAAATGTATTCCCCTTAAAAAATACAACCTAATTCAATATATGGGCTGATTACCCACTGAAGTCTTTCACAGAAGTCAGTGTTGGTCTGCAAGCCATCAATAGGGCAGTCAATGGCTTTTAGCATATCTGTATGGATTAACCTCACTGTGTCTTCTGGGGCTATTCTGATGAGCTCTCTAGATCCGTATTTCTGGAAGCAGGATCAGGTGCCCAAGAAGTCAGAGGAGAGCATTTGTCTTAATAGTAATTCATTAAATGCCTCTGTGTGTGTGTGTATAAATTCTGAAGTAATCAAGAAAAAAAACCCCAGAAGATATAGTTGAACCATGCTGATGTGACCTGGGATTTATAGCATGCTTGGGGTTCCCACCAGTTATGCCACGTTGCCTAATTGAGTTGTGTTACAGACCAGCTAGAAGCTGGGGAGGAGGATACAAAGCCTCTCAGCAGAACCTGATAGCAGAAGTGAGGAATGTCCATTCCAGTTTCCAACTATTCCTGACTTGGATTGCTTTTGTTCCTATTTGTTTTTTCTTGGCTTCTGCTCACTTTGTACTTTGTTTCTGTCAGACCTTTTTCCTTTTCTTTTCATACAGTGTCTCTGCAGCCTGCTTAGATGGTAGTTAATGGGAACCCTGACTCTGAACGCCTGGCTACAGTGAGTCTTTCGTTTAACAGTGGATAAGCCAGCAAACTTTAGGGCAAAGAGCTCATGTACCTCATTCTGGTGATCAAGTTTAACCACCAACGTCCTATATTCAGACCCCACCATGTAGGGGAAAACTGCATATGCAGCTGATACGTGTGCATTTGTTGTCAGTTGCTTTCAGCTTGTGTCTCTGTAGTGCCCCACAGGCTTTATTTTATGTGTCAGTCTGTTTTGTCTTTACTCACCATGCTCCAGAATCCATAGGTATCTCCCCCCTCTTCTGTGTGAGAGAAGCTGAAGGTGCCCCATGTGTTTTCTGTGGCTCTGCCTGTGGTTAGTCATTTCCACAAGTCAGAACCAACTTCCTGGTGTGGGAATACCTCTGCTGCCTGTTTCTGTTGCTCTGGGCATGTATGTATGTGTCTTGTATTGCACAGCTTTCATTACATGGCCTGTGTTCCGGGTGTTCCTTTTTTCCTTTGGTTTGTCCTTATTGAGAAAGGAATGGTTGAAAGACAAAGTCTAAGAATTAAGATGAACATAATGAGGTGAGGTAAAGGCTGGTGACTGGTGTAAGGTTTGGGTTTTCTATTAGCTAGTGCTGAGAGTTGGAAATGTTCAGAGCAGCCCGTGGCGTGTAGACACCTTCATTAAGATGGAGTGAATTGGTCTTGCAGGTACTTGAGTCTTTGACTTTTCTGGCAGCATAGAAAAAACACCTTAGACTGAGCACTAAAATTTTGGATGGGTCAACTTAGCTGTCAGTCTTCTCACTCATTCAAGTGCCTAATCTAAGACATGTGTAGAAGTGGATGTAAACAGCATTGAAGAAACAGAATACCCATCCTAGGAATGAAAACATGTCAGCACTCCAGATGGCAATCTTGTCTTCAGACTCTCAGATGCCCATTGTATGGGCATATTCATATATCTATATATATATAGATATAGATATATGTGTATATATATGTGTGTGTGTATATATATGTGTGTGTGTGTATATATATATAAGCTGTTCTCCTACTCAGTGGTTCACATTTTACATGACTAGGTTTTCTTGTGGAACTCTGTTTCCAATTTACCTGTAAGTAAAAAGGGATTCATCTGTGTTCAGGGCTTTTATTTCACTAAGTATCCTTTAAACTCTTCTTACAAAGCAATTCTTTGGCATTATTTTGGACACATACTGTTTCTAGTCTTTTTTCTGTAGCTTTTACCAAAAGTTTTAAAAACCTTGTTGTTCCTGTCCACAGGCTGGATGCTTCCTATTGCTGTGTTTGCTTCTGCTGTACATACAACCATGATTCCTGCTGCCTCTTGCAGGGTCATGCTGTTGGCATTTTGCAAGCTCCTTGGAGGATTGCTTCTGCTCGCCCCAACAGATCTGAGGCTTGTTACCCTTGGTACTTTGTGATTGTTTTGTTTTCCCTCTAGAACTTGAATTCAAATCTGGCCTGGTCTCGTCTGCAGACAGAATGGCAAATTCTCACTGTTTTTTGTAAGTATTAATCATAGGGTGGTTTTGGAGCTTCTGATCCCTGCTGTCATCTGATCTCAGATATTCCACAGGCTCTCCAAACCTGCTTGTTTAACTCATCTGTCTCAAAAGAGTAAGAAATTAATTTAAAGCTTTTTCGCCTTAGGAAGCTTTTATAGCAAGTGGTATCTCTCAGAAGTTTGTTTCGATAGTCTTTATGGTTCTGTAATACAGTTGTGTACTTGTACTTCTCCATGCAACTGTCAACTAGGAAACAAACCCAATTCTTCTGACCAGAAATAGTGAACTTCATTCATTAAGATAGGTCTTGGTGCCTGTAGCATGCCTGCTAGTCAATGCTTAGGAAATGAGCCATTGTCATGATGCAGAATTCAGGTAAAATTTGTTTGCAGTTGGGAATTCGAACACAATGCATATTTACCAGGATGCTTTTGAAACAACAGGAACTGTCAAGAAGGGTGTTTGGAAAAACCCCCACCTGGCAACAAAGGCAGAATAGGCAGAAGTGATGCCTGCCCAATGAACTCTGGAGAGCAGAGAGGATTGCTGATCCATGGGTTAGTTTTGAGAAGCTGGCCTTTGCTTCCAGCAAGAATTGTGGTGCTACAGTGCTGAGAGAAACGATGGACAGAATAAAGAAGTGGATGTGGAAAAAAAAAAAAAAAAGGTTAAAACCAGTCCTCTACACTGAGGATCCCAAGGACTTCTTGATGTCACTAGACATTTGTCTATGTCCAGCAGACAAATAAGCAACAAAAGACAATAGGAAAGGGAATGGCCTGATGTAAGCAGTAGCAAGACACAATTCATATGAAGAAGCTACGGGTTCATAATAATTAATGGACAAAGAGCACATTAGCTTTGTAGAAGGCTGTGCCACATCTTGACGCAAAGGAGAAAGAGGTCTAAGAAGGCTCAGCAACTGGCCTTCCTGTTGTAGGAAGGTAAGAAGAAATTAGATACATCAGCAACATACATGAATAATGTGAATTCTCCTGAAGTAGTGAAGATGGCCACAGGGTGGTAACATCAACTAAAGGTATTAACACAGACAACAAGGTGGGAAGACTAAGAGGATGCAATAGGAATGTGGTAAAAGGCATATTGCATGCCAGTCCCAATAGGTCAACAAATTTTGTGGAAAAGATACAGGAATAAGGAATTGATTTATTAAAAAAAGCTGTTAAACAATCACTAAACTTGAAGATGGGAGCAGAGGTTTTTGGTTTGGTAAGGAACAGCTTGGTGGACACACTGATACACCAGTCTATTGGGACATGTCTAAAGTGATAGGTGTATCTGTAGTCCCAGCTACCTTACAGATGTTTTTCCTCAATAAAACATCCGTTTCACTTTAGAAGCATGGCGTCTTCTCAGACTGACTGATGTCACCTTTCAGAATATACCATGATAATGTCTGTTCAGCATGGAAGGTCACATCCTGCTGGTTGAATGAACTTATGCTGAACTGAAAATAAGAGTATTTTTATCAGTGAATGATGGACAACATCTATGCTATACCCTAGTTAAGTGTACACAGCTTACCAGATCCATCTGTAATAATGATAATGGATATATATTAAAAAAAACCCAAAAAACAACAACAAAATAGGCTGTGCCAGAAACATCAGTAGCCATCAGGGACTGAATATATATTTCTTTTTAAATAATCTTGCCAAAGGAATTTCTTCCGTTCTATGTCTGTACTTGAATAAAAATTGAATTCATGCAAGGTGGCAGGGCACCACCAAAATACATAACCTGTTCTGAAGGTAAGATATTGGAAGAAAAATAAATTGTTTGTAAGAATTTCATACCCTGAGAGGGAGATTGAAGAGATGCAAGGAGAACTTTGTTTGATCTGTGTGGCTGTTCTACACTTCTGTCAGCCAAGCCCAAGGTGACAAGTTGTTGACTCAAAAGGCTCTGCAGGAATGTTAAATGGTTATCGTTATTTAATACTTACACTCTATTAAGTGACAGCCTCTTCTTTACATCTTCAAAACACTTTTCAAGCTTGCACTAGTTTGCAAGGCTGGAGGCTGCTCTTTTTTACAGGCAAGCCTCAAGGTCCTACTTAAATCCTGCAGTGGAGCTGAGCTGAGGTGGAGTTACAAATGGAGTTTCTGCTTTCACTGGTCCCTGCTTGCTCTTTGTTGCACAGAAACAGACTCCAATAGGTTGGCTTACTCTGGGGATTGTGGCTGATAAGCAGAAGTCCCCTTTTACCTGTGATTACTGAGGACTGTTCATTTAGAAGCTCTTTTATGAAGCTGTTGGTGTACAAACTAAACAAACAGCTCCTGGAGTCCCCACAGGGCAATCCTGCTGGTTAAGGGAAACATAAAACCCCTTCCTTTTGGGGGGCCAGGGCTAAGTTATATTTTATTTTTGGTGTTCACACTGAATAAATGCCGTTCTCTTATTCTAACCTCTTATTGGGAGCTTTAAAGTTCATACTGAACACTGAAAGCAGCACGCTTTCTAAAAACCTGTATTAGGAGGTTTGGAAAATTAACTATCAATAATGGTGAAGTTTGGGTTTGATTAGTATCTGAGTAATAAATATATTTGAAAATCAGAGGTGAAAATTTACCCCTCTTGAAGTCAGACAGCCCCCCCTCCCCGCCTCCCTTTAGCAAGTTCACTTTAGGGAACTGTAACTTTAGGAAATTATGACTTGTGTAACTTAATCTCTGCTGAGAACCCTAATTTTAGGCCCTTCTCTTTCAGTCTTGGCTCTAATTATTGTGTACTCCTTTCTCTTAAATTTGGTCCCTCCTCTGACTTCTGTGACGTATTCTGAACAGTTTTGCTTCCTTTGTTTTGCAGCTAACTTCCAAATTGCTGTAATCTGTTCAATGTTACATGATTATTTCAGCTTAGATTATCTCCACCACACAATTCACGTGCTTTATAATTAAGAAACATTCATAATGAAAAACTAGATCCAAACAATGAAAGGCAAAGGCAAGGCTTGATCACACAGCTAGGGAAAAAACAACAACATCCCAAACCTCGCCATATTAGAGCTCTGATTTTTTTCATGTGTTTAGTTCATTGTTTTCGTCATCAGATGTTCTTCTTTCCTTCTTTGTTTTGCCAGCAATGCAGTAAAATATTTATGCTTCAAACATACTTTAGAGAAACTGTAATTTTTGCAACACCTGTGAAATTGCCCATTAGACTTCTTGCAACACCCCTTGCTGTCTCTTTGTGCTGGAAGAAGAAAATGTTAGCTTGGCAGAAACCAGCATGAGAATTTAAGACAGTTAAGGTACATTAAAGTCTTTTATACTCATAAATTCAGAATTTTTCACTTAAAGAACTTGCATTTTTTATGAATAGACACTTAGTGTGTAAAAGTTGAATACATTCAGCACGCGATGAAAAATACCTTTGTTAAGAAAGAAGAAGTTGGGCTGCTAGGAAATACTCATAATACTGGGAAAATATCAAATTATGTGACAGTAGTTGCACATTTTTGAAGCATGACCAAATAACATATCACCCGAAGGATTTCCCTACCCTCTTGTTGTTTTTTCCCCCCTGGAACTGGGAGGAAATGGATACTACACACCCACCCATTCACAAAAATCCTGGCAGGAGGCCAGCTTCCCTCTCACTCTTCATCCATGAGCCAAGCTGCTGTCTCTTTTCCCCTTCTCCTTTCTTACTCCTCTTTGCAGTTCCTGCCTGCCAGATTTGTACCTATTTCAGCAACAGATGAGCTCTATGAGGCCTTCTCGCAGAGGTCTCCTAGTATTGCTTGTTATCCACACAGATCCTCTTCCCTGTGCTTCCTAAAACCTGTGTTTATGCTGGACTCTGGCTTGTTGGGGAGTTTTTTTTCTTTTTAGCTGTTACTTTATTTCCTGATTCTCCTTCAGCTTTCTCTGTGTTCTGGTCTGTTGTTTCAAAGCACCTATACTGGCATAGGCTGCTGCCAGCAAGGTGGGGGGAGGGGGGAGTTCAAAAGCCCTTGCACGCATCCGTATGCCAGATCTTTGCCAGTACCTCTTCCCCAGCTGGTTTGGCAGCAAAAATAATACCTGTTATGGCGGCAGCGGCTGCTGCAACTGCTCCAGATGCTGTGGCTGGAGCAGTGTGGCAGGATCTAAACGTGCAGTTCAACATGCCAGCGCCTGGGGGTTTGAGTCTGAAGCTGTCAAATGAAAAACAGTGTGTACTGAATTGTCCCCATAGTGATTCTCAGCTGCTTTTGGAATGTGGGTTTTGGATCATGTCCAAAGTTTGTTGTTTTTTTTTTTTCTTTTTATTTTTCTTTTTCTCTTTTCCATGGTGGGGTTTACACCATATGAAAAGGCACTGGGTTATTAAATAGAGAACATTGGCTGGAAAAGCTCTTCCCAGCAGACACCTCTATATTTTATTTGATGGGCTGGAAACTCCCTGGCCTGCTTCAGCCTTCAGTCTGCTAAGGGCTGGTAAGGTATGAGCCTCTATAGGAGGGTGAATGTGTCCGTATATGTCGAAGAGTGTGTAGTACAGCCATGCCCTGCTCGAGGTGCTGGCTCTGCTCACCGCTGCCCTGGGAGCATAATTGGAGCATTAGTTTAGCATCCTGCTGTCTGCAGCTGGGCTTGTTCCCACTTACCCTTAGGCCAGGGGGTTAGCATGGACCTTGTGAGTCCGTTGCAGTCAGAAGTGTGGCTGGTGCTTCTGCCCACCGGTGTCCCGCCAGCTTAGGTGTTGACACTGAGTGCGGTGGGCACTGTGCAGGCTACCCTGGCTCTGGGCTTGCTGCCTGAATAAACAGGCCAGGACTGTAGCTGTGATGCCAGGATTTATATTACCGCTGCTCCGCTCTTGCGGGCACCTTGTGAACCTGACTGGGCGGATACAGTGCAAGCACGGCTTTGCTCATGGGGGTCAGTGGCTCCAGGCTCTTCATCCTGTGCTGCTGTCCCTCCTGTACTAGCAATGGCAGGGGGATGTGGTGAGGGAACAGGAGAGGAGGGTTGCCAGGGGAGAGGAGCGTTGCCAGGGCAGAGGAGAGAGGCCATAGCCTTTTTCTGTGGCTGCAGGGGATACTCCCTGAGACAGCTTAGCTGTCCTTGCCATTTCAGGGCTGTGGGAGTGTACCAAGTCATTGAGCGGCTTGTGCATGGGAGACACAGCTCTCAGTCCTCAGGAGGGTTTTGCCATTCCCCGATGTCTGCACGTGCTGGTCACATCTCCCGCATACAGGCAAAGCCTCAGTGGGCTGCTCCATACATGTACCAAATGTCCCTGGTCCTGGTAGAAATGCTTTCCTTAAAGAACCAAATACTCAACGCAGTGTGTCAGACTCGTTTCAGTCTTATCATGTATACAGCCGGCCATCAGTGCAAATCAGGACTTATGCACATCCCCTTAATGTAGCTCTCGTTTCAGTGAGGTCTTCACGCTCCTCTTCGCCTGCCAGCTCAGCGCCAGGGAGCAAGGAGTTTCTCTCTGCTCGAAGCACACAGCTTCAAGCCAGGGATTTCCCTCTGCTGAGCTCACGTGTGCAGGAGAAACACCACCTGCCTATAAGCCAAGTGCTTCACTTAAGAACGAACTTAATTGGGGATTACTTGCAGAGGGTTTGCTGACCCCCACCCCGTTATGTGCAGCTCAGGAGCGGGGAGAGGAAGGAGCATGAGGCTTTTGTTTTCTCTCTAAGCCTGCGTCTGAAAAGGAGACTCCCTCTTGAATTTTTTTTCAAAAAGCAAATTCTACGCCAAATCTGTAATCACATACAAATAGGAACGAACGCCAGAAGCAGAGGCAGCTGAAGGGAGCTTTTCATCTTGAAGACCGCTTTCCCAGCCAGCTGAGAAGTCCCTGCATGTGCCTGGTATGATGGGTCAGCCCTCCCTGAGTCACCCGTGAGGGCCTGCCTGGTGCTCAAATGTTGACTCTCAACTCCCTTGAGTCCTGGTTGTTGCTGCATCACTTTGACCTTCCCAAAATCTTTCAGGTGAGTGGGGAGGAAAGTCACATACCTCTTGTCCTGAGGATTTACACGACACATCTACTGGAATGGAGCTTATAGCCTGGGTGCGTTAGGAAGTAGCTTAGATTTCTGCCAGAACAGACCAGCTTTGTGTGTGAAGAAGACAGTATTTTGCTAGTCCTTTTGAAATATCTTCTGTTGGTCTCAGCTTCTACTGTACCTTGTCATAGGATCATTCAGTGTGTCCCAGTTTAAGGTTTATTGTTGGCGATTGTCGTTGGTTCCCCAGAAGTTCTACCCATGATGTACTAATGAATCTGCAGGCCTATGAAAAACAGCTTTCCAGCTCCCATCTACTTTAACCATTTCGGACTGTTCAGCAAGTCTGGAGATCCATTTTGGTGAACTGAAGAAAACGCTAAATATACTTGTTGCTGCTTTATAGCCTTGATTGTGTTTGCACACAAGAAAGGGACAAGCCCCTCTTATTTGCTCTTAGTCTGCACTGAAAGGCAGCTTGTGCCACCATTATTGTAAACATCAGTGAAGTGTTGCCATCTCATTGTGACTAATGAGAATGTCACCAAGAGGAATCTAGGAGCACAGGCTATTGTTGATGCTGCTTGTTCACACTCCTCTATCAAGAAGGCTGCTGAACTCAAGCGTGATTGAGAGTCTCTTGAGGATGACCCTGGGCTTGGGCATCAAGTGTGAGAGGTCATTTTTTCCAAAGAGATGTCACCCCAAGTTAAACACTTGGAAAAGACAAGCCATGGTGATCTCTTGTGGAGCTAAAACAGAGACCTGGATTTCTTCAGTTACGTATTTCACTCTTTGAAATACATTCATAAAATGCTTATGTGAGTTGTTCTCTTTAGCTCATTTGAGGTTTTTATTGCTGCAGTATGGGTAGATGAAATGAAACAAAACTAATTGCAGACTGCTCAAGTAAAGAAAGGAGCAGAAATAACACTTGCAGAGAAAAATGAGATAATGCTTCTCCTGTGTACCTTCTCTGTGTTTGTGGGTAAGAGGATGTGTGATTTCCTTATCTCTGAACTGACTCTTCCATGGAGCTTGTCCGTTTGTGGCAAGAGGGTGTACTGGATGTGGAAGGAAACCTGTAGTCTGTTGGCTGGTGCCTGAGATGGAGCTTAGATTAACTCTGGCACCTTGAACCACCAACCCAACAAAACCATGTGCTGTTTGGGTAGGCTTAAGTTCTTGCAGAAGCTGAGCGACATCACTCCAAGAAATGAAATTTAGGAGGTGTCTTTTTAAATACCAGGGCAGGCTGGTGCATCTCCTCCTTGATTCGGGTGATCAGACGGAAGGTAGAAGTGGGACTTGTACATGCAAACTATTCTTATTTTGCTATTAATAATATATGAAATAAATATGTGCAATAAAGGAATAGACAATGTTGTTGTCTGTTAAGTCTTGTACAACTTAGATATTCCTACCAAAGATGCTTTAATGAGAATGGCCAGGCAAATTTCATCTAGTAGCTGAATGTGCTAGGGAACAAAAAACTGCAACAGAGGACTCACTGGATTGTTGTAAAAAACTTCTACAGAAGTGGTCTGTTTCAAGTTGAAGATTGGGGAATGGCATAATAAAAAAATAAATTGTTTTTCCCCTTTTTGTATTAGAAAGGCCTCAGGCCATAAACATCTTGAAAGAAATGGATTTATTTTTTTTACCCTTCTGAATGGATCAGAGTTGCTTGAAAAAGAAATCATATTGTTTGTACATAACCCACAAGAGCAGCAGGGTTTGGATTCCTATTTTTAGTATCAGTAAGTCAACCAGCTTGGTACGCTGGGAAATCCCCAACTCCTGGCACCTAAAGGTTAATATTATCAGCTCTCCAAGAACTGGTTTAGAAGATATTTTAGTTCCATTAGCTCAGCTTGTGTTATCAGTAGTAATAATAATAGTAAATTTATTGCTTGTATTATCATAGCCCCTCAAAGAGCTGGCTATGACTGTTATTTTCTCTAGTTCATGCGGAAACTTAGGGGTTTTTATTTGCACTTTAAACCTAAATTCAGCCTTTCCGCTAAAATGCTCAGAAAGGATATTCAGCCTGTCCGCTAAAATGCCCAGAAAGGATCTTTCTACCTCATGTCTTTTAGTAAACAATCCTCATAAACCCAGATTATAGTCTTAAAGCAGAATGCAGAAGAATCCTCAACTCTTAATATGAGAGAGGACAAAAAATACCTTTGTACAGGAAGCATCTATGTAGTCAAATAAAAAATCATTGATATGTGATGTGCAATTCTGGTATGGACCAAAACCTGTGCTAACAACTTTAAAGATGATCACAGTTAAAACCCACAGATTTTAATGCCAACAGATACCATTTGTAATACAGATGTGCTGTCCTGCCATCCCCAAGTATTTAGGTGTTCAAAATAATAACTTTATTTATGTGAGCATGCAAAATACTTACATACCTATTGAAAGACCGTATACCTACATACCTGCTCATTTGTGGTTTTGTTGGATCTTTTTATTTGCTCACAGGTTATGAAACCTGGGGCTTTCTCATTTTCCAGCTTTTCTCTGCAACTATAACAGCTGGAAACATAGATGTAGATTTTTTGGCTTTTTTTTTTTTTAAATGAAAGCTGAGATTCTTACTTAGTGATATGACTGAAAAGACTGGAGCTTTAAAAAAACCAACACAAAACCAACACACTGAAAAGAAAAATAGGACTCGTGATAAAATCACAAGAGCTGGCTACACTGACTCCACTGAAATTAATGATAAAATAGTCATTGACTTAGTGGGACTTAGTTATTTTCATTCTCAGGGTGAAACTGAAAATTGTGTTTTGAGCCACCGCAAGGTTAAAGCTATGGTTGCTGAGGTGTCCTAACCTTCATGTCCATACTTGACAATACTTGATTCCCCCTAATAAAAATGTTATCTGTTCCTCTTCTCTTTATATGATAATTGGAATAACTTCAGCACTGTCACAGCTTGTGAACCCTCACTGTCCAGCCAGGTGCAGTCAGTCCCTGCTTATGAACATTCTGGAGGATTTTTAGATTTTTCGTTGTTTATTTTTGCTTGAGAATGGATTTAAGAGCATATGCATATTTGGTAATTTATTTTTTAAGGTTATGCTAAGGTTCTGGGCATACCAAGGGGTCTGTGCTTTATGACTGATGCCAAGAGATGCTGTCCCAGTAGCTTGCTGTGATTGCTCCGATGACGACAGTAGCGATGGATGTGGCGAGAGTGCCCGTACTTGTAATGAGCTGCCTCGTGTCCTTTCCCTCAAACGCGCAAATGCCAGTATTTTGATTAAAACTTTTCAGTTGGCACAAAGCAGTAAAAATGGCAGGGAGCGACAGCAAACTCTGTTTCTGAGCTGGTTTGCTCTCTTGAGGGTGTATTCCCTCCTCGGCGGCAAGCATCCCCAGGAGCCGCATGGGCGTGCGGCGGGGAGGGCAGGGCGCGGGAGCTTCCTAGCACTGGCTGCTTTCCATCTCCTCTCCGTGTCCAGTTGTCTTTTTTCTTCTTCCTCCTCATTTCGTACTTGTTTCTGGGACTTGAGAGTGTGTGGTGCACTCCTGAGGCATTCAAATCGCCATGTGTATTTTGTCCAGAAAGAAATAGCTTAGTGCTTTATCTGGTGATTTGTTGGCTATGCAGCTTTCTCGCCCTTTGTACAACTCTCTGCTGTGTGCCAATTCAACGACTCCGTTAAATAACGACGGAGCTGCAGTAACCTTTCCATTGCTAAGGGTAAAACTTGCTTTCCTTTGTGGAGCCAGCTACACCAAAGCAGGCTACCAAAGCAGCACCGCTTTTCCAGTTTAACAGGTTTAGCTGATGTTACTGCATTGCCACCGAGTTTATTATAGTTTAAGAATTCACCGGTTCTGGCAGCAAACATTTTGGCTTTTCTTTCTTTGCCCGTGCAGCGGTAGTGATAGTCATCGGGGCTCTCAGCCCTGCAGATTATCTCTTCAGGGTTATCGTTTACTTACACACAGACGTGTGAAGTATTTGTGAAAAGGCTTTTGAAGTGGTGTTGTAGGCGGATGCTGCCCGGAGCTGTAGAGCAGGCTGTGTTTACACAGGGGCAGAGGATTTCTCTGCCCGGCATGGTTCTCCTGAAGTGCTCGTATTCTGTGGCTATGCTGTTTGCCTTTTTAATGAAGTGAACTGTTTGTTTGAAATATGTGGTAGAAGTATTTAAACAGAGACTAAAGTAAACTTTCGGGCTGTTCAAATAAGCCATGCATATCTGGTTTGTGAAGTGAAGGAAAACAATCTGGCTGCAGCTTGCCTCTGGGAAGGGCAGTTAGGAGCTGTTTAAATAACGAACTGGGCTGCAGCGGATGTTGCTGCAGCCTCTTACGGGCCTTTGGTGATGACTGCTGCTCATGTAGGCATTCCTCGGGATGCTGCCTCGATGGAGAGCTCAAAATTACTGTCGTTATTTAAAAAGGGGATTTATTCATTAGCTGTGAAAACTTGGGTACATTCATATTTGATTAAAACCATCCCAATTAGACAATGGACTGTTGAGAGCCAACATATGCTATTGCCTTTATAACGTCATTAGTAACCCAGAGTCCCCACTTTGAAATAAGATCATGCATGAGTGCGCAGACATCTGTTTCTGCCTAGCCAGATGGAGGTCAGCAACATAACTTAAACTGCTAATCCTCATTGTGGAGAGGGGAACAGGAATCTGAGGAAGGTAGTAACAAATGAATTTGGATCCTGCTCCTGGCAAGGCGCGAGGTATCGATGGCTGATACAATGCTTGGAACATGCACTGCAGAGCTCTGGTAATAAGTTTCTGCCTAACCGCAAGCAGAAGTTCAGAGAGCGAAGGAGGGCTGGGAGAAGTGATACTCTTTGTGGTTATGGCATAACAATTCATCTTGGAGAACCTCACTGCTGTTCCTGGCTCCGCCACAGTTGTGCCTAATGGGAGCATTAGTCGGCTATGGCACAACATTTCTCAACAATGACTGGCAAAATGGAGATCTTGATGGTGAGGAGCACTCTTCACCCCCTGCCATAGCACAAAACAATTAAAACCGGTCATGTGGGGAGTTCAGGAGCAGAGATTTCCAGCCCTGTCCAATAAAGACCATATGTTTCCATCCATCATTTATGTTTTTTGGTGGGGAAGAAAGCGCCAAGTTGGTTGGGACTACAATGCTGCATCCTCTGGCATTGTTTCCCTGCGCATTCTCTTTGGGAGTGAGGGGAGTCACAACACTTCAGACTCCTTGGGTTTAGCATAGAGATTAAAACAAACAAAAAGTCCTTATGCTCCTGGAGTGCAATAAATATGCTAGAATTTCAATAGGATCCAAACAAGCGACAATAGTAGCATTAAGAGCTGGCAAATCCTTTGATGTTATTGACCAGAAAAGGAATGCTGTCGTCTCTGTCATGAACATTTAAACTTTTGACCTCCAACCTTTGTGTCAAACGGCTTTTCCATATGGAGGGTTACTATACCTCTCCGAGTGCCTCTGCATTTAGTAGAGCATCAAACACTTCACTGGCGGGAAACTGATGCTTAATGCGTTGGAAAAGTTCCAAGATTGCCAGAGGGTGGGACTGAGGAGAGCTGTCTCCTCCCTTCTGTTGGAGGGTAAATGAAGTCCCCCACAAAGTCCCCCGATTTCCTGTAGCCAGATTGCATCTGAACTCCACACAGAAACGCTGAAGGGAGGATTGCGTCTCGGTGTGCAGGGGACAGACATCTTAGGTTATTCTTATTACCACCATGTGCTTGACATTAGCTGTAGACCAAAGCCCTCTATTGTGCAGCATGTTGTGCAAACATACAACTGAAAGATGGGCGTTTACAGGCTCGGGAAGTCTTCATGCTTGTGCCACGGAACTGTGTAGGCTGAAGTCCCACAGCTTGGGCACTGCTCTTGGTGATGTGACGGCTGAGTGTCAGGGGAAGGGGTTTGCAGCCATCTTGGCCTTGGGTAACATGCCAGGAATGCGCAGAGCATGAGGGGCCATACCGACCCACACCACAGGTCTGTCTAGCCTGCTATCCTTTCCCAGCAATGACCAAAAGCAGATGCCCAGGAGTTAAGGTAAGAACATGGCAGGTGATTCTACTCTACTTTTGCCCCCAAGCATTCTCCCAACTTCCCAAAATTGTTTTGTGCCAGGAATTTCCTGGTCCATAAGTGGATTCTACACATTTGCACCCTTACTGCATTTCTCTTCTGTGACTTTCCCCTTGAGGCCATTTAAACTTTCGGTTTCTGTAGCCTCCTGTGGCAGTGTGTCATGTGGCAGGGAATGGTGGTCTGTGCGCCTTATCCTCATTTGGCCATCTTTCCCCTTTTCTGGCTCCTGTTGTCTCCTGGTAGCACCCTTGGCTTCTCCTCTAGGATGTAAAGAGAGGAATGAAAAGCAGTGGCCTCCTCTTTAGTGCCCCCTTACCCACCCGGGAGTGCAGAAGAACAGTCCTTTCCCACTTCTCTCATATTTGTGAGGTTGTGCTCCACTTAATTCTACGTTTTCTCCCATCTTGCCCCTTAATCACCAAGCTGAAGAACATGGCTGTGCATAGGCAGGTAATGTAACTTTTTCTCTGGTCTGCCTGGACTGGAGGCTGGAGAAAGCAATGCTGTTGTAATCATCTATGGTAGTGCTAAAAAGCTCAGTCAGAGACCGGGGCCCTATTGTGGTAAGCACTGTAGACAGGTGATGTAAAGATGGAAACTGCCCGGAAGAGTTTGTTTTTGTGCTGTTGCTACGCAGAAAAATCTTTGCTAATGCCATGGGCTGCTTTGCCTGCTACTGCATTTGTATGCCTCTGCCTGTTCATGTCTCCGTTCTTCCATTTTTCCTTTTCTGTCATTAGTGGGAGTGTTTTTCCTCCCTGGTGAGGCTGGACCTACCCATGCAGTCCGTGACACTCGGGTCCTAGCAGTGAGGCTTATGCAAGTAGGATGCAGTGTGGGCAGGATTGCTCAGGAGGTGCTGAAGCTGGTTCTGCAGCCAGGTGCCCGCTACAGTCATGTGCCCCTACTCTGCAGCTCTGATGTGACCAGGTGCAGCATCTGGTTTTGACACATCACGCTGCTAACTCGGGGCTGCCCTCATAGGGCGTAAGGACCATAAGCGTTAATTGAGCTGAGGTTGTCAACTGATTTTTATTTTTTTTTAATTTTTTTTAAACAAGTATGCTTATACATATGTGCCCTTCATCCCATTTCTCAGTGGTGGTGCTAGCTATAAGTGGGTGATGTAAAGGCTTGGATGCTTTTGGTAAGCAGCACTTAGTTCCCAAAGCAAGAGGGGCGTAGACCATATCCTGCCACTGTGTCTGCAGAGAACAAGAGAGGGGATGAAGGTGAAGGTGTTGATACGACTTTGTGAGGAACTTCCCACACACTGTAGAGAGAAAAGCCTTTTGGTGGGAAAGAGGAAATGGGGGGATCCTAACAATAATCCTAAAAACCCAACAAAAAGCATGGTTATATCTAACGCTGATACTCTCACCCTTTGTCTGAGTAATAGGAAACAAAGATGATGTTGCCTGTAAAGAAAAACAAATGTAAGAAAAGATCAGGAGGAAAACCTGAGAGAGATTAGTAAAGAACAAGCAGTTTTAGGCAACTGAACCACTCTTTTTAAGGAATTAAAGAAATAATGGGTAGTGGATAAAATACTGTCCCAGCTCTTGTTGGGACTTTTCACTGAAGAGGGTCAGAGTGTCTCAGAAAGGATGTCTCTGTACCAGACTGGGGCACAGGGAAGTGATGTAATTTGACTATGGCCCTTTTCATTAAAAGTATTTGTCTCAAAAGCTTGGCTTGAAAAAACTAATTCGGATTGACTAGAATATCGACAATATGACATTCTCAAAAATAGGCTGAATGAGCGCTTAGGATAAATGTCAATAGGGCAAATTAAGGGAACTCGCCATTCTTTGCATCTTCAGTAATGATCTGAAACAAAAAGTACCCAGCATAAAAATGAAATATTGGGGAGAAACTCTTTAAGAAGCTGAGGAAGGATGAGGGGACAAGGAGGAAGAAAACAGCTTAAAGTCAAGTATTTAGAAATGTCAAGAACTAATAACCAAGAGCCAGTTTGTGTTGCCTTTACTTGACTTGAGCAGTGCCCATTTCACCAGCTATCCCCTAGAAATGGTAGGGTAGGTCACTGCTGCATGATGAAGGCACTGTCTCATAATGGGGAAAATGAAAGGTAATGGTATTTGAGACTGTGTATAAGAAACACATACCCCTGCTGGAAAGAACAATTTGCAGAAATAGGTTATTGGTATTATAAATTTTTAAGGCTGCCTCCTCCTGAACAGTGTCATGTCAGCCTGCATGAAAACCTGATGCCCAAGAGTGAAGGGGTGACAACTATATATCTCTACCAAGTTGGAAGAAACCTGGGGAGAAAAACAAGTGACTGTGATTAATTTAGAATATGGATCTAGAGATTAAAGGATGTGATAAATGTATATTATTGAGTGGCCTGACAGCACATGTGATAACTATCTGCTCATCTGCAAGAGCTTGAAGAGTGTAAACACCACAGAAGGACAGTAATTGCTAAGGATGGTACAGAGAGAAGCTAAATAATTATGAATATTTGGATGAAATTTTAAAAAATCAGGTTGAACAGCAGGGAAAAAGAAATCTCTCCAAGTCTTCATCTGATTGTGCATCCCATAGAATCTGAACTGTTTTAATATCTAAAAATAGATGTAACTGATCTAATTATACTTTTCCCTCTCTAATTCCTATCATGCCATAAATTGATCAAAGCTACTAAGTATAACCTATTTCCAAGTCTTTCACCCTGTGGTCCAGACCTTCAGCTGCTGGAAATCTGTTTAGCTACAGTGATTTGCATCATGCTATACTGATACCCAACTGTTCGAGGTTTGGCCTTTCAAATAGCTTTTAAACTTTATTCTGGTACACAGAAGGGCACACAAGTCTCCAAAGCATCATTTAAACAAATAATGTTTCCAGACTGACTCACACTGCTGCTTTATAAACTTCTAAGAATGTCACCAAAGCTTGTTGAATTACCCGACTTGTCTTTATTTCTTCCCACATCAAATCAGCAGCAATATGAGGATATTTCTAGATTTTTTCCTAGTTTCTAGCTTTCTGTTACCTCTCCTTAGCCACATTTACCTTTGCAACTTACAGATGTTTGTTATTGCTGAGTTAATGTGTGCAGCTGATAGCAGGGCATTTGAATGCTTTGCTTGAGCTGTGCTGAGCTGAGGGAGTAACCAAGCTGTTCTGTGGCAGCTCCTTGTTCCCACTGGTCAGGAAGCACACGTTAAACCTCTACTTAGGAGTAGTTTGGAGTTGAGACCCTTGGTGTGAGATTTCTCCTTTAGTTCTCCCCAGTGCAGATCAGGATTTATTTCTTTCATAGTCTTTTCATTTCTTTAGTTTCCACTTTGTATCTCGCTTTCAACCACTGGAATTTGCTGTGTGTTACAGAAATGGGTATGCCCACGTACATAGGTACAAATTATTTGTGTATATATTGTGGTTATGCATCCAGTTACTTGCTGCTTGTGGAGGAGGAAACGCTAAGGATGTGATCCTTCATACACAGGTGTAATCAAAGGTGGGAAGCATTCCAGATGAGCTGGGTGAAACCACTTGTCTGGGGGTGTTGAGAGTTAAACATGGATGCTTGGTTTTTTTTCCATATTTCCTTGGGGAGGGTTTTTAAGCAGTGGAGGATTCACTGACGCATGGTGGCACGAGAAGTTAGGGGGAGCAACAGCAAAACTGCAAGCACGTTGCAAGGCAGAAGCTGAATTATTTTTTCACTGCAGTGTCCATCGGAGGTGGCAGAGGGAGGGATTTCTTTTGTCAGCATCCTGGCAGAGGACAATTTGTCATTTTCTTGTGGAGACCATATTATTAAGTTTGTTAAGAAGTGCTGCGTGGGATCCAGAGGTTATGAAAAGGATGAGCTGTGCTGTACCAAGAGCCAGCTGCGTTAGATGAAACAATTTTCCCTCCACCTAACATGGTGATGAGGCTAAGATGTCTCATTGTCATCGTCTTTTCCTGAAAGCATGGGCCAATGTACAGATGCTAGCTATATGCAACTGTTGCTCATGTTCATGAGGGTTTTCTCAGGTTGCTTATAGGATGAAGCAGCCAGTGTTGTTTGGGTGGAAGAAGCTACTGAGGCAGGATATTCCTGGTGCACTTCCACCAATTTGCTGTTTGTTCTTGGGCACACTGTGCTGGTGGAGTGCCTTGGCTTTCCTCCTCTGAAAATGTGTGTCCTGGGGGGGCTGTGGGGCAGCAATGCTGTGCCCGCCCCGCTCACCGGGCAAGTTCACGACTGCATGATCAGGGCAGCACAAGGAGTCCTTCCTTTGCTTACCGGTGAGTCCGTCCCAGTGGAAACAGTCATTTGTAAGTCACTGGGCTGTGATGAATCACAAAATTATGTTCTTAAAGAATTTGAGACTCTTGAGTCCAAGGTGTTTTGTACATGCAGTATGTTTATTACCCTGCAAGTCTGTCTCTTACTACTTTTTTTTTCTTTCTGTTTTTCGGATGGGCAAACAGCAGGGAGCACTGGAGTCGGTTGAATGGACTTGAAGAAGTTTAGTTATTATTCCAGAAGGCAGTCCTGCTCCTCAGATAGCAGAGTTGAGTGACTGGGAGAAATAATAAGGCGTTCAAACTGAAATCAATCCAGCAGTTATTTAGCCAATACCTGCAGCAAATTTGGCATATTAAAGACCTCTCAGTGCCAGCTGATGAAACAATTTCCAGCCACTTTTCTTTCAGCACACCGATAACTGCTCCTCCTTCATGTATTTGGCATGATGGTTGTTGTGGAACTACTAAAAACAATAAAACGTGTTCCCACAAGGTGTTTTAAGTTTACAAACTAAGAAGTGGTAAAATGGATGGCAGGGATCTAAGATGCCCTGAAGTCTTAATTTTTGGTTTTGCAAAAGTAGAAATTATTTTTCAGCCATAACAAGAGGCACAGAGCTGGAGCTGTGATCTAGTTCGCGAGGTTGGCCTGCAACTCCTGATGCTTTATTTTTAAGATCAGTGTATAGGCTGTGCAAGCACAAGCAGAGGGTAGGGAGGGGAAGTCTGTTCATCGTTAATACACACAGGCACATGGAAGGGATGTGATCTGATTGAAAATTGTGTTTTTCTCTGACAGTGTTATATCTACTGTACGTTATCACAATTAACATTTAGTGTTACTGGAGAGGACTTACCAATTAAAAATTCTTTTTCTCCCTCTCCCTCTGTCCATTTCTTGGCTTTATCTGTTTATTTCCCCCCCCTTTTTTTTTTCAGTTTTGCCATGGCTTTTTCTTCTTCCAATTTAAAATCTCCTTCTCGCTGAAGTCAGATAGTGAGCAGTCGCGTCCATGTCAACATGACGGTTGCCACATAGGAAGTGTGCGCGTGCATGCACACGGACACACACGCATGGAAAAGCCTCCTCAGATAACTGGCTGTAGTCCATCTGTGGATCAGCCTGCAAATAAGCAGTGCTTCAGATGGCAACCAGCCACGCTGAAGCAGCAACCTCAGTCACCGTAGGGAGACTCTTCAAAGTGCATGAAGTTAAGTGCATGCATTAACGTGTGGCTGTGGCTCAGTCATTTTTCTTCCTGATTAAAGCCTCTATATAAGCATACGTAGAGAACATAACTCACCCTTTTTTGAAAGAGAACTAAAAAACCCCCCAAAGACAACATGTGCTCTTACTGAGCCCTAACGCAAGCTGTAATTAAACAGAAATCCAAAATAAGATCTTTGCTTGGCAAAAAAGAACCTAATTCTTGCCATAAAACCTGGCAATACCATTAAGTTCAGATCAGTTGAAGCGAATGTACATGAAGAAACAGTGGTGCCCTTAGGGACTCTGCAAACCTGAATATTAGAAAATTCCCATCTGGTGATCAGCTTATGAACCAAAGGAAGTGTAGAAATTTGCTGGCAAACTCTTCAAAACTGTTCTGCGTATTGAAAAGACATTAGCGGGGAGGCTATATTTTGCTTGATATTGTTTCTGTTACATCTGGTGTGAAAGCTTGGTACCACTGAGTTCAGCACCAAGACCTTAATGAATTTAAGTGGGAAGGAGATTTCACCTCAAATGAGGTTAAATCTGAGATAGTTTTGCACCTGGCTCAGCTCTGACATTTAATTTGGTGAAGCTGATCATCCTGAGGACAGATCTGCTAAAACATGAGTGCTTCCTGTGTTGGGCTTGAGTCCTGTGTTTGCTTGGCCCTGATGCCATGACACAGGTGCAGGCATTGGGGCCACACTGGGCACGTTTAAGCTGATGCAGGCGTTTTCTACAGTAGCAAATGTTTTCTTCAGGTGCTGAAAAATGCAGCCTGTCATTTCAGCAGCCGTCTTCCTCAAGGGTTTGGCAGGAATCACAAGGTGCTTAAGCAAGTCGGTTAGCTGAAGGCAGAGTGTTTTACTAGCCTTACCACCGCAGCCGAACTTTCCAAATGTAGTGATCCCCAAACTGAGTAAAGCTTATTTGAGAGACTACAGAGTCTACAGAAAAGTTATCCTTAACTTTACTGAGCTTTGGAGCAGCCTACCTCTTTGCTGTTGTCTCAAGGTGTTGCACAGCACCTTTGAGCCAGCTGGCATCATCTGCCTTTCCACCAAGTCTTGCAGTGAATTGCTGCTGCCTGCTACATCTCATCAGGCTTCACTTCAGGTTTGCTGTTCAGCAGCAAGGACCATACCTGTCATTTCTCCCAGTTTCTTTCCCCTGATGCTGCAGCAGAGTCCTAGGTTGCTGGCTTTCAGAGAAAAGTGTAGGTCTCTTCTTTTTTCTTGTATGGGAGTGATTGTAATTTGAGAGAGATGATCCTATTCACTTTCTTTAAGAAGGCAAGAAAGATTCTTGAAGAAGAAATAAAAAGGCACGTTTTACACAACAAAAAGTCAGCATAAATTGACATATTTTCCAGAAAATCTCACAGAGCTAAAATTGATGAGTTTGTAGCATTTCAGGCAGTTGTATCTCCCATCTTGTTTTGAGGAGACCCTGCTAGGTATGCAGGAGCCAGAACAGCATCTGAAGGAAGCTTACAGTAGTAGACAGCAGAGAATTCAGAAGGCGGCAACAGATACCAAATTCAGCAATGCGTAAGGAATGTGTTTAAGTGTATTTCCAGTGCCTTGGCATGTCCTTAAAAGTTCTTGAAAATGGTGAAATTTAAGCACAGAGTCAGATACTTCTGCTGAACTGGAGCTGAGGGCTCCAAATACACAGGCAGCATCTGGCCCTCTCAACTCCTGTACTGTACACTTGCATCAGGGAGTCTGTGCAAGGATGTAATTGAAGGATTGGTCCAGCAATTCACAGTTGCCTTCAGATGTCTGTAAGAAAACTGCCTGGCATATGCTGTGGTAGTTTGCATCTCAGCCAGAATTTTTAAGAAGTTGCAAATGGTAAGAAGTAATTTCCCTAGCAGAATAGGAAGTTAGATTTTGTCGATTCGTTTTGGTGAGAGGAGTTCCTCTTTGCTACGGGTAAGAGTTTTGTTCTTCACACTTTAAATGAGAAACGTGAAAATGTCATTATAGTCAGAGCAGCTATCCTGTCTTTTACACTAAGTTGCCCCTTGGTTTTCTAGATAGGTAGAGCATCTCTCACAAACAGCCAGGAGTCGGGTAGGTCCTGATTCAATTCTAGCCTGTGAGTAGTCTCACTCATTCTTTACTCAGCGGCAGCATAAATAATAGTGGCAGAATGTGCCTGTAATATTCTGATGGTGCTTTTAATAAAATAGTTACTGGGTGGCATACGAAAAAGCAATGTGAAACGGGCTACAGCCCGAGTTACTGCTTTGCAAACTTCTTACTATGTATTTCCATATAAATACATGTCAACCGATTACATTTGTATGGAGTTTCAAGTGAGTTTCAAGTGAATTCCAAGTGAAGCCCTGGATGGTGGGTGCTTTGGCAGGTGTCTTTGATCTAAGAGTCTTTCTGTATAAATATTCAATGCTCTTCAAAGTGGAGTGGTTTTGGACCCCCAAGCACGTAGAATTTACTGTCTACCTCTGCGCTGAGGGCTGACCCAAACATGGCAGAATGTGAATTCCCTCCGTAAAATTGACTCCACTAGTTCTGCACATTATTCTCCCTGTCCCCCATTTAGCATGTTAGTCTGCTGACAGTAGAGTACACAGCACTTAGCAGCTGGTTTGTGGAACCATCAGTCAGGAAATTATATGATAAATAGGAGGTAGCCAGGTTTAGTGGCACTTTATTCTGCTTCAGCAGTTTTAGCCTCACTTTGGAAAAGTCATCATGTGGTTTTTCTTAAGGGTTGCAACAGGAGATGGCTACAGTGCAGTAACTTATTACACATACAGTTGAGTTATGATGTTCACCAGCTGTATTGCTCATGTGTAAATAATAAACTGTGAGATGGATAATTATGTTGGGTTTTGATATGCAGCTCTGCTCCGGTCGGCGCAGGGCTGACAGAGACAGCTCCCTGTGCCGTGATGGAGTACGGCTGTTCCCCAGATGGAAACTGCAAACAAGATGCCACCAAGATATACAAAGGAGCTGAATGTGAGAGGACTCAAAAAGGTGTTCTTGGAGATTTATATCCCATGTGTTAAATACAATTTGTTGGTGCTCTGCACTGCATAGGTCCCACAAAGGGGAATACTCTTTTTGGGTTGTTTAATACTCATGTTCCATTTCCCAGTTAGGGGAAGATAGATGATTGCATTCAGGAGGGTTAAATGCTGTTTCGCTGCATGAATATTGGGACTGCTTTTAATGGGTAGGTGCTCAGGCTGGATGAGGGTGGGACGGTGAGGAGGCTTGATGTCCTGAGCGGGATTGCTTGCCTTGGCCACGTGGAGCCTCTCCTGTCTGACATGAATAAGGGTGACAAAATATCTGTCATCTCACCTGTGCTCCCCAGACCCACTCTTTGGAGACACATCGGGCAGAGAAGGACTTGTGCATCTACGAGGGTGTGAGTGACTTCCTTCTTCGCTGAAAAAATGGTGGCAGAGTTTTTATGGTAAAATGCCAGACATCTGCTTTAAAACCTCCTCCCTTCAGCTTATGCTGCTGCAGTCAAATACCAGTGAAGTAGGGAACAGGGCAGGCAGGCTAAAACACACTTCTCATGCCCCTTTTCCACTCCTCCACCTTGGCGGCTGGTGAGGAATGTGTTTCAGGAGGTGGCAGCAAGCGTCCTCCACTTGGACAATGACAGTGTGTTCACAGGGATACCTGGTCATCTGTGACCCACCTTTACTCCTGCTGAAGCCGAGGAGTGCTCGACATGGGGAGTGAAGCTTGTAACAGATTGCATGCCAAGGTCCAGTTGGTGCAGCAGAACCAGAATTAAAGCTACCACAAGTTTGAGCTCCCAGCTCCCAGTAGTAAGCCACAATTATTTTTCATTTATGGTTGCCTAAGCCCTGAGTCAGTAAATGGCAGAAATGTGCTGTGGCTGATCACATTCTGGTGATGTTTCACAAAATCAAGCCGCGAAGCTGGACAGGCCGTATCAGATGTTTCCGGATTTTCCTGAAATATTGGGAATATTTCCTCAGAATTTTTGCAATTTCCCCTTTGTGCCCTCTGTTTACTCCCTCAGGGCCATGAGGTTTGTTCCTCTAGTTCTTTCTCCTGCTTCAAAATATAACAATAAACCAACCCAACTTTTGACAAACACCAAGGGGAAAAAATCTTTTTTTTTTTTTTTTTACCATCTCTAGTTGGCATGAGGGAATTTCTTTCACAGATAACATCATCTGAGAGGAGAATTACATTTTGCTGAATAGGAAGGGCAGGAAATACAAAGAGAAGATACCTTCAAGAGTCAGCAGGCAAAACCAAAGTAGGCTTAGTTTTACTGCCAGTGCATAATTGAAGTCTTCTTTCTTTCTAGAAGCATTTTAGTAAATCCATGACATGACCTAATGTCTGTACTTCTCAGCTTTTGGTGTCGGATAAACACATGACTTCATCCAAAGTGGCAATCAGGTGATAATTGGGCAGGACAGGTTTGTTTTGTGCTGCTGGAGATGCTCAGCATCTTGTTTGAATTTTGAGCATTTGGGAGGCAGCAGTGGGCAGCACGGTCAGCAATAAGCTCCTTTAGGCACACAAACCGCACCTGCGTACTGGTGCGGAGAGCTGTGGTTTGTGTGCGTTGTGTCCTCCAAAGGTAGGAGGCAATCCTGCTGCAGAAGCGGTGCGGAGCTGCAGGGCGGGCTTGCGCTTGGCCCCTCAGGGCAGAGCCCGTGGGGGGAGCGGGGGCACATTCCCCCTTTTGTCAGCCGTGTTGCTGAGGCTCTCCAGAAAGAGCAGGGAACAGGAGCCCTGGCAGCTGCAAACCCCCCTGTCCTGCAAAAGCCTTGGAGGAGACTGGGCAGGGGAACTTACTGCAGCCGTGGGTCCCCAGGTCTCCAGCTGTGGGGACAAAGAAAGCACCCTTCCTTTTTAAGAGCGGTGTATGAAATGAGTCCCCCTGTCCTCAGATACATTCCTCTGGATGTGGCCATTGGTGTGACACAGTTAAGCATCTCCAGCACAGCCGTTCCCAATTGCATTTCCCTTTTAACTCTCTTGTCTGATTTACTCCATATAGTCATTTGTCAGCATGCTGCTTCAGTTTTGCTTTCCATTGTAGGATTGTGTGTACATTTCTGAGGATATACTTTTTTTTATTGTATTATATTTTCTCCTTAGGCTTTGGGTCCTCGGATGATTTTTTTTTCTTGTTTTAATAAAAAATAAATAAATCAGGAATGCTTATGAAAGGCTTGATGTTCCTTTTGATCTGACACTTCACATATGGGCACATAATTATTTATTAAAGACTTCTTTACGTCCCTTTCCATTTAAGCTATAAAAAGAGAATATTAAAATTAGTAAATACATATTCATGCAAACACTGGGCCAGACTCTCCTCAGACAGACCTGGCTGACTGCAGCAGGGAAGGGGAACGCGACCCATAAGTTGTAGCACTGTTGACACATGCTTTTCAATATCTGTTCCATCTTTATGAATGTTGTTTTTAAAGAGTCGTTGGAAATACTCAGATCCAGGAACCTCGCTTGTTTTTTCAGATCCGCCTCACCTCTTTCCAGCATTCCACCCTCCTGTACCAATTGATGCGAGACATCATGAGGGACGCTACCATTATGAACCATCTCCCATTCCTCCTCTGCATGTGTGAGTATTCAGTATTTACCCTCACTTCAGCTGCCTGGAAGAACGGGCAAGTATACAAACCTTTGCAGTGCTTAAAGCCATGCACCTGGAGCACTTTGCCAGTGTTACCAGAGAGCAAGATTTACTTTTGGAAGGCATCAAGGTTATCTGCTTGTGAAGCAAAACCCAGGCTGGTGCCTGAGGAATTCATGTTATAATAGGTGGCTGGCAAGTGTTACCTATATGCTTTGCTGATGTTTATTCTGTGTGCTGTCGTTCTATAAATACTAAATTAAAAAGTGCTGAACCCTGTGAAATACAGTCAGACAAAACATGTATTTTGCCTGTATTAGGCTTGGGATTCTTCATAGCTAAAATTTCCTCTCATGCCGAAGTTGGTTTTTTTTGCCAGTTTTTTCTGCTATGAAGCATAATGAAATTTTTGGTAAATTTTCATAGTCCCTGTTGTGTGCATGCACAGGCAATCGGTTGATTGATGGGAATGTCACCCAAACAAAATGGCAAATGTGATAGAGCACATGGTTTACACAAAGATAAAAGAAATGAATACCAGTGATAACGTGCATTAGAAAAGGGTGGTAGTGGTGAAATCCTGTAGAAATAAATATTATCTTATTCTATATGGGGAGACAGATACCAGCATTGCGGAATAAAACAGTTGTGTCCAGAAAACTGCTATATAGCATTAAAAATGGAGCCGAAAAGCGGGGCTTGGTAGTTTGCTAAAAGGCTTGATATATACATTTAATCATATCTACTAATCACCTCTCATACTGAGAAAATACAAGAAGAAAAGCACAAGTAATACTTTGAAGAATAATGCTAGTTGTTTAGATGGCAGATTGCTTTGCTATGGCTATTAGTTACAGCTGTGTAATTACATATATGCAGAAGAAAAATGAAGTTGTTTTAAAACAAGTCCTCCTCTGTGAGCAGAATTAATTGATATTAACAATCCTAACTACATGCCCAAGTACACACACAATATTTTACTAACAGTTTTTTTGGGTCAGTCTTCTATTACTGAATTGTAATTTCAGAACAGATTTGCCTGGAGGTAAGTAATAAATCTGTGTTGCAGTCTTCTTGGGCATTAGAGGAAAAGTGGGTATTTGTAGAAAGAGAGAGTACAGAAACTTGTGATTTATTCCTCAGAGTTCCTCTGATGCATCACCATTTACACCACAGCAACCATATCACAAAATACACGCTTAAATTTGCTGCTGAAAACTGTTGTAAGCTGAAGGTGGCAGGCTCAGACAGAGTCATTACATGGTAATCCTAGATTTTGCAGTGCAGTGAATATTCTGCCTGGATGTTTTTGGGAGCTGGGGGGATGATCCTGCCCCTTCTGAAGCTAGTGGGCAATTTGCCTCTGTCTTTGGTGCGAGGCAGATGGGATAGGGAGCCCCAGGAATTGTTTTAACCTGCATCAGCAGAGGACTGTCATCCAAAACCTGCGTACCACCTGTGAGCCTTCACCGAGGCTTCTGGATACTGTGCCATGTGGAACCCTGCCTGGCTGCACTTGCTGTGCTGAGCCCTCTCCGGAGCCTGAGCCCCATGAACCCAGCCTGTACCGTGACACTCTGCACCTGTGGGCAGGGCTTTTGGGTGGGTAGACCACCATTCCCCACTTTGGATGACAGTGGGAAATCTGGACTAGCAGCCTACACTGCTAAAAGTGCCAGGACTTCTGTAAGAGCCCCAAAAGATGTTGAAAATGCCTGCTTCATGCCTCATTTGACGTTCAGCGGTAGTCCCCTCTGATGCCGAAATCAACGCCTCTCCTATGGAAAGGTGCCCCGCGCTGCGTGCCGCACGCCCCCGCTCCCCGCCATACCCTGTGGTGTAGCGGTGATTCAACCGGGCCCTGTAGAGGCTTGTTAGAGATGACAAGATCTTAGTGTGATGTGATATGACTGCAAGCAACTGCTTTAGAAATACACTCTGATATCAGCCCAAGCTTTAAACTCAGTTTTCTTGATACTGGCTGTTCATTTTTCCATTAATTTCTGTCGATTCTTCCACTCATTTGGTTTGTGTTGCCATTGGAATGATGAGCTGTGGTGGACCCTTGGAGCTGTTGTGCTTGGTGTAATTAAATGTAAATATGCAATTAAGCAACTTAAAAAAAAATTGGTTGGACTCCAACAGCTTCTTTGTAGATGTTAAAGTTTGTCATGCTTTTGCTGTTTTCAGTAATAAGTTTTAATGTATGTATGAGGTAGACACCCAGCAGTTTTCTTGCAAGTTTTACAGAGCCTGGTGTGAGTATCGCTTAGGAGTGTTAAATTTGGGATCGTTTGGAGCCTTTACTTGAACTGCTGTTCCAACACCCATTTAAAAAAAAAAACGAAGAAGCAAGAACAGGGTCTGAGAAGTTATTTGAGAATTCTGAGAGAAAATGGCAAGAACACCAGTCAGGATACAAACGTTTACACATGGCTTCATCAATGACTTCATTGTATGAGTGGTGTTCTCCTCAGCTTCATAATGCTCTTAAATGTTTCTGTGGGGTGGGGGGGAATATAAATAAAAAAAGGGGCAAAAAATTGGCATCATTGCAGTTATCCAAGCTCTTAGAAATGTGTTCCAGAACCTGTCAAGCCTTAGTGGAATTAGTTTAGGTATGATACAAGTGCAGAAGAAGTGTGGAGAGGGCCTTGTCTACATGATACCTACAGTGTGTGCATGTAATTTTGAACAATGACCAAGTGAAAAAGAAAAAAGGAGGAATTTTTAAGGTGTTACAGGGCTCTTATGTACTTGCAGCTCTAAAGATGTGTATGTATTTATACGTATAATTCTTGTAGTTTAATTGCTGATGGGCAGAACTGTTGTATCCCAAATTTCAGCCTGGAGCCAAATTTTATAATTTGAGTTATAAACCCCTAAAATAAGGGTTTATGTTTATGATGGAATTGCTGACAGATGCTTATGTGTAGTAGGACTAGCAGGCATTGCTGTAATTATGCTATCGTATCCTATCATTAGAGATTTCAATTGAAAGAGGTTTATAAATTGCTCTTCTTCTTAGATAAACCACCCTACATTAAGGCATCAACGATATGGTGCAGAATTAAATTAAAATCTCATAAAATGAAATATGTTCTGTATTAGCTGTTTGACACTTAATTTGCCTCTGAATGAGTAGAGGAAATCACAAATTAACCTGCCTTTGTTTTTCTAGCCATGGCTTATTAGGTGTTAGAACAACTGCAATTACAGCCCAATAATAACCCCCAACCCTTATGAATATGTACTGAAATGTGTCACTTTGTGTTACCAAAACCTGTTTGTTAGGACTGTGTAGCTATCCTGGAATTTCTACAGTACATCTTTGGTTTATACTTCAGGGAGGATGTATGAACCTTAAATTGTTCTTTAGTGGCAACATATGAACAGTGTAATTGGAGCTGGAGCTTGTGTTCCACTCCCCCCCCCCCTCCCCCCAATGCAAGGGATGAATCTTAGTTTTAGAAAAATATTACAGTAAACTGTGATTCAGTTTTGCTACTTTTCATTGAACTAGCAAGTTAAATTACTTGTTAAACATCATTTGATTAAAACATACTAAAAGAAGCATGGCTTTAGTAATCCCACTTCTTGCTTTGTTTTTCTTTGTTGTTTTTGTGTAGCTCTTTCTTAATTTTCAAAACTGATTTCTAAAGTAAGGTACTAAAGGAGAAACTGAAGCTAAACTATGTTTTGGTCCTTGACATTTGCTAGGCCATCCAATAGGGTATGATGCCTCATCCGTTTGGTGTGCAGTGATTCAAAATCATGCTGCTAATAAGGGTATTTATTTGAACATAAACTAATACCTTGAGCATGCTTTTTTTTTTTACTCCCCAAGAACCAAATAACAAATTTACTATTGGCTAACTCTTCCAGTTGCCCGATGTCTTTCTTGACATTGGCTTTGTTGGAATGAGAGTTGTTAGCAGTGAGCACAGGAAGAATAAGGATGTCTTGACTCTTTTTATGACAGTGCAAATGTAGATAACTTTATAGTCCCACAACTTTTAAAATCTGACTTAGCCAGGATGAGAGTTTTTATTTATTAATTTAAAAAAAAAAGCTCCTAAGGCAGAGGCAAACTTCTACAGACAGATTTAACCGTGGTGATTTAGGAAGCTACCATTCTTGGTCATTGATTCATTCCCACGCCTTTATAGAGTTGTGTTAGT